>NC_069397.1:17275999-17583395 GCF_027475565.1 Acinonyx jubatus
AACGATCACACCTGTGTCCTCTGAGGATAGAAAGAAGAGGAAGAGCCGCAGGCAAGGGAGGGAGGGGACCAGGCTGGGTTGCTTTCCAGAAAAAATGGGAACGGGGCACAAGGATGTGTTCTGCATGCCAGTGCCCCCTCCGGGTGCGACAGCCTTTCTCATTTGTCCATCTGCCTCTCTTCTCAGACAGAGCTATGAACACAGTAGGTGCTCAGTTAATGCGTGTAAACTAACTTTAGCCAAGATGCCTCAGGCCTTGGTGACATCTGTCTCTTCTCTTCGTCCCTAAGGCCTGTTCAACTAGAACATCTTGCCAAAAAATCTTTTAGAGCTCTTCTGGGAAACATAGCGAGGGGCAGCCAGGCATCAGCCTCGTGTGCTAATGAAAAGGAATATGAATAACCTCTAGCGGGGCTTCTCCGGTAGAGGTGAACCGACCCACGGAAATAAGCTCATTTGTTTCAAGTCACATATCATGTCAGGGGTCAATTAGATGTGAGCCTGAGCAGTGCTGAGTTCTGTCTCCTTCCCCTGTTCTCCGGGGCTGTGAGAGGGGCCTGCCCCACCGCCCACACCCTTACCGTGTACAAGCAGGGCTCCAAAAGGGCAGGCTTGGGCTCTAGGTCAGGTAAGTGATCTCTGACAAAGCGGCCCAGGATCTGGACGTCTTGGATGTCTGAGAATGCTTCCGGGCAGTCCCGCTCCTCAGGATCTACATTGTTGCCGTGGTGATAGCAGACCTAGCTCCCAATCAGAGCGGTGTGAGCTGCGAGGGCCGGCCTTCCTGCACACCCCCAGCCCAGGGGGCAGGCTCTCACCGAGGGCCCCCATCCATCATCCCAGCCTTCCCCAGTCCTGACCGATGCTGTGTGTGTTGCCACTCGAGGTTGCCTTAGCTGTTCCTTCCCCCTCCAACCCTGTGTTTGCAAAGGAAGGGCTCCCTTTGCCGCCTCAGGACAGCTGGGGGTCTTGTGCTGCAAATAAGGAATGGTGAAGTATTCTTCTCCTGCTCCTTCTGCTCCCCGAAAGGGAGGGGGGTTCTGAGGGATCTGTTGAAAAGGACCTTAGAGCAGCTGGACCAAATCTGCATGGGCCCCTGCCAGCCTTCTCTGGGCCTTTCCGCTCACCTTCATCAGCCCTGGGTATTCTCCGGAGGGCAGCCCGTAGATGTGGTGGGGAGCCGGGCTGAGGCCCAGGCCTAGGAAGCAAGGAAAGGCCTGGGACACACCGTAGCTTCCAGGAACCTTCTCTCGCCAATAACACACATTGATTCGCAGGGTCTTGAAGCAGAGAGAGGAAGTGGGAGATAAAGGGGGAAAGCCATGGGGGCGCCTGGATGGCTCAGTCGGTTAAGGTCCGACTTTCACCTCAGGTCATGATCTCACGATTCATGGGTTCGAGCCCTGCCTCGGGCTTTTGCTGACAGCTTGGCGCCTGCTTCAAATTCAGTGTCTCCTGATTTCTCTGCCCCTCCCCCACGCAAGCTCTCTTTGTCTCTCAAAAATAAATAAGCATTAAAAAAGGGGAGGGGGAAGCCCTGAAACTCTATAAAAGAACAGTTTCTTCTGGGGTCCTGTAGCTCTTGAATACAAGCTGGGTGCCCCCTCTTAACTCGTCCATCGTTGTTTCACCCAATTCTCACGTCATTGACATGTTCCATTTTTTTTTTAAATTTATGTATTGATTTTGAAAGAGAGAGAGAGAGAGAGAGAGAACCAGTGGGGGTGGGGCAGAGAGAGAGAGAGGGGGACGGAGATTTGAAGCAGGCTCTGTGCTGACAGCAGCGAGCCCGATATGGGGCTCAAAGTCACGAACCGTGAGATCACGACCTGAGCCAAAGTCGGACGCTCAACCAACTGAGCCACCCAGGCTCCCGACATGTTACATTTTGATATGAGGTACAAAGATCTCTGCATCTGTCTCTTCTTCCAGTCTTGTTTTTTTAAATATTTATTTACACCCAGCCGTACTTCTCTCTCTCTCTCTCTCTCTCTCTCCCGGAGTTAATAATACCTCAGATTTATTGAACGCTTACTACAGGTCAAGCCATTTCCTAAGGGCTTCATATTTATTACATAATTTAATTCTCCAACAGTCATATCCCCATTTGACAGGTTATAAAACTGAGGCTCATGAGGTATCCTAATTTGCCCAAGGTCATGTGGTAGCAAGTAGCAGATCTAGGACTCAGACCTGAGTCCGTCTGACTCCAAGGTTTCTTCTCTTAAGCACCAATGCTCAGGCTTCCAGCTCCCCTTACCTGCAGAGGCAGCTCTATTCCCAGGGGACGGAGGAGCTGGTTGGTCCAAGGGCCCGCTGTGATGACCAAGCTCTTGGCTTGGTAGCTCCCGGCCATACTTTTCACCGTGACTGGGAACCCCGGTTTTATCTCCATCACCTTCTCTCCATCACACACTAGGCCTCCCAGATGTCGAATTGCATCCTAAAAAGGGCGGCAGCGGGGAAGGGCAAGTTAGTTACATAGTTATGTGGTTCACCCTGGTGAACAAAGTCCTTCACTTAGGGCGGAAGAGAGGGCTCCGACTCCAGACCCCCTTTCCCATAAAGACCGGGCCTAGCAGGGTATATAAGACCGCCCTGCCCAAAAGGTCGAGAATGAAGCCAGCAGGGCAAAGGTCCTCATCCGGCCAAGGTGATTGGGAGACGGCAGATTGGAACCACCGCAGGGGCTGCGTTGCCCCAAAAGCTGCACACACTACCTGCAGGGCTCTGAGGGCCTTGTCTGCATAGAGAACTCCTCCGGACTTGTCCAAGACCCCCACTTCTCCACTAGCCAACAGAACATTGGGGAAACGTTGTTTCAGCTCCTCAGCTGAAAGGCACTGGTGCTCCACGCCCTGTCTAGACAAAGTAGCCTGGATCGTTTTTAATTCTGAATTCTCCTTCATTCCCAGCAGCAGTAGCCCCGTCTGCCTGTAGAAAGAAAGAAAGAAAGAAAGAAAGAAAGAAAGAAAGAAAGAAAGGAAGGAAGAAAGAAAAGGAAAAAAAAAAGAAAAAAAAAGGCACGTGGATGAGGGTATGAGTCAGGGTCCTGGGCCCTTCTGTCTCATTCTTCAGCAAAAGTCCCATCAAGGAGGTCTCAGCCTCCTGTTCAAAGAACTGGCAAAGTCAGGGGCGCCTGGCTGGCTCAGTCAGCAGAGCACACAACTCTTGATGTCCGGAACATAGGTTCAAGCCCCACACTGGGCGTGGAGCTTACTTAAAAAGATTTAAAAAATTAACAATAAAAAGAACGGGTAAAGTCATCTCAATGCTGTTGTTAGGGTCGAGGTCAGTATTCTTGAGCGGGCTGCCAGCCCATTCCTAAGTCTACCCTGGGCTCTCACTGTTGGTTTGCTTGTCCTTCCATAGGGCAGACATCTGAAATCCTCACCTGGAAAGGTGTTTCTTCCTCTTCCTCCCTCCTTTGATCCATTCACTATTGTGATCTGTATTCTTTTTAAGTTTATTTATTTGTTTTGAGAGAGAGATTGAGAGTGTGAGTGGGGGGAAGGGCAGAGAGCCAGGGAGAGAGAATCCCAAGCAGGCTTAGTGCTGTCAGCGCAGAGCCCAGCTCGGGGGTCAAACTCACACACCGTGAGGTCATGACCTGAGCTGAAATCAAGAGTCAGATGCTTAACCCCACTGAGCCACCCACGTGCCCCTGATCTCTAGTCTCTTTGCCCCCACGCCACCCCCTGCTGTTTCTTTTCCTTTGTCCCTTTTCTTGTCATATGACGTATTGTCCCCTGCTGCGCTGGCCTGTGCTTGGTTCCTCCTTGGGGGCTGCCTGTCTTGTGGAAAGGATCCTAAATCGGGACACCTGGCTCTGGGTCCCATCCTGGGACATCCCTGGGACCTTGCTCTTGTTACACACTCTTCCAGGCCCCACGTTCCTCTGGAACATGTGCCTGTTGGACCATCGGTGGTGCCACCCCAGGGTGGTACCGCCCGACCCTAGGGCATGTGAATGGCGTGGGCCATTTATTTAGTCATCACAGTGCCTAGGCGTTGCCACTCACATTTAGTGGGCAGGGGCCGGGGACGCTAAACCTGCAATGCTCAGGAAGATCCTACCCCAGTGCCAATAGCACCCTCCTGCAGAAACACCAGTAGATGGTCTCTTAGGGTTCCAGAAATTAATTCAGTGACTTTATGGTTTTGTCTCTCCCTATATGTCCTTTTATGCTTCTTACTCTCTGGGGGAGTGAAATCTGTTTCTCCTGAATACTTTCCTGTCTCTCTGTCACAAGAGACCAGAGCTCCCTTTTGGTGGAAACTGATCTAAACCATAGAAGGGTCACTTTGGACCTCGGGACTGTTGCTGTAGTCCCTTCTCGCTTTCAGCAGCCGCAGTGACCAGCATCAGCCTGGTACATCCCCCAGGTACTGTGTATAAAGCTCGTAATAGCCTATAATGGAGTCTCATGGATATTACATGCTTCCAAATCCCACATTATCTGGTTGGGGGGATTAAAGAGAAGATTGGGAGGGGGTAGGGACACAGCAGGCCCCAGGGCCGGTGTCAGTACACAGAGCCGCGCAGCGTGGCCAATCCATTGGCCACGGCCCCCGCCTACCCGGCATCCACCACTGGTGAGAAAGCAGTGAGAGCCTCTGCCTCTTCAAAGCTTAGCAGAGGAAAGATGCTGTCGAATCCCCACTCGTCAGCCAGGTCCTTTCCCCGTGGCCCCCAAAAGGACTTCAGATGGGTTCTCAGGGAATGAAAACTTGCCTGGTAGACTTCTCAGTGGAGAGGATAATTCAGAAGTCATGCAAGGATATGTTCTTGAGCCCTTTCTACCCTCTGGGGCTGTGGCTGGGGAGAATTCTGGGAAAGACCTGGCTGAACCCTCACCTCCGCGGTTACAATGTCAGATCCCTGGCTCAGAAATTTCAGAGCAACGTATTCCAACCCCTGCCTGCAACAGAGCAACCTCCGTCTCTCAGTCTCTCCCCGTCTCTCGGTCTCTCCCCGTAGACTGGGAGACTCAGTCACTTTCTTTCCTCCCTTCCTCTCTCCCACCCTCCCTCCCTTTCTTCCCTCTTTCTTCCCTTGAAGTAAGAACCCCTCTTACAGGAATGTACTGTATGGGGAAAACAAACTCATGCCAAGACAACGGGCAAATCAGTCGAATTATGAAACGCTGAGTGATGTTCTAATTCCCAAGCCATCCTGCAGTGGATGAAGCGGGCGCTCCCGTCCCTAGGAGTAATCAGTGAGCTGATTCCGCCGGTGAGTGTAATTGTGCCAATTGTAATCATTTTGCTCCAGCTCTCTGCCCCTGTGGCATTTATTTCTTAGCCCAGATATTGATCTAACAGTGGGAAATTTTCCATCTGAATTTGTGATGCTGGACCCTCCCCTGGTCCGAAGATGCGTTTGGGAAATTCTCATTTTCCGTGGATCACAGCTGAGCTATTTGGCCTGAGGGAAACTGCGCACGGCTGGAGAAATGCCTCCGATTGGAGAGAGATTTTTGACCATTATGAGCAAATCGGAAATAAATGTAAAACACTGCCTGGAAATGCAAAGGCCTGTCATTATGGGAGATAGGTGAGAGGCTCCTGTGGGAAATGCTTAGAGAATTGGAAATCAGTCAGTCAAAACCGGGATCAGAGAATGGGCCTTTTCCCCCCAGTATGAAGATAGATGACTTCCATGGGCGGATTGAAAATCATTTAAATGCTTATTTTCTTAATGGCTTTTCCTAGATCCCAATAAACAGACCGGCTAGTTCTGCATCAATTTCTCACCCCTGTGCTCTGGGTCTCCCTGTGCTCTTTCTGCTCAGATCTGGGCTACAAAGTTAGGGGAGGGGAAGCATGAGAGGAGACAAGGCCATCGCAAGGAAAAAAAAAAATTGTCCAGGAAATGCCTGGTCAGGGCTGGCCTAGAAAGAGAGCACCTTGAAGCGAGGCTGGGTTGTCAGGGAACCCTGGAAGGACTGCAGCTCCCAGCTCCCAGTACGCGGTCAGCTGAGTGCAGAGCATGTGGTGTGAACGGGCGTCTTCCTCCAACCCCAGCCGGATCCAGCACTAGGAAGAGGTAATCGAAGAATCCTCCCAAGGGCCTTGTTGACTCCTCTGGCCGACTAAAGCCTCGGACACGATGTAAGGAGCTGGTGATAGGGGATTTCCATCCATTTCTATAGGAGGCCAGGGCGCCGGATGGAGCCAGCAGGAATCGGGAGGGGCAGGCAGCTCACCCCGCGTCAGCCACCTCCCATCCCAGGCTCCCGTTTTCTCCTCTTGGGGGTTTAAAGTGTACGGCAAGCCAGCTCCCAGAGTCACCTTGGGTAGGGGACTCGGTAATGGCTGCTGTCTTTGTTGGTTTTGGAGGAGCTCTTGGCGTTTCATCTTCCGCTCAGTGGGCCGAGGTGGAATTGGTTAACAAAGACTCTGCTCCAGGGAGGGGATGTGGCTGACAAGCCAGGCACTTCACAGACACAGGAAGCAGCAGCTGCGGAGGGGGCCACCAGGTTCTGCCAGCAGCTGTACTGCCTACGGCTGTGATCTTGTCTGATATTGTCAGCTAAGCAGGGGCAGCCTGGGTCAGGAGCTAGATATTAGGACTCAAAGGGAGAAGGTGGGGCAAGCAAGAGCTGGGCCCCAGAGCTGGGATTTGCTGGTGGTTATCAGCGTCCTGGCTGTACCCGTCACAAAAGACTCGGACCTTGTGATCCGGCACCTGTGTCATTGTCTGTACCCAGAATATATGCAAATATCCTGAGCCCACCCATGTTTAGTATGCCACTGTCACAGGAAGAGGCAGAACAGAATGAAAAGAATCGGACAACCACCTTCACCGGCAACTCCTGAAGATGTTTGGTGGTTTGTTTGCTTTTTTAATCATTGTGCGGTGGCCTTAAGTAAATACATCTGTATCTGTTGGTTAGATCATGATGTTGTGCTGGTTCTCCGGGAAGAACCTCGGAGAATAAGAACCCCAGAGATAATGCGTCATTGTAGAAAACCAGAATTAAGAATAAAAGCGAAAAGAATTGGAACGGGAAGTATCTGTGCTGTGTTCCTAAAGAAAAGAACCAAAGAAATTAGCCTGCCCGAGTCAATCAGATTAGCCACAAGAAAGGACGTGATGATTCAAATAATAATAGCAACATACCTAGCACTCTGTAGAACTCGGAAGGTTTTCCAAAGCACATTCATTGTACTCTTTCTTTTTCATAACTGGGGATTCTAGGCATCAGAGTGGTCTTTTAAGAGGGGCTATCATACGTCCCTGTCTTTTTTTTTTTATGTTTTTATTTACTTTTGAGAGAGAGCGCATGCACACGCACATGCGTGCAAGTGGGGGAGGGGCAGACAGCAAGGGAGACAGAGGATCTGAAGCAGGCTCTGCCCTGACAGCAGTGAGCCCGACGTGGGGCTCGAACTCGTGAACCATGAGATCATGACCTGAGCCGAAGTCGGAAGCTCAACCAACTGAGCCACCCAGGTGCCCCAATATGTACCTGTCTTTAATTTTTTTAATGTTTATTTATTTTTGAGAGAGAGAGAAAAAGGGGGCGGGTAGGGACAGAGAGAGAGGGAGACACAGAATCCAAAGTAGGCTCCAGGTACTGAGCTGTCAGCACAGAGCCCGACGCGGGGCTCGAACTCACGGACAGCGAGATCGTGACCTGAGCCGAAGTGGGACACTCAACCGACTGAGCTGCCCAGGTGCCCCTGTCCCTATCTTTAAATAAACATTAGTAGTCTTTCCACCCAGGATGATTTAGACATGAATTTATTGGGACAGAGGGGATGGACAAAGTAACCAGTCTGTGGTATCTGCTAAGCCAGGGGCCAGCAGACCATGACCCGGGAACCAGATCAGGTCTACCACCTGTTTTTGTTTGTCACACAAGCCAAGATGATTTTTGTGTTGTTTTTTTTTTTGGTGGTTGATTAAAAAAAAAAAGAACATTTCATGACATGAGGAGAATATGAAATGTCAGCGTCCGTGAATAAAGTTTTATTGGCACCCAGCCACGCTCAGTTATTTACATATCATCTGTGGCTGCTTTCACACTACAATGGCAGGAGTTGGGTAATTGGCAGAGCTGAATAGTTACAACAGAGACCATATGGTCTGCAGAGCCTAAAATACTATGTGGCCATTTCCGGGAAAAGTTCGCCAAGCCCTATTCTAGACTAACTAGGAGTATAGTAATCCTGTGATTTGCACTAATAGGACCCTGACTGCTCACTAACAAATCTCTCAAAGGGCTGTGGGGAGAAACAAATGAGTTAACCCCTGTTGAGTCCTTTTAAAACAGCCTTAGTTTCTTATCACAAGCATTAAATAGGTGATGATGGTGTCAGTGATGACGAGGGACTTGTCAGGTACTACTCTAAGCCCTTCACATACGTATCCTCACAGCAGCCCCATGAAATAGATACCCCTACTTTACAGATGAGAAAACTGAGTCTCGTAGAGTTAAACGGCTTGCTGCAAACCATATAGCTAAATGTGTCGGAGCTGACGTGTAGAGCAGGTCGGCCTGGTCCCAAAGCCCTTCCAGATTCCTGCCAAGGAAAGGATTGTGAGATTATGAGACTCTCCTACCCAGTGGTTCCTTTCTCTCTCTCCAGCAGCGGTTTGTCCATGGTTGCTACGCCCCACGTGTCTCCTCCTGCCCTTCTTCCTGCCTTGTGCAATGCAGATAGGATACCGCTGACCCGGAAGAGGTCGTAGGAGCTGCCACTTATCAGAAGGTGCTAGGCGCTATGCCAAGTACTTCCTAAGAGTCTCGTTTCATCCCCACGAAGCTCTGTGAGGAAACAATGAGGCACAGAGAGGTATAGAAATTTTTCCAATGTCACGCAGTCCGTAAGAGGTAAGAGCACAAAGTCAAGTCCAAGCCTGTCTCCCGAACCATGTTCCCTCTGAAAGGTTCCAGACACTCTCGTAACATCACTCTCCCAACATCTTAGTTGCCTCCGTATCTGCTGGGAAGAAGTGGTCCCTCCACGGCCTTGGTACTTCTTTTACTACCAGACATTCAGCAGTATTCACAGATGGCTGACAGAAAGGGGTCCCTTTGCCAGGCCACCCCTCAGCAAGACATGCTCCTTTATTTGGGTGCTGGGTGCATTTAGCTGCCTCTGGAATAAATCTGTAATTAGCTGTCCTAGCCGTATTTGCATAATGGATTTCACTTTGTTCTTAAGTTAATGGTGTTTTTGCAACAGAACAGTAACCTCTTGGTTCCTGGCCATTAAAATAACTGCCACCCTGTAGGATAGAGCCGTGATTTTGTAGAAAGTTCAGTTAAGAGCCACAGAGAAGGTGGGAGGGGATGTGGGGTGGGTGGTTCAAATTCTCTGCGCATGATGGGTTGTCTGCCTTCCTCCCCGTGGGTGTTTGAAAGGTCAGTGGAGGTTGGGTGGGGGGGCAACAGTGTCTTAAGGGTTAGAGAGCCACGGGAACAATCGAGATCTCCAGCAAGCAACGGGGCCTGAAGAGGAGGCCTATAGGAAGAGGCATTCAGAGAGAATGCATGGATTACAGGGGTCACTCTGGGGATGAGGATCCAGCATGAAGGGCTATGATATTAGCAGGAATATAAAGAATCCAGACAGGGGTCCCTGGGTGGTTCAGTCGGTTGAGCATTCAACTTCGGCTCATGTCATGATCTCACAGCTCACGGTTCGTGAGTTCCAGCCCCACGTAGGGCTCGCTGCTGTTAGCACTGAGCCCGCTTCACATCCTCTTTTCCCCCTTTTTTTGCCCTTCCCCCGCTAGTGCTTTCTCTCTCTCTCTCTCTCTCTCTCAGAAAAAAATAAACATTAAAAAAAAAAAAAATCAAGACAGCAGCCTCCTCCTTGATTTCAATCTCTGCCCTAAAAGAGTCTCAGATGGCTCCATGGAGCCAGCTCTGGAGATCTGCTCCCAGTGCCTTTTCAGCAGTCTTCCCAGTACAACCTCTGCCAGCCTCGAACACGTGTCTGACCCCAGTCCTGGGGCTCAGAGTGAGGCAGGAGCCAGCTGGCCCTGTGGGGCAATCGTCATGACAGTGGGCACAATACTTCCACGTGTCTGGCACTCCCCTGGGCCCTGTGTCCCTGCACCACATTTCAAGTGTTGATGGCGGTGCCCCCTCACAGACTCCAAGCACCCCCAGGCACTGGGCCCCACGATTCAAGGAGTTCTCCCACCCACACCCAAACCTGTGTAATTGGGTCCCAGCCTCATGCTCCAGCTGAGCCCATATCTGGTAGCACTCATCCATCATCTGGGTGTAGAAGTCTTCAGGATATGCCCTTCTGATTATCCGGCTCTGCCCATGGGAGCTTCCTCGGGAGTGCGGTAGAAAGAACTGGAGACGGAAAACAAGAGAGACAGCCGAAGCTGTTACCCCTTACGCTGCCCGCCCCTCATCCCCACCCTCTGGAGCCAGCTCGTCACGTTCAGATCTTTCCATTCAGTCTCCCTTCACGACCAAGTTACTGATTTAGCCATCGGCACAGAAGTTTTCAGTAGCACCAACTCAGCTTCCCTTTTGCTAACATTATTCACATCCCAAAGTCCCTTCGTTAGTTAGCCTTTGGTCATCTTGCTGCAACCCCACCCCACCTAGTCTCCTAGAGAAACAGAACCACAAAGAACCTTTGAGATCATTCCAGTCTAGCCCCCTTCATCTTATGGACAAGGAAGCAGATGCTATTTCTCTGTGGCTTCAGATCACTCGGGACAAGGGAGCCACCTTGGGATTTAGCAGAGGATGGAGAGTTTCCTGCAAGGTTAAACCAGGAATCCCTCAGGCTTTGAGAAAACTGATAGAGAAGCTGAAAAAGGTTTCTAACCAATCTAGCTCATTTACCAAGAAGGGTAAATCAAAACTCATCTGGATAGCTGTAGAGAGGATGGGAGGATAGAGGACTCTGGAAGGTGGGCTGGGTGGACCTGCCCAGGGAAGGACCCTGGAGACTCACAGGGCCCACCCACATGTGCCGTGGTCAGGGTACACTGCCCCACGTGGGGTCACCTTTTCCACAGGGAAAAATAAGACCTAAGTCGTCCTGCCTGTGTATCAAACAATAAGGCTGCCATCAACCAGAGGTGACAGAAAGCAACAGAAGCTTCTGCTGGGTTCCAGCGTGAGAGGCCAGGAATACCCAGGGAAGAATCCTACCTCTTAGGCTGACAAATCAGCTTTTGCCTCTGGGCAAAATTATTTTTACTTAAGGTTACCCAAAGCAGAACTGATTATTTTTCCGGGCCGGATCAACCATTTTAAAAGGCACAGAAGAAACTGACTGGCAAGAAGGAAGAGAACAGGCCTCGGACACTTCTCCGTCAAGGGCAGGAACCGGGAGGCAGTAAGAGGAGGCAATGAGCCTGGAAACCCAGTGTGGGTCTTAGGGACGGTGGAAGTTTCTTTGCGTTGTCACGAAATACACTAGGCAGCAAAGCCGCAAACTGCACAGAATTTGACAATCAGACCTCACTCCAAAGTCTGCTGGCTCTGGAAACTTCTCTCTAGGGGAGGAGAGAGGGACCGTCCCTAAGGTCAGGAGTGCAGGGGGAACATAGTACCTGCTCCAGCAGGATGACCCTCTTCCTGTGTTTGGCCAGATGGTATGCCGTGAAGCAGCCCTGGATGCCTGCCCCGATCACAATGGCATCACAGATATCTTTCTGAGCAGCCATAATGCCCACTTAGTCCTACAGCCACAAAGCCCGCACACAAAGAAGCCTCTGGGCTGAAGGAGGAGGAGTAGGGCAAAGTCCAGCCTGGCCAGCATTCCCACAATCCCCTGGGCTGCATCCTTCTCCCCACCCCTCCCTCCCCGCAAAACCCGGCATAGGGCTCAGTCCCCACCTCTCCTGCAGAGTGGAGCTGGGTAGTCTGATCTGAGGTTTAGCCCAGCTCAGCTGCCAGCCTCACCCTTGTATCCCTCTAGCTTTCTATTCTTGGCTCAATTATTGTCATGCAAATGGCTCCTTCCCATGCCACCTTCCTGTCTCATTATGATCTTTGTCTCGGGACTTCGGCCCTGGAATTTCAATGCCTCCTAGACCGAGCTGGGCACCAGGAATGCTGCCTCCCCCTGCTGGCTTCCCTCCCTCCCGCCTGATTTCCTTTGGAGATTCTAGAGGGCCAAGCTAAGAACTTGGCACTCTGCCCAGGGTAAGACCCACCTCCCCGGTGGGGTGCAAGGTCGGGGGTAGACGCAGGAAACAAAACGGGAGGGCAGTTTTGTGATTATGAAATTATTCTCAGCATGTCTTACTTTCACTTTTTACAAAGGAGAAGAAATTATCCGGAACAAATGGAAAGGACAGAGAGGTGGAGCTTTGTCCTGAGGCACAGAGAGGGGACCAGGCACCAGCCCGGGGCATGGAGGGGCCCTGTGGGGAACGCGCCCTCTGTGCCAGGCAGTGTGCTAAGTAAGTACTTTTACATGTATTCAGGACAGAGCTAGGATTTGTAGGGCCTGGTTCTTATACAATTTGGGGGTCTTCTTTAAGAAAAAGAAAAGAGGGGCGCCTGGGTGGCTCAGTTGATTAAGTGTCTGACTTTGACTCAGGTCATGATCTCGAAGTTTGTGAGTTCCGTCCCCGCATCAGGCTCTCTGCTGTCAGCACAGAGCCCACTTCTGATCCTCTGTCCCCCTCTCTTTCTGCCCCTCCCCTGCTCTCTCTCTCTGTCTCTCTCTCTCTCTCAAAAATAATAGAAGGAAGGAAGGCAAGGGAAGGGCGGGAAGGAAGGAAGAAAGAAGTGGAAGAGAAAAGAAAAATCATGAATACAAAATTAGATGCCAGGACTAGGAAGAGACCATCCAGTTAAGGAGCCCCGTGGTTGAAGTGTCATTAGCTTCACGGTAAATCGGCCTCTGCACGCATCTCCTTGTTTAACCCTTGCAGCCTTAGAAGGACACGTGGACACGTGTTTATCCCCACTTTGGGCACATTAAAGACGGTCCCAAATTCATGGTCACTCCTCCCATCAGAGGCTCTGTGACTGTGTGACCAATAGAGTAAGGCAGAAATGACACTGGGACACTTTCTAGCCCAGGCCTTAATAAGACACCGAGCGCTTCTTCTTCTTGTCCTGGAGACTCCCTCTTGGAGCTCTGAGCCACCATGTTAGAGGTCCAACCGCCCTGCGGGAAAGACCCTGCGGGGAGGCCCCGAGACTGCAGGGGAGCCAGACATAAGAGTGAAGCCATCTTGGGGCACCTGGGTGGCTCAGCTGGTTAAGCGTCCGACTTCAGCTCAGGATCTCACAGTTCGTGGGTTTGAGCCCCGTGTCAGGCTGTGTGCTGACAGCTCAGAGCCTGGAGCCTGCTTCAGATTCTGTGTCTCCCTCCCTCTCTGCCCCCACCCCCAACTCACGCTCTCTCTCTCAAAAATAAATAAATGTTAAGAAAAAAAAAAAAAAGAGCGAAGCCATCTTGAATGTCCCCCTCCCCCAGCCCAGCCCAGCCGCCAGCTCAATACCGCTGAGTGACCCAACTAATGACACATGAAAGAGAATCACCCAGCCAAGCCCCATCTGAATTCCTGACCTACAAAATCGTGAGATAGAATAAAACAGTTGTTGTTTTAGCCACTAAGTTTTGGGGTAGCTTTTTATGCAGCCATGATTGAAACACCCCTTTTACAGCCAAAGACATTACGGCTTATGGAGGTTACGACTCACCCAAAGCCACACGCCTGGTAAACATAAGCACCGAAATGTGAACCTAGGGTCATCTGCTCCGGATCCTGTTCCTTTAACCACTGTGCTGTACTGGGGATTGGTCAGAACTCATAATGATGATTCTGATTTAAATAGTTGGCTGTTTCAGGGCACCTGGGAGGCTCAGTCGGTTAAGTGTCAGACTCTGGATTTTAGCTCAGGTCGTGGTCTCACGGTTCCTGAAACGGAGCCCCGCATTGAGCTCCATGCTGGCAGCACAGAGCCTGCTTGGGATTCTCTCTCTCCCTCTCCCTCTGCCCCTCCCCTGTGCACAAGAGCTCTCTCTCTCTCTCTCTCTCTCAAAATAAATAAACATACGTACATACATAAATAACAGTTTGCTGTTTCTTTCACGGCCGTACTGTGAGTGGGAAAAAACACTGGACCAGGAGATCATGTGATCCCAGGTTGCTCCCGCCCCCAGCAAAGGATGCCCCAGAGTGGCCTTGGCAACCGGCTGTCCTCTCAGCCCAGCCCCTCCTTTACTAGGAAAATGGGGGTCTGGAAGAGGGGTACCATATGACTGGCTCTTTTTTTTCTTATGGAAAAAAAAAACCACTCTAGAATCCAAAAGTCATCTCAATTCCACTCTCACCCCCAACCCCAACCCTCCTCACAGTTGGACGGCTCCCTTAAAGAATGGTAGACACCACGGGAAAAAGTGTACTATTTAAGTATGTAAAGACTTGATACAAATATATAAGGTCAGTCCCCAGATTTCTCTTGATAAGGTGTCAGAGGAGATGAACCGTCTACACACAAGGAGAAGCAGACAATAAATCCTCCCATGGAAGTGTGCCCAGCCTCACTAGCAATGAAAGAGATAGGAATTTATTAACTTCAAGGTACGATTATGTGCCTATTAAATGAGCAACAATAAGTAACAATGACAAAATCTGATGTTGTCAGTGCCGTGGGGAAGGGGAGAGAATAGGGTGGCGACTCGGATTGTCTGGGCCTTCGGGAGAGTAAGGGGCAGCGTTCAGGGACAGTAGAATGGTTCAAACCCTCCAACCTAGAAATCTGACTTGGGGAACTATACCCCAAGGAAATATCCAAGGGAAGAAAAAGACATCTGTATGAAGACATTCATAGCCATGCTCTTACAATATAGAAAACTGGAGACAACCCAGCCACAGGGAATATCTGAGCAAATCTGGCGGGTTGACACAACGGAATACTATGGAGCGATTCAAAATGACAAGCTGAGGACTGTGGGCTACATCGAAAAGTGCGTATGTATGAAATCATCCTAAGAAAAAGAACAGAGCACAAATACACACACTCGGATCGCAACCAGGAGTTATGTGTGTGCGTGTTATCAAAGATCTAAAGAGAATTTGGCACAGTAATTGAGATTAATGCTCATTAGTTTCCACGTCCTATCAAAATTGAGCTTCCATTCACAATTTGTAAAAGGAGAGGGAGGAATCCCCCGGGGAAGCAGATTCCTCAGATCTCCTCGGTCACTGGTTCCAGGGCTGGGGGAAGTTTTTTCTTTGTTCGAATCTCAGTTCTTCCTGCTGCCCACCCCCTCCCCCCTTCCCCAACCGTCTCTTATTGTTCGTTCTCCAGGGAAGCTACAAAGCGGCTCTGTGTCCCACCTCTCCTTTGTTTAACGTACTATCCCTTCAGAAATAAAATGACAATTCCATTCCCCCACCGTCACTTCACAAGGCTGCCCTGGATTCCTGGACGCAAGCATCCGCTTCTTGTTAAGAATTTCAAACAGCTCCTCCGAAAGCAGACACTGGCCGTGGCCCAACCTTGAAATGAAAAGGAAATCGGCTTCTGAAGTCTTCCCCTTCTCTCTCAGGGTTGCCCCGTCCTTGAGGCTGTCCTGACAGGGGCAGGCGGAGAGAAGAGATCCCCTCAAATTCCATTTTAACACCCATTTTGGATCGGAAGACTATTAAAGAAAGAGCCGGCAGCCCTACCCCACGCCCGGCTGTGTGTCAGCAATTGCGGCTCGTGTCCTGGGGCAGAGCCACCGAGGATGTGAGGCTGAACTGCTCATCTGATGGCTTGATTGACACTTCGCAGACGGGGGAGGGAGAGCCCAGCCAGGGAAGCAGCAGGCTGCACAGCTCAAAATAATGAGAGGACCCGAATCGGGAGAGAGCGTGGAATAAATAAGAGAGACCTAGGAGTTGGATGGCGAGGGAGAATCTTCTGTTCTCTTTCCTCTGCCCCTCTTTGCCAAGGAGCCGGAGCCTGGGGCAAGGAGGCAGGCAGGCAGACCGGGAAGTGGCCCCTCCAGACCCATCCTGCCAGCTGCCAGGGGCCCTGAATGTGCAGAAGATGCCAGAGTGAGAAAACCAGGAGCCGCAGAACTGGATCTGTACATGGTCACCATACACACTGTGGCCCCGTTGCATGTCTCCGGTTTGACTCCCCATCGCTACCCGCCTTCCCCGCTCCCTTTGCCCCAGGTCAACCATCTGCCTTCACTCACCTAGATTCTTGCATTAACCTCATCCCCGGGCTCCTGGCACCCCACCTTGCCCCTCTTAATCTAGCCCTCCACGCTCCCGCCAGAGTCCTCTCTCTAAACAGCAAGTTGAACAGGCCAGTCCCCTACTGAAAATTCTGTAACAGCCACCCATTTCCTATTACGATAAAATCTCTTGGCACACAAGGCACTTTGCGTTCTGGCCTCTGCTGGCTCCCGCAGCTCTAACACGGGTCCCTTCTCACTGTGCTCTTTGGGGCCTGGCAAGGCTGAGCTGACAGAGCTTCCAGCATTCGCCGTGATCGTTCCAAATTCTCCGACACCCCCAAGCCAACTTGGACGTCCTCTCTCCTATACTCCCTTCTCTGTCTAGTTTCCGTGATAACAATGAGCCAAGTATGTTGTAATTGTTTGCGTGTCTGCCTTTCCCCCGAAGCTCCCGAAGAGGAAGGGGTCTGCTTTTGATTGTCATTTTCCACAGGTAATACACACATACGGAGCAATGGTTACATTGTTCAGCAGAGAACACTGCGAAGAGGGCGTCTCCTCACCACCCTACCCTCAGTCACTCTGTTCTCCTCATCCCATGCAGTACTGAGACGTTCGATGGGTGTGCAAACACATTTAAACTGCACATTCTTGGGGTGCCTGGGTGGCTTGGTCGGTTAAGCGTCCGACTTCGGCTCAGGTCATGATCTCGCGGTCCATGAGTTCGAGCCCCACATCGGGCTCTGTGCTGACAGCTCAGAGCCTGGAGCCTGTTTCAGATTCATTGTCTCCCTCTCTCTCTGCCCCTCCCCTGTTCATGCTCTGTCTCTCTCTGTCTCAAAAATAAATAAACGTTAAAAAAAAAAATTAAAAAAAAGAAAGAAACTGCACGTTCTTTTTTTTTTTTTTTTTTAACTTCAGAAGTAGCACACTACACAGCACCTTGCTGTTTCCATTTCCTGTATCCTGGCTCCCACATGAGTCAGATGGAGCCGGAACATTATTCCTGATGGCCGCAGAGTATTCCGTGCACGGAGAAAGCATTTAGGACAGAGAAGACACCCATGCATATTTTTTTTTAATGTTTATTTTTGAGAGAGAGAGAGAGAGAGAGAGAGAGAGAGAGCGCGAGCATGAGCACATGGGGGAGGGGCAGAGAGAGACGGAGACAGAATCTGAAGCAGGCTCCGGGCTCTGAGCTGTCAGCACAGAGCCCGACGTGGGGCTCGAATTCATGAACCACAAGATCATGACCTGAGCCGAGGTCGGAGGCTTAACCGACTGAGCCACCCCGGCACCCCGGCACCCATACACGTTTGCTGAAAGTATGGTAGGTTTTTCTGGCTGCCATAGGCACCCGGACTTGCGCGGCTCTCCAGCCATCTGGTATTGGGTGTTCGGGGTGGGGAGGTCTCATCAAGGCTGGCCTGGAGAGGTTTATCAAAGGCTGGCAGAGCCCATCTTCAGGCCTGTAGGTAGAGGGGATACAACACCAGAGACCCTGGCTTCTCCTTCCTGCCATCCTTTTGTGTTTGCATTTGTCAAGTGGCAGATATTACAGTCAACTCTGCATCCCCAAGATACAAGCATCCCATTGCTATGCAGTCTCCGGGTAAGGAAGAAAGTCCTGTGAGTAAAAAACTAAATCACTACTTAGCTTGGGAAGGAAGCATCCACCTCGGACCCCACTAGGACAAAGGGAAATGCAGTAAAAATGAGGGGAAAGAGGGGCGCCTGGGTGGCTCGGTCGGTTAGGCATCCGACTTCGGCTCAGGTCATGATCTCACGGTCCGTGAGTTCGAGCCCCGCGTTGGGCTCTGTGCTGACCGCTCAGAGCCTGGAGCCTGTTTCAGATTCTGTGTCTCCCTCTCTCTCTGCCCCTCCCCTGTTCATGCTCTGTCTCAAAAATAAATAAACGTTAAAAAAAAATTTTTTTTTTAATGAGGGGAAAGAAGCATTGTCATTGTCCTAAGGGAAAACTTCTCTGAAGATGAAGACTGCAATCTTCTTTTTTCTTTTACTTAATAAAGTTTTATTTTCCAAAGTGGACAGTTGGCAGGATTTGTTCATGAATCTTCACCAGCAGCTGGCACATCTCCACCCTTGCTGTTTCTGGTGTAAGTGACTTGAGCTCTGGACTTTGAAACCAGGGACGCCTGGGTGGCTCAGTGGGTTAAGCATCCAACTTCGGCTCAGGTCATGATCTTATGGTTCGTGAACTCGAGCCCCGCGTTGGGCTCTGTGCTGACAGCTCAGAGCCTGCTTCGGATCCTCTGTCTTCCTCTCTCTCTGCCCCCCACCCCACTCTTGCACATGCATGCACACTCTCTCTCTCAAAAATAAACATTAATAAAAAAAACGAGTCCTTTACCAAGGAGCTCCTGAAGGGCAACCCTGGCCAGGGACCAGCACCCCCGCCCCCCTGAGTCTTCAGTCTCTCAGAGACAACAGCTGGAGCTACAAGCTTATAGGTGGGAACTTCCTTAGAGTTTGTATATGTCATTTGTCAAATGAGATCAGGTTATTGAGCTTGTCCTGAACTATGCCTTTGGACCACTTCTCCTTTCTGGCCTTGCCCCCAGATTCGCTTGCTGGGTCTTTGTCTTTTTTGGACAACTTTCCAGCATCTTTTTCTTGTCGTCCTTGGGCAGCACTGAGAAGCTTAGAGAGTACCCGTCACCCCTGCAGCCTCGCTAAGATGTCAGACAAAAAGCAAATCTTCGGATCTTCTCTCTCTCTTTTTTTTTTTAATTTTATTTATTTTGAGAGGGAGAGAGCTGGGGAGGGGCAGAGAGACAGGGAAGGAGAGAGGAAATCCCAAGCAAGCTCTGCACCCTCAGTGCAGAGCCCGATGTGGGGCTCAGACTCAAGAACTGTGAGATCCTGACCTGAGCCGCGATGAAGAGTGGGACGCTTAACCAACTGAGCCACCCAGGCGCCCCAAATACTGGAATCTTCTCAATCTTGTTTCGAAGTCTTGCTATCCCAGCTATACACAAATATGTGTGCACATGTGCACACCCATCTGACGCTGGTGCTCTGAGACATACCGAGGTGCTCCTTAAGGAGGTATCTTGATACCTGTGCATGTCTGCGTGGGTGTACGTCCACCACTGTGCTTTTGGAGAGGTCCCACTAAAACTTAGTAGACGTTAGGGGAAAATAGCAAATCAAAGAGTGCTGAGAATTGGCGTCCCCGTTCTGCCCCTTGGCGGTGAGGGTGTGTTTAGGACGGAAACAACATGTGAAACATCTGTCAGGAGCCTCTCCTCCCTTTTCTGGAGGGATTCTTCCATGGCTTTACCATGCTTCATAGCCTGGCTCTCGGGACACCCTGGGATTGGAATTTGCAGTGAGAAATGGGGGCAGGAAGAGTCAGGTGGCCTTCACATGGATTGGGCTGGTTTAACGTGACAAATAGCAACCCAAATTCACTAGCACGCAGGAAGACCAGCTCCAGGGATTCAGTGCTCTAATATTCCCCCGTTTTCAAGGAGCTACGGTCTTTCCCTCTCCTACCTGGTCAGCCTGATGTTGCTGTGCATTAGGGAATGTGGAGCTCGGGTCCCCCCAACACTATACTGCCAAACGTTAGGTCAATGGAGGCAGAGAATCAGAGGGAAGCCTGAGGGAAAGGAGGAAAGGGAAGGGGAGGGAAATTCTAGATAGCAACTCCTATATCATCTTCGCTCCCTATCTCCCACTAGTTGCCTCCAGGCTGGCCTCCAAAGCCAGTCTGGCCCAAATCCTGAGTCTTAATGTCTGTAAGACTCATCTCCCTTACTCGGCTTTTCTCTCAGGTTCTTATTCTACTCTTTTTTTCTGTTTCTGCCTTGGGCCTCCTTCTTGTCCTTGAAATCAAGACAGAGGGGTATGAGGGAGGGCCTTTGCAGAGAAATAGTAGGCTGCCAGGACCTGCCTGGGGGAGAGGCCTCGAGGCAGTAGAAGGGGGAGGAGAGCCTAAGGGAGCAGGGAATTTCAGACACCAAAGCCACAAAGCTCTGCTTCTTAGTGGGAGCCTTAGTCCTCTTTTTCCTAATCGAGTATTTTATGGAATGTGTAAGCCCACTGGGGCCGGAAAGACATCACAGAGCTGTATACCTCCCTCCTCTCTCCTATGGCTGCTGATTTAGACAGGATATTCATGCTTGGGATTCACTGGCCTCTTGAATCTGTGGACAAGTGGCTTCCATCAGGTCTGGAAAGCACTCAGCCATTATCTCTTCTCAAATATTTGCCTCTCCCCTATTTGTTCTTTTCTGTTCTTCTGGGATGCTAATTAAACATATACTAGGCCTCTGGCCACTGTATCTACTGTCTTCTCCATCCCACTCCCCTTTTTGTCTCCACACTGCATGCTGGGTAACTCCTCACTATTATCCTCTACTTTGCTAATTCTCTGTTCTACTGCATCGCGGCCGCTTTTAAATTAATGCGTTGGATTTTAACTGCAGTTGCTATTTTTTTTTCATTTTCGCTTAGAATTGATATTTGGGTTTTTTAAAGTCTATTTTGTTCCCTTGTGTAATTTTTTATTCCATGTAAATATTTTCAAGCTTGTCCTTTATTTCTCTGACCACAATAAGCATGGTTGTTCTATAGTCCATGTCCGATCGGTCTAACGTGTGAAGTCTTCTCAGGTATTTTTCATTTATCTCTTGTCTCTACGAGAAACATGAAACCTTATTTTCTTCTAAGCTTGTCTATCTTTAACCATGTTCTGGTAACTGCATTTGAACAAATTATTGCTTATTGCACATTAATTTATTACATGTTCTTCCAAATAGATAGGAATACTCAGAATACAAAGGGGCTTTCCTCTGGAGAAGATTGTGCTTACTTCCATCAGATACAAGGGGCACCACCAGTCCCAAGCTATCTAAATGGAGTGCCTGGTCTGAGGTCCTCTGGATCATGCAGGAGTCCTTTGGGGTCTCAGTGGATTGAGGGGAAGATGCTCTATGAGATTCCCCACCACGTGGAGACACTGAGCATGGGCTTCTAACCCACTCACTCTCCCAGGTGATCAAAATGAAAGTTCAGATTTACTAGGATTGACAGATGCTCTTTCAGGGGAAAGTGCTTTGGTTTTCTCTTCCATGTTGGCCTCTTAATTCCTTGGTATTTTATCAACTCATTGGAGCTTTTAAGATATTTTTGATATCTTATCTAGCCCTTTTAGTTGATTTCATTGGGATAGTCGGTCCAAATAGTTCAGCCTCACATTACCAGGTTTCCAACCTCAGTTGCAATCAGATTACTGGTACCCAACATATATCGGCTCTCCAGTACCTCCTCCATTTACACTCCCCTGTTCCCTCCTCCTCGGATACAAAGAGTGACTACCTCCCCCAGAGGGCAGCAAGAGTGAGAATTTCATAACAGCTACCAGAGAACCAGATTTAGGGGTGAACCAGCCAGACTTTGGCTGAAGGGCCGGTGTACATGTGACCCTAAAGCATCATCGTGAATCGGAATAAGATAGAATTTTGGGGCCCAGGTGGCTTCAAGGGAATCCCCATACTTGTTTGAAAGGAGGACTATTTTCATAAGATACAGGTGTAGGCTATGACCTCCAAAGTTAAAGGCCTTCAGCTGAAAGTGGGTCCTGCTTACGAACAAGCTTTTGTTTTAAAGAATGAAGCATGCAATTGCCTATCAGGGCTGCATTGCTCAGAACAATAGAGAAACGTGGTCCTCTGTTCATCCTTCTTCTTTGTAGTACCTAACCTCTTTAAATCAAATGTTGAACAAATATTTAAAGAAAATCAGTTTCTCTCTCTAAGTACAGCGAGAAACTGGCAACACAAGTTGCCTCTGGGGAGTGAAGCTGGGTGGAATCTTGTTACAGAAAAAGGCTTAGAAGAAAATGCTGTACAGGTAATTGCTGTCCTGAGGGGGCTCAGGGCATTGTCAGCATCCTGCTTGCATCGAAGCTCCCAACCGCAATCAGCGTTTGGCCGGGGTAGGATCAAAATCCACAGAAAGGCCAGGGAACAGGTGAAAGGTGGTAGGCAGCATCTGGAATTTAGGGAGCATAAAAGGGGTGAGATTGTAGAGCCCACGCTGGGTCCCATCTCTGAGCAGGGTTCTCATACAGAACTTTGGAAGGATCCATGCCGAGCTCACAGTAGCTTGGCATCAGCCAACTGTTCCTTCTTCCTGCCTCGTCCTTGGCAGCCCTCTCTCTGTCTCTCTCTCCTTCTCTCCGTGTCTCTCCAACCCCCACCCCTCTCTCCCTCTCTCTGCCTTTCTCCCTCTCTCTCTACCGCTCTCATACTTGTCCACCTTTATTTTCTTAGTACTTAGTGGAGCAGAAGAAAGAAGGCTTAGAAAACATTTTGGGAGGAGTCCAGCTGTGTTTGGAATGGACTATCAGAGCTCCTTGCCCAGAATTCTGGAACGAAAGGAAAAAGCCAAGGTTTGTGGAATGGGCTGGGGAAGGTCTGCCTGGAACCCATCCAAAAGGCTTCCTGGACAACCCTGGTCCTTGTCATTGCCCCTCAATAATAACCCCTCGCCACATTGCATAAGCTTATCAAAAGTTTCATGATGCCCACTTTATAGACATTCAACCTTCACAACAGCCCGGCGAGGTAGGCAGGGAAGGCATTTTTACCCCCATTTTGCAGACAAGGAAACTGGTAGCTAGTAGGTGACAGAGGCAGCATCCCAACCCCCACCCAGGACTTCAGGCCCCAAGCCTTTCTCCCCATCCAGAGACAGGTCCAATGCTCTCATCCCAGAGCATCCTGCGTCCTGGGCTCAGTGCTTCTCTGAAGAAGGGCAAGGAGGTGGCTCATTCCATGCTGCAAATCACAGCATTCCCTACCCCTCCCCTGCAAAGAAAGAGAAGGAACATGACCCCCAATGGGAAGAAATTCTAAAGCAGCCCCTAGGGACCTCTGGAGAAGCTGTTTGATTTATTTCGGTCCCTACTGGTATTCTGTGCCACATTTATAAATGTCAGCGCCGGAAATGAAGTTCCCACTGCCCTGGCAGCTGCTGGTTGCTGCTGTTGCTCACTAAGGGTTCAGATAAAGTGTTCCCCCCTCCCCTTGATTGATAGAGAGCTGAGAATAAAAGAAAAATAAAAGCCCCCTGGAGCATTGATGGAAGGGAGGGGGCAGCTTCTCAGGAAGAGAAAGGGAAGTGATCTAGAAAAGGTTGATATTAGTGGAACAGAGAGGGTGTGTGCACGTGTGTGTGTGCGTTTGTGTATGACGAAGGGAGAGAGAGAGAGAATAAGGAAAAGATCCAGTTTTTAAGGCCATGTGGAAAATAAATACTTTCTACTCATGTAGAGAGAGGAAAAGTAGTGAAATCGTAGTTTGTTTCAGGGGCTCTGACACAAGATGGAAGAAAGGTGGTCTTTGTAACCTCTGGGTTTCTACTCTTCCCTGAGCAGAATTTGCTATCTTCTAGGGTCTGGGCCAGGGAAAGAGAGTGGCAGAGACTGAGAGAAGAGAGTGGGAACAAAATATAAGGTACAAGATTCCCAAAGGACCACAGAGATCCAAGGCTTTGTTGTTATTAACCGAACCAGTGGCTGAGATTGAAGCATCCCTGCTGGGAGCGGGCTGTGGTTCCGTAGATACTGGTGTGCACACTTTTGCAATAACGCCTTCTCTTGCGGGTCTCCTAAATCCGTGATGCTTTCTGGTCTCTGAGAAATGCTGGTCGGGACCAATTCCACCAGTTCTGGCAGAGCACCTAAGGGACTCAGCAGTTAACCAAGGGATGGCCTCAGTGATCCCCAAAGCAGCAAGACCTTTAAAAGTCACTTTTAATCAGATTGTTTTGTATCTTCATGTTAACACATACTAAGTCAAATCTTCCCAAATGACTATCGTTCTCTTCAAAGTCACCCACTTGAGAGGTCTTGTAGTTAACCCACTGACACTCGCTATGTGGTGTAAATCATCCTGGAGGGCAATTTGATAAATACTTCATGGCCAGTTTATAACCCAGGCAATAAAATGTCATATTGCTTGATAGAGGTTCCTTCCTCTGCCTTAACGTGTTTATCACACCTGTTTCCTGGTAACGTTTGGCTCCTTCCAAGCACTATATCCTCCATCATGCTGCTAGCTCAGAGTGGTGTGAACCCGCCCTTGGAGGACACGACAATTCACTGAGGGGGTGGAGATATAACTGTTAGCATAAGAGAGAAACACATAAGAGGGAGAATAGTGACATTAATGTGATGGGTATCTGGGTGGGGTTTTGTTTCTTTTCAGTTTCCTTATACGGATAGAAATGTTTCTGTGTTTTAAAAAGCGTGACGTAAACAAAATGGGATATATTTATACAATGGAATATCATTCAGCCTTAAAAAAGAAGGCAATTCTGACACATGCTATAACACGGGTGAACCTCGAAAACATTGTGCTGAGTGAAATAAGCCAGTCGCTTGGGGCGCCTGAGTGGCTTGGTTGGTTGAGCATCTAATTTTGGCTCAGGTCATGATCTCGAAGCTCAGGAGTTTGAGCCCCACATCAGGCTCTCTGCTGTCAGTGTGGAGCCCACTTCGGATCCTCTGTCCCCCTCTCCCTCTGCTCCTACCCTGCACACTCTCTCTGTCACTCTCAAAATAAATACACTTAGGGGTGCCTGGGTGGCTCAGTCGGTTGAGCATCAAACTTCAGCTCAGGTCATGATCCACAGCTCATGGGTTCAAGCCCCGCGTCGGGTTCTGCGCTGAAAGCTCGGAGCCTGGAGCCTGCTTCAGATTCTGTGTCTCCCTCTCTCTCTGCCCCTCCTCTGCTTGTGCTCTGTCTCTCAAAAATAAATAAACATTTTTAAAAATACACTTTAAAAAAAGCGCCAGTCACAAAAAGGATAAATACTATATGATTCCACTTATACAAGGTACCTAGAGTAGTCAAGTTCATAGAGACAGAAAATAGGTTGACAGTTGCCAGGGGCTAAGAGAACGGAGCGTGGGAATCAGTGCTTAATGGGTATAGAATTTCAGTTTGGAAATGAAAAAGTTGTGGAGACGGCCAGTTCTGATGGTTACACACCAATGTGAACGCGCTTAACGCCACTGAACTGTACCCTTAAAAAGTGGTTAAAATGGGGGGCACCTGGGTGGCTCAGTGGGTTAAGCATCTGACTCTAGATTTCAGCTCGGATCATGATCTCACGGTTCGTGGGTTTGAGCCCCACACCGGGCTGTGCACTGACAGTGCAGAGCCTGCTTGGGATTCTTACCCTCTCCCTCTCTCTCTGTTCCTCCCCTGCTTGTGCTCTCTCTCTCTCTCAAAATAAAGAAGTTTTTTAAAATTTTTTTAACGTTTATTTATTATTGAGAGACAGAGCGCGAACAGGGGCAGGGCAGAGAGAGAGGCAGACACGGAATCGGAAGCAGGCTCCAGGCTCCCAGCTGTCAGCACAGAGCCCGACGCGGGGCTCGAACTCACAAACCGCGAGATCATGACCTGAGCCGAAGTCGGATGCTTAACCGACGGAGCCACCCAGGCGCCCCAAAATAAATAAGTTTTTAAAAAGTGGTTAAAATGGTAAATTTTAGGTTATGTGAATTTTACCACCAAAAAAAAAAAGCATGGATAACAAAATCAAATCTAGTCTCAAAAGGTGAGGATTTGCCATCACTGATGCTATTCAAAAGAATGTGCTGGGCCAACGACCAGAGAGAAAGGCCCAAAATATTCTTTTCTCTGGATCAAAACAGCACTGGGGGTCAGGCAGGTAGCTGTCACTCCTGCTGTGAACCGGTTCCAGGGAGGAACCACACTTCCTCCACGGCTTCTGTCCTCACACCTCCTATACAGTTGTGAACCTGCCGGGGCAGAACTATTCTCCCAGCCCTGGAATGTTCCACAGCACAACCTGGGTCTCCCTGACCCAGCCCGCAGGGCCTGGCCGGATCCCCTGGCAGCACAAACAAGTCATGGTTCTGCTGGCCAGGCGGCTGCTGAGGTGGCTTTTTAATCCCCCAGCCGTGCCTTCCTAGTGATTGCTTTTATTAGGAAATGTAATGAAAAAGACTATATGAAGCCCCTGCCAGAAAAAAAAAAAAAAAAAAAAGCTAATAAGATTTTGCACCAAGTGTGGTGAGAAAAGAAAGGGGGGAAAAAGCACATTAGGAGTCAGATAATGAGATAAATGAAAGACCGCAGGGAAGATCATTTTTGCAGACTTGCCGGATGGTTGTAAAAATTTTAATTTGCTGAATTCTCTTTTTTCGTCGTCTCTGACTCTCCCCATCTCTCTCAGTGGCTTTCCGACGCCCCGAATCTTGTCCCTGTCTTTCTCTCTTCGCGTCTCCCTCTCTTCTGTGGTTGCTCCCCCTCTGCTTCAGCTCTTGCTTTGTGGGTGCGCGTGCATGTGCATGTGCGTGGGTTTCCTTTCACCTCTCAGGACTTGGGCAGGAGGCTGGCACCTTGGGCAGCGAGTCAGAAGGAGCGAGAGGACAAAGGACTGCAGCTCCCCACCCCCCTTCTGGGAGCTGCTGTGATTCGGCTGAAGGGAGAGAAAGAGGGAGAGATCAAGGGAAGAAGGAGGAGAAAAACGAGACTGCGGAGGAAGGACAGGAGATCAAAGAGCAGAGAAGTAAGGAGGAAGAGAAAGCCCCCGCTGCTCCCGCAAATCGATTCTCTGCAATGCCCGCCTTCCCGTCTGTGCTCCGAGCCGCTGAGCAGAATGCCACCACCGTGGGATGCCAGGCCTGAACAGAAGGGCTCTGGGGCACGGGGCAGGCGCAAGGGCCAGGCTGCTAGGGACCACTGGGCCTGCCTTGCCCTGTGGGGAGAGGTCTCGCTTCCCCAGGACGCCCCCTCTCACACATCCAGGCTTTGAGGAGGTCCTCTTCAAAATCGGGCTCTGGTCCTTGCTTTGGCCGACTCCTTCCCCCTGTCCCACACTCGGGAATTCTCCTGCGTTTGCGTTTCTTTGCTCCTCTGCAGAAATCCCAGTCCACGCTGCAGTTGGAGGGCTGGAGAGCGGACACGATGAATAGCTTCCCCAGGGGGAGGAGGAGCCTGAGAAAGTACGGGAATGAATGGCTCAGGGTGGAGACACATTGTCAGTTATTAGGAAAATCTCTCTCGCTCTTCCATCCCTTGTTCCTTCCCCAGTGGGGACAATGTGCTCTGCTTCCTCCCAGGGAAGACTTCTCTCTCTGTGCTCTGCCTCCAGCAAAAGTGTGCTGTCGGCTACCTGGGGGATGGGCGTTTCCTCCAGCGGCCACTGCAGAAAAGAGAGCCGTGAAAATCGGCAAGTCACAAGTCCTGGGAAGGAGAGGACCTCTCAGAAGGGGGTGTGGGGACTCTGGCAGTGGGGCCCCAAGCTGGCGGGACAGAGTAGTGATAGGCAGTCCCAAGAGGGAGGATGGAATTGGCTCAAGGTCAGTGGAGGGGCGGTGGGGGCGGGGGGGGGGGGGGGGAACGGATTGCAACTTGACTGTGGAGTGAAATAAGCTGGGAATAAAAGCAAATGCGCATGGTGTTTCCTACGCTCCTCACCACAGTCCTGTGAAGTTGGTACTGTTGTTAACATCTCCATTTTATACATGGGGAAACTGAGGCATGGTGTGAGGTTAACCACTTCTTTCTACTTCCCCTCCAGAACAGGAGACAAGTTTGGCAAAGCATCGGAGACTACGCAAGAGGGAGAAGAGCACTGTGGTTGAGAACGTGAACTTTTGGGCCAGACAGCCCCAAACGGACTAGCAGTGGGACCCTGGATGAGATCCTTAGAACTTAAGGCCACCCCTCAGAGCAACGTGAAGAAAACTGAAAGCATGTCAGTTACACATGGACACAGTGCCTGGCCTCTGAGCTCAGTCAGTGTCAGTGCTTAATGTTGTTACTCCCTACTACCCAGTGCTTGGCAGCTGGCAAGCCTCAGCTTTCCCTCTCTGGTCTCCCACTGGAGGGGGAAACCTGGAGATGGGTCCTCCCCCGGATCAACTTCTTAGGGGCACACAGTCCTGCAGACAGGCCTCAAAGAGCTTCAGCACCCACAGCACAGCCCCTCACCCCAGAGCCTCCCTCTCCTGCTCTGATCCGGTGATCCCAGGGGTTCCCAGGCCTCGGGAGCACCCCCCAGTACTGTGACTCAGTGAATTGTTCAGGGAATGTGTCGCCCTCCTTCCCTGCCTCCTTCCCTCCCCTGGCCCCTGCTTTTCTCTTGATGGAGAAGGCACAAATTAGGCAGAAAGAAAAATGTTGACAGTTCCCAGCCCTCCCTTGCTGGGGATAAAGAGAAATACGTTAACCGTTGAAGCTTTAGGCGGATCAAACACAGTTTGTGAGTTGCTTCAAATGTATTATTCATCTCACCAATGAGATGCAGTCTTGGGCTTTCTCTTGCCGCCCCATCAAGAGGAAACCTCGGCCACTGGGGAGATGCTGGGCTCCAGAGAGGAGGGGGCACCTTCAGAATGCCATCTTTTCAGCATTAAATCAGTCAGTGGGTCTCCAGTCCTTCTTGTTCCTCTTGAAGCTTTCCGAATAGTATGGGTCAACTTAACCAGAGTCTAAGGATGCAAAATCTGCAGGTAAGACCCACAGAATTGGGCACAACAAACACGTGGAATCAAAGAGTAACTGTGACACTCAGAGGCAGGAGCTGGAGATGTGTGACCCTGGAAGGTCCTCCATGTGCCACTTGAACTTGAGGGATGTAACTGTCATGGGCTGGAAGAGCTCTAAGAGAAGGCATCGCAGCCATGCCATGAGCTCTAAGACACACTGCACTCCCTCTATAGTTGGATGCCTGGAGAAAGGATCTGGATTCAGACACATCTCTTAGGCTTGTGATTTGGACAGGTGGACGCCCCTGAGGGTTCTACCTTCTTTCCTTGCCGCTCCTCCTTTCCCCTTTGGCCACTGAGGTCCCCTGCGGGCTCCTGCCCACCTCCCATGGTTCTGAGGCACCAGGGCAAGCTTCGCAAATCACACACTGCCCCTTCCTAAGCTTCACCCAGAGAAGAAACCACCCCGGCGTCCCATGATCTTGCCCCACTATCTCACAAGCCTTTCATTTGTGCTGTGCTGAGCATATCAGTGGGAAGTGGGGATAGGGAGTGGGCACTGCTGGTGGAATGGGATGTTAGAACAATCCAGAAGGAAGGGATTTTGACATGATGTATCAAAAAGCCTTAGAGTGTACATTCTCTTTGACCCAGCAATTCCATCTCTTAGAAAATGCTCCAAGGAGGGGCACCTGTGTGGCTCAGTCAGTTAAGCCTCCGACTTCAGCTCAGGTCATGATCTCACTGTTCCAGCCCCGCACTGGGCTCCATGCTGACAGCTCAGAGCCTGGAGCCTGCTTCAGATTCTGTGTCTCCCTCTCCATCTGCCCGTACCCCACTTGTGCTCTCTCTCTCTCCCTCTCTCAAAAATAAACATTGAAAAAAAGTTTATAAAAAAAGTTAAAGGGGGCACCTGGGTGGCACAGTCGGTTAAGCGTCCGACTTCAGCCAGGTCATGATCTCGCGGTCCGTGAGTTCGAGCCCCACGTTGGGCTCTGGGCTGATGGCTCAGAGCCTGGAGCCTGTTTCCGATTCTGTGTCTCCCTCTCTCTCTGCCCCTCGCCCGTTCATGCTCTGTCTCTCTCTGTCCCAAAAATAAATAAACGTTGAAAAAAAAATTTTTTTTAAGTTAAAAAAAAAAAAAAGATGGGGCGCCTGGGTGGCTCAGTCGGTTGAGCGTCCGACTTCAGCTCAGGTCATGATCTCACCGTTTGTGAGTTCGAGCCCCGCGTAGGGCTCTGTGCTGACAGCTCAGAGCCTGGACCCTGCTTTGGATTCTGTGTCTCCCTCTCTCTCTGCTCCTTCCCCACTCACTCTCTGTCTCTCTCTCGCTCTCAAAAATAAATAAACATTTTAAAAAATTAAAAAAAAAGACACTGCTCCAAGGAAACACTGGACAAGTGTGTAAAACTGTATAAAAATGGGGCACCTGTGTGGCTCAGTTGGTTAAGCGTCCGACTTCGGCTCAAGTCACCATCTCACAGTTCGTGGGTTCGAGCCCTGCACTGACCTCTATGCTGCTGGCTCAGAGCCTGGAGCCTGCTTGGATTCTGTGTCTCCCTCTCTCTCTGCCCCTCCCCTGCTCGTGCTCATCTCTGTCTCTCAAAAATAAACGTTAAAAAAAATTTTTTAAATAAAAATTTAAAAACTACAAAAATGTCCATCCCAGCTTTGTTGATAATGGCAAACCCATCCTAAAACCACAGTCATAAAGGATTGGTCACATAGTAGCCTTCTGATGCAGTCATTGAAAATCAGATTCTGCAATATGGGGTGGGCGGAGTCATATACGAATATATTTTCATTCCAAAACAATTTTCAGATAATAGAGGTAGAGCACCCGCCCCCCACCAAATCCTAACCCAATCCCATTCTTCTCCTCAAAGTACTCATTATTAGCAGTTTAGCATGTATCCTCCCTCTCGGGCTGTTATTTTGAAGAATTGTATTTAATGTAAACAAATAAATAACTCAGGTTATGCAAATTTGTAACTAGAGATGTGTGTATGCAAAGAGAAAAGTCTTGCTGATTATACATCAAAATGTCAACAGTATTCAACCCGAAACAGTGGGACTCTATGTGATTTTTACTTCCTTCTGCAGGAGTTAGGGTATTTTCTACATGAACAGAAAAGAAACAATGCTATTTTAACGTTTATTTATTTTTGAGACAGAGAGAGACAGAGCATGAATGGGGGAGGGTCAGAGAGAGGGAGACACAGAATCCAAAGCAGGCTTCAGGCTCTGAGCTCTCAGCACAGAGCCTGACACGGGGCTCGAACTCACGGACTGCAAGATCATGACCTGAGCCAAAGTCGGCCGCTTAACCTCCTGAGCCACCCAGGCGCCCCAAAACAATGCTATTTTAAAATGCAGTAAGGGGAGCCTGGGTGGCTCAGTTGGTTGTGTGTCTGACTCCTGATTTTGGCTCAGGTCATGATCTCACAGTTGTGAGATTGAGCCTCTTGCCAGGCTCTGTGCTGACAGCATAGAGCCTGCTTGGGATTCTCTCTCTCCCTCTGGTCCCCCTCAAAAAATCTGCTCAAAAAATATATATATATTAAAACACAAGGAATTGAAAACATTGGCCGCCTCTGAGGAGTGAGAGAGACTATTCATCAGGCACTCTTTTACATCTTTTGAATTTTGCACCTTGGGCACGGATTACCCGTTCAAAATGCGGATACAATTTTTAAAAATTTAATATGGCAATAAAATAAAATGAGGGGGCTGGTGGAGAAGACCTCCAAAGGGCAGCATGCCCTGATATTCTGGGAATCTGTAAAATCCTTCAAGCTGTCGTTATAGCTTCTGAATCTGCTCAGGATTCACTCCAATAGGTGCTAGTCTCTTTCTGTCTCACCAGGCAAGGAATTAGGGCCTATAACCTGGAAGAAATGAGGTAGGGTCTAAAATAAACCAGGCTGCCAGCCAGAAATAACTTTGTAATGATTTACAGCATAGCAACAGTAATGGCTCGGTTGAGCCCGTTCTCATACTTTTTCAAAGTATTTTTCATCTCCCTTTAGTTCTCCAAATTTTTCTTGAGGCTACCCACTGCCATCAGGTTCCTGGGCAGGAAAAGAGGGGGCTGAAGACCTAACGGGCCATTGTTTGAAGTCAGCCCGAAAGATCCATATTTGCCAGGACTGGATGTTGGGTCTCAGACAAGAGTCTCTCCCTCCTTCCCTGGGCCCATCAGCTCCATCTGCCCCCAGCTCCTGTCTCCTATCTCCTGCCTCAGGCTCCTAATTTATAAAAGGAGGGTAATCAGCCTTGCCCCAGAGACTGGCAATGGGACATGGGTGATGGTTGATGGACTGTAGGCAAGTGACTGGGTCCCCAAAGCTGGAGCAGCTTCCAGACAGCCACAGGGCGGGAGGATGTAGATGGCAGGAAGGGGGCTCTCTGAGGCCTGGCATAACCACTGTTTATCGACGGATGACAGACATTTTTAATTGACCATGTTATGAGAGGTACAGGAGATGATGAGTATCTGTGTATGAGGACACAGGCAGCCCGCCCAGCCTAGAACATGCTCCATGGGGTATTAATTCCCTCCCCTGGAAAGCCTCCTCCCCGGATCCCCTCCAGACCTACTGGTCCCCCTTCTTCCTCCGAGCTGCCCTATGCTTCTGACACTCATACATCTCCCAGTACTGTAATCTCGGGTGCCTGTTTCGCACACAATCTCACCAGACCGAATTCCTTGAGGGCAAGATTTGTATCCAAGTCATTTCCATATGTCACATAGTAGGTCCTCAGAAACTACTTCCTGAATAAACAAATCGATGCGATTTTTGGACCCATGATCCTTGCAAAGTCTCACCAGGCTGTCTCTCACTCCTGGCACAGAGGCTGCCGCAAGACCCGAGCTCCCTGCCCAAACTCACTCCAAACCTGACCCAGAGGAGGTAGGAGCAGAGAGATGTGGGGGGTGCATGGTGTGGTGAAGAGTGGGCTGGGCTGTGGTCCTGGCCATCAGAGCCTTAACCGCCCTGGACTCAACTCCTTCATCTATACGTGATCACTAGATCAGGTCAGGAGTGGGAAACTCAAATACCCGCCGAGAGGGAATCAAAGAGTGGAAGAGACAGTAGCTGGGTAGCAGGCATGTCCCTTACCAGCTGGTCATTGTCAATTGATACAAGACTGTGGGTCAAGTGTGGCGAGATTTTATTTTTCAAGGCAGCCAGAAATCAAGGTTTTTTTTTTAATTTTTTTCATCTTTATTTATTTTTGAGAGAGAGACAGAGTGTGAGCAGGGGAGGAGCAGAGAGAGAGGGAGACACAGAATCCGAAGCAGGCTCCAGGCCCTGAGCTGTCAGCGCAGGGCCCGTTGCAGGGCTGGAACCCAGGAACCGTGAGATGGTGACCTGAGCGGAAGTCAGACACCCAACCGACTGAGCCACCCAGGGGCCCCCAGAAATCAAGATTTTTATAAGAAGTCTCCTGAACAGGTCAACCACAAATCCATAGACCCTATTTGCAGCCTGGAGGCCACCAGTATGGGATCCAAATGCCCTCACCTCCTTTCCCACTTCCAGCTCTTAAATTCTCTGCATTTCAAGAAAGTGGCCTGAATACTTGTGTTTCTGGAGTAACCTTGAAGGGCAAGACCCAAAGTCCAGGCCTCATTCTGGCCACCAGACCTCTGGCAACTGCCATCCTGACCCCCAAATTGCTACCTTATGCAAATGTGTCCCCTGTCGGCCACCAACTGCCCCCCCCCCATGCCCCACCGCCACCACAGCGGGCAGAGATGGGAGAGGAGGAGCCAATGGCCACTTGTCCTGGGGTGGGCCAGAGTCAGCCCCTCACTTCCTGACCTTCAAAGCGCCTCTTCTGGGCGCAGACCTAGGCCGGCGGCGGCGGGCTGGCGGGCGGGCAGGGGGCGGGGGGGGGGGGGGGGGGGGGGGGGGGATGCGAACCTGCCACCACACCTTGCCCCTCACGGGCGGGGCCCACCGGTGATACCGTCTCACCTAATAAATTCCTGTCAGAGAAGCTGTCAGGGCCTGGGAAATAAATAATGATATTTAACATTTTGTAATAACAACAATTAACCAGTAAATAATGTCCTTTAAACTGCAAACGCCGGAGTAAATTAATTCTTCTAATGAGCTGTCAGGCACGGAGGGAAAAAAAGTACCCGTCTCCTTTGGTGCCACGCGGCTGCCGTGTGAGCAGCGGGGGAAGCTCACCTCCGCCCCGGGAGCTCATTACCGGGAAGCACGCGGCGCGGGTTTCCCGGGGAATCGGCGGCCCCGCCCGCCCCCACGTGGCGCCGCCGCGCCGCCGCCCGTCCTCTCCGCACCCCGCGCCCCGGGCCCGGCCGCTCCGCGCCGCGCACCGCCGGGTGCCTGTTGCGAACGAGCCCGCGCCGCGCGGCCAGCATTTCAATTAGAGCCGCCCGGCTCCCTCGCCTTCCCTCGCCTGGGCCCCTGGGCCGCGCTCAGCCTCGAGGTGGCTGGGGGCAGGAGCCGGGGACAGGGGAGGGGGAGAAGCCGGCGCGCGGCCCCAGTCCTTGCTGCGTGACCTTGGAGAGCTTCCCTGCCCTCTCTGGGCGGGGATGTCGTAAATGGAAATGTGAAGCTAATCAAACCAGATGTGATTACTTCTGAGCTCCCCAGAAGCCCGTGACCGTAAAAAGACACCTAAGAGTAAGGCAGCTCTTTATGTACTGATTCGGAGTAATCTCCAAGATATATTGTCAGGTGACAAAAGCAAGGCACAAAACAGCGAGCAGAGTGTGCTACATCTTGTGTATTAAAAATAGGACTAAAGAAAGAGAATATGGGTCCCTATTTGCTTGTATATGTCTAGACAGGAAACACATAATGTGTGCTTGCCTCCGGGGAGGGCAACTGGGAGACTGGGGGGTGGGGTGGGGGGCGGGTTGGGGAGGGGCTTTTCACTGACTAGGCTTGGTCCCCTTATTTTCGGAACGATGTGCAGCTATTAGCTGTGCAAAAAAAAAAAAAAAGACAAAGCCACACACAGCAGCGGTCATCTTGTCTCTCAGTAGCTTTCAGGAAGTGGGAGCCACAGGGGGACGGCTGAACTGAGACCCTGCCTGAAGCCCCTCCGGAGAGGGGGCACTGCTAACCCAAGCTAATGAGTCAGGAAGTCCTTGCCAGTGTCTAATCCCCTTCTCTCCTGCTACAGTTTGAGTGCCTTTCCAGGTTCTGTATCTGGTGGGTGGAAGGGCTGATGGTTTTATGCAGGACAGGGGACAGGGGGTGACAGGGGGGCAGCCCCTGTCTGGCAAAGAGAGACGGCAGGCGATCACCGCCCTCTGCAGCCACATAGGCCTGGATCTGAGTCTGCTTTTGTCACTTGCTAGCTGTGTGGTGTTGTGTGTCACCCTCCATTGCTAGGCTGCAGAATCCAGACGTCCCTGCCCCCTTGAGGGAGGACAGAAGGTGCTGAACCTGATGCACAGGGAGCCAGGCCCAGGGCTTGATGGAACCACCTGGGGCGGGGCAGGGGGAAAGGGCTGCTGCTGTGGGGCTGGGGGTGGGAGAAGGACAGAGACGGAGAGCTCCCAGGCCCCCTTCTCCATCTGACCAGCTCCATTTTCATCTGCTGGTATCCTCGCCTTCCTCGTAAGGTGTCTCCCCACTAGAGAGGTTCTTAGCTAAAATATATTTGAAAAGCCCTGACCTCGGCCATTTAGAACACACTGCTGCCTGTCCCAGGCCCAGCTCCTCACCACCTAGATACATTAACAGGACTGAGGGAGGGAAGGGGAGAGGTGTGGTGTGGGAAGGTGGCCAGCTTGGCCTCCTGACCCTCCCGTCTCCTCAACAGCCTCAACTCGGGGACCTAGAACATCAGGGTGGAAGTTCAGGGAACGGTTGCTGATTGTGAGAATTCCTGAGACAGTCTCCCTTCCCCGGCAGCCTGGAGGAAGAGGCAATGGCTTCATTTCACCTGACAGGATCCAGGGAGGGGGAGAATGAGGGCATCTCTGGCGTCAGCTTTAAGACCGTGTTGGTGGCTAAGGCGTGAGGAAGGGAGTCTAACAGATCTGGGTTCAAATCTAGACTCCATCACTTATAAGCTGTGTGACTCCGGACAAGTTGCTTAACTCCCTGAGCTTTGGTTTCCTCTTCTACAAAATGTGGGGAATGGCTCCCCATCTCTTGGGGCCGTTGTGAGGGTTAAGATGGCGTGTAAAATACTCAGCATAGTGCCTGGACATAAAGTAAGCACCCGGTAAATGGCTGTATCTGTTCTGGGGAGCTTTTTTGCTGCGCTGCTAGAACAGATTCCATCTCCAGGATCAAGAAGGGCCGTTGTCCTGCTGCCTGAGGTAGGCAGACCACCTCTACAGCTCCCCGATTTGGGAGGCAGCCCAGAAAGGCCTCCAGGTTTGGTTTTTGCAGAGGGCAGCGGAAAAATCGGAGCTGAAGCCAGCAAAACAAGGATCCCAGCAGCGGGTCTGAGTCAGCTCCTCTTGGGTCTGGGGGTTCAAGAGCCTTCCTCAAGGTCACACGGCCTCCTAAGCGTCCTGTCCTCCCTGTGACTGCCTCCCTGGCCTGGGTCCTCTGAGGGCCCGCCCGGGCACCTGTGTACCTGGAACACCAGCTGGGAGGGTGGGGTGTTCCCGTGCGCAGAGGAAGCTGGGTCTCAGCCACACGGAAATTAAAACCAGCTTGCCCAGTGCTGAGTTACCATGTCGCCTGAAATCAGATTGATTTCTTGGGCTTGTTGTGACGGCAGTGTTACAATTGATTCGTCTGGATGGCAGTGAGTTTATCTATTTGGAGCTGTCTGTCATTGATCTGAATAAGCTTCTAAAATAGCCCAAATACCTGGTGAGGGCGAGGTCACCACCAAGCGTGGCTCAATATTAATTATAATAATGAACAGGCATGAGGAGGGTTGGTTCATTGCCTGCCCCGCAGGGCTGGCCTCTGTGAGGCTTGGTGTTTAATATTCATTCCTCCATGCAAAGAGCTAGTGGACAGTCCTAAACTGAGGCAAATCCGCATGGGAGGTGGGGCCGTTCTCTGCTTCCATGGGACCGAGAAGGAACTGGGGCTACTGAAACAAGACTTGAAACAAGTCAAGAAGGACTTCCCAATGGCTAAACGTGGATGGAGAGAGCCTATCGTTCACTTATGAGCCAGGACAAGTTGTTTCTTTCTGCGTCTGTTTCCTCCATAAAATGGGGATTATAATATTTGCTTCTCAGAGCTTCTGTTCCCTCTGCCTCTGGCTGAAAAAATAAGACAAAACAAAACACCGGAAGCCTCTTCTGGTTCAGGGAGAAGCAGAAAGGTCCTACTTTAGGTAAAAAAAAAAAGCCACCTGCCTTGCTCAGCCTTGGCACAGAGTAAGCATTCAATCGATGGAGTTGCTATTATCATAATTATTGATTCAATGAATATTTATTGAGTGCCTGCTACCTGCTTGGCCTTGAGGAAAAACTAGTGCACAAGCCATTATCCCCTGCCTTTAAGGAGACGAAACCTGGGTTACTATGGGAATCAGGACGTCCCCCTTGCTATAGGCTCTCAGGAACAAGGGAGAGCCCTGTGTCTCAGAGACAGCTTAGAAGTTGCTCCCGGAGGCAGGTGGATGAACATGAAGGCCTCGTGGGGGTGGCGGCAGGTCCCGAGCAGTGTTACCCAGCAGAAGACAACTCTATTAAAGATCAGTCAACGAGAGCCCCTCCAGAAAAGCATTCTTCCAGAAACAAGAGGATCCTCCACTCTAAGGATCTAGAGGAAATGTGATCAGACTTGGGGTTCAGGTCTGCACGAAACAAAGAATAACAAGCTGCCACTAGCTGACATGCAGCAGGAGCATGGAGGTTTAATCAACATAAGGACTTCCTGGCGGAGGTTTGGAGAGCAGTGAAGGAGACCCGGGATGGAGAGACTTCCAGGCCCGTCTGGGAGCCCGGTCTGCTGTCTTCCCAGAGACATCCCTTCCTCTGTTCCTGCAAAGCTCTCCTCTCTCCTCCAGCTTGCGGCTGGCAGGGACCCCCATGGCCAGCCTTAAGAGAAACATCAGAAGAAAGTTAATAGCGAAGCGCTCTGGTGGATCTAATTGATTTTTTTTCCTATTGGTTCCCTAATATAGGCAACACTGTTCCTGCCGCTTTTCTGGGCTGGAGATTATGTCATAAATAAAGAGATTTGCTCCCTATTTCCATGTGCTTATCTTTAATAAGTTAAGAACTCAACAAGCTTTAGGAGGACTTGAAATGAGCAAGGGATCCGGTGGTGGCTTCGGCTGTGGCGGCGGCCATGGCAGCCACAGCTTTATTTCAGTACGGGGGAGGCAGGTGGCTGAGGCTGGTGGGGGGAGAATTTGCATTCTCTGGGCTGCACTGGATCGAGGCTCAGCTGGGAGAAGACAGTGGGGGAGGAAATTCGTGGTGGCAGATGTGACAAAATGGATGGACAGGACCCATGAGGCTTGGGTTACCATGGGAGTTAAGAGTCAGGTAGCCTGAGTTCAAATCCTAGTCCCATCATTGCTTACTAGCTGTGTGGGCTTGGGCTGTGTTACTTAGCCTCTCTGTCTCTCCTCATTTTTTTTTAATGTTTGTTTATTTTTGAGGGGGATGGGAGGGGCAGAGAGAAAGGGAGAGAGAGAATCCCAAGCAGGCTCCATGCCGTCAGCACAGAGCTTGATGCGGGGCTCGAACTCACACACTGTGAGATCATGACCTGGGCCAAAACCAAGAATCGGACGCTTAACCGACGGAGCCACCCAAGCACCCCTCTTTCCTCGTTTTATTTTATTTTATTTTTTTTTTAACATTTATTTATTTTTGAGACAGAGAGAGACAGAGCATGAACGGGGGAGGGGCAGAGAAAGAGGGAGACACAGAATCGGAAACAGGCTCCAGGCTCTGAGCCATCAGCCCAGAGCCCGACGCGCGGCTCGAACTCACGGACCGCGAGATCGTGACCTGAGCTGAAGTCGGACACTTAACCGACTGAGCCACCCAGGCGCCCCTCCTCTTTTTAAACAAATATGGATAATAACGCCTATCTCATAGGTTGCTGTGGGGCTCAACAACATGCAAAGAGCTTAGCACAGAGCCTGGCATGGGGAGTACGTAGAACATGTTAGCCAGTATGTGGTTATTAAGACATCACCTAACTCCATTGACCTTAACTGCTGCTACCAGGACCTCTGCCATGTGCCAAGCCTTGGCCTGGGCTTCACAGATGAGTGAGACTCTGCCTGGCCCTGACTTCAAAGACCACCAGTCCAGCTGGGGCCCCAGCGCCTATGGCTGGCATGAGCTGAGTATCCACATTGAAGGAATCCAGACAGTGGTGACCTCTCCCGGGGAGGCTGCCATCCTTCTGCCCCTGTCTTAAGGCTCACCCACCCTCCAGTTCTGGACACGCCACGGATTAACTCTCACTTCCTTAAAGCTGACAGTGGACAGAAGCCGTGTGGCAGGTGCAGAAACAGCCCCACTCAAGACTGAGCCCCGTTGCCACCATCCACTGCACACTTAACATGTGCCGGGCTGTAAGGACCAGGATTTGAACCCAGGCCCACTGACTTCCCCCGCTCTAAGCACTGTCCTCTACTCTTCACTCTGTGCTTATAGTCCCAAGCATTAACGAAGCACATATAATGTGCAAAAACCCTAGGCTAAGGGGATAGAAAAATGAATAAAACAACCATTTATTGAGTGCCTGCTCTATGCCAAGACTTCCTACAGGATATCTTATGGAATAATTTTCCGAAAGGCAAGTGGCATGGTTTTCCTTTAATAAGTAAGGAAGCGGAGGCCCAGAGAGGCTCAGGAATTTGCCCAAGACAAGCATAAGTCTGGGATCACTTTGAACACGGACCTGACTTCCAAGCCTGAGCATTTACACCCCTCAGCCTCCTGACGAGCAGTGTCTCCCTTTCCAGTGGGTCTCGCTCTTGCGGACCACTAACATGGCTTCAGAGTAACCAGCAGCCTTCCCAGCTTACCCCAAAACACCCGCATGTGCCTACCTCCACCCTTCCCCACTCACAGCAACATCCCCCCACTTGCTCACGGAAGACAGGCCCAATAGCGTTAAGCCAATCTGTTGCTTATCCTATAAGTCAAGAAACAAGGCTCCTTAGTACCTCCACTCCTTCCCTGATGGGGAAGCCAAGGCTCAAACACATGCCAGGTGTTGGTCAGACCCTCCGAACCAGTGGGGCTGAGACCAGAACCTCTCCTACCTGCACTTCCCAGCGGTCCAAAGAGCCAAGTCAGTGATCCCAAGACGCTCTTCAGCAACCCCATCAATCTCCGTAGCCCGCCTGAGTCAGACTATATGAAGTCCTCCCTTCATGGGCAATTTTGGAGGGGCTCAGTGTCCGTGTAGGGACAAGACCAAGAAACTGTTTTTACCCCTCTCTGCAAAGGGACTCAAAGAGGAATCCTCCTCCTTCCCATAGGTCTTGGGTGGCCCTTGCCCAGTAGGAGATGGGTTCCCTCTTGGACCCCCATTTTGTATTCACCCTCTCTCCTCCAGTCCATTGTCTGGCCCCACAGATTCTGTTGCTTTAAGGATTGGTGACCTCACAGTCAGTTGCCATAGAGACCATTGTGATGTCACAAGCAGAGGACAAGTAGTTCAAGGAGGAGTGGAGGGTAGAAATGCACAGCTAGAATTGAGGGACATTTGGGGTTTCTGTCCTATTTTCATGCCCAGAAAAAGAAGTGTCTGGAGGTAGATTCTGATATCTGGGGGAGACCTGACCACATATCTCTGTGTTCTCCTGAGCCTAAGAAGCCTCTGAGACCCAAAAGAAGAGTCAATGAAAATAAACATCAGAAATACTCCCTACCTTGGGGTGGTAAGAAGTGGGCTACTTTTGTAGCAGAAAGGAATGAGATTAGATGTCAGGAGGAGCCATGTGGCTGCAAGATCCCCATGGAGGAGATGATGTTGCCTTGCCTTAGGAGGCTTGAACCATGGGACACAGCCTCTAGGGCCTTTATTATCCTGATTAAGCACTCATAGAGATAAACATGCCGCAGGACAGTGAGTTGAGACTCTATCTCCCCTCCCTGGTCTGGGAGCTCCTTGAGAGCTCTGCCTGTCCATATTCCCCTCAGGTCCTGGCACAAAAAATGTTCCCTCATTCAGTAAACAGTGAGTAAGCAGGTGATGAACAAATTGGGTAGGTGGCTGGGTAGGATGAGGGAATACACAGACAGATGAATGGATGGACACACGGGCAGGTTGGGAGCCCTGAGCTTTGGAGCTTTGGAGCCCTACACCCGTGCCTGCTTCTCTAGCTGCATCCCATCACATACTTCTCTGTGATCCAGCCACAGTAATCATCTCTTAGTCCTGCCAACTCCAGGACTTTGCACATGCTGTTCCCTCTGCATGGAATGTACTTCCTTTGCCTCTTCAAGTAACACCCACTCATCCCGTGGCTTTCCACTCAATCACCACCTCCTCAAGGTGCTCTTCCCTGACTGGGTCAACCCCCAGTGTAGGCCTCCATAGCCCCGTGAACCTCCCCTGAGCACCTGATATGTCACAGTTTATATTTAGTCAGGTGGTTCTGCGTAAGGTCTCTCATTCTAAACTGTGAGCTCCGAGCCCGCAGGGCCAGTGACTGTTTTCACTCACCTTTGTGTCCCCAGCACTTAGGACAGTGGATACTTAATAAATATTTGTCTAATGAATAAGTTAATAAGTGACCAGCCCTGCCCTCGCCTATTCCAAGCAGCCTACTCTCTCTGGACTGCATCAGGGGAGAGAATCTAGGTACAGGCCCCCTGCAGGTGAACCCAGGACAGAGCCCACAGATTCAGGGAGCCTGAGATCCCTCCCACACCTGCCCCTGCAAAGGCCCACCAGCACCTGTGCCTTTCTGCTCTGCCTTGTTAGTATATCTTGGTTTCACCATGAACTACCTGCAAATCACTAAACCTCTTAGGGCCTCAGTGTCCTCATCTGTACAATGGGGACAATAACGTACCTGCCTCATAGGACCTACCCCAACTCCATGCCCAGTGATAGTAAATAATAAATGGTGCTAGTATTCTTATTCTTAGAGGTCAGGAATAGCCCATCGGATTCAGGGGCCAACTGAGAATATACTAATGTTTCATGAATCTGCTTTAAATGCATGTGACAGTCCTTCTTTATTTATTTTTAAGATTTTATTTTTCAGTCATCTCTACACTCAACGTGGGGCTTGAGCTTATCACTCCGAGATCAAGAGTCACATGCCCTACCACCCGAGCCAGCCAGGTGCCCCTACGTGGGCAATCTAATTCCAAAGCTTCATGCCTGGGTTTGCTCAAAGGGAAAACTCAATTATCATCTCACATTATTCAAAGCAACCCCCCAGTCTTGTCTCAGTCATGAAAAGGGTATGGAGTATTCTTTTGCCCCCAGCCATGGCTTGACCCAGAGTGAGTGCTGTTTGGGACACGGGTGTGAGGTCAGTCTGGCTGGGATACTTGTTCATGTTTCCCCCACCCTCATCCTGCCCTAGTTCTCAGAAGTGGATGGAGTTGGCCAGGGTTCCGTAGGGGAGAGGGGCTCTCCCTGACAGAAGGAGGACCACCTTCTGGTCAGTGGCACCTCCTCCTTGCTTGTCCTAGGTATAAATACTCTCACATCTACTGACCAAGGTTCCAGGGTAGACCACCCAGGCAAGAAGTCACTTGGGCATCCTAACTGGTTCCATAGAGGAAAGAACCAAGACCCCTTTGGGGATGCCTGGGAAGCTTTGCTCTTCCCACCCCCATCCTCCAGCTCACTGTAGCTTTCTGAGGCCCAGCTGCCAGGGGCAGCCTCAGGATACACAAAAGGCTTTCTCCCCCTTTCTCAGGGGCTCACCTTACTGGTGACCCACTCCCTCATCACATGGACGTCATCCTGGTACCAGGCCCCCAGTCCCAGAGCCACACCACCATTAACCCAATGTCTCTGGACAGATGTATTTTATGTAAGTTCAAGCACTAGAAATATTGAGTTCAGGGAATTTTATTTCTAGAGCCCTCTATATTTCTCTGGGATTATCACCTGTCTTTGTTCCCTCCCTCTCCGAGTTATTATCTTTGGACCCTTTCCAAGCCAAACCATCTTGATTGCTCGGGGAGAAGACTGCCAGCACCCTCCCCTGGTAACTCTGGGTCTGGTGAGAGTGACCTCGAGGGACCCTTTCTTCTTCCTTCAGTATAACTCTGCAGGTGGCCACACTGCCCAGGCAGCCTTGGCCTTTGGGAGCTGGCTTCACCAAGGGACTCTCCAAAGTGCCAAGGAACGTTGTGGTGGGTGGTGCAAGTGGAGGCCTCATTCTCCCCAAGTTAGGGAGGGCTAGGCTCAGGGTGAGCCTCAGGGTACAGAGGGGAGGGAAAAGGCCAGATGTTCTCTTTTCTACACCGTGCCAACCTCGCCTGACACCAAATTAATAGCATTCAAATGAGATGCAAAACATTATGCAAATCTAGAGGAGAAGGCTGCTCTCACCGGGCCTTTGGGCTGTTGGAGGGCCAACACCTTGAGCCCTTTCCTGCAAGACCCCACGGGCTCCCTTCAACTTCAACCCTCATTCGGTCAGCAGCAGCTGGTGTGGAGTTTCCAGTGAGACTTGAGTGACCCTCTCAAGGTCCTCTGATCCTTGTGCCTACCCTGGTCTCACCTCCCAAGCACTCCGGGCCTCTTCTGTTCTGAAATGGTGCAGAGGCAGCTCCGGAACTTGGCATAACCTCCCTCTGGATGCCAGGATTCTGGATCCCCACTCATTAGCAGTATATGCAAAATAGATGCAGGGGTTTTTTGCATCTATTTAATTGTCCATTAAAATGGCCCCACGCCCATCACCTCTGCACAGGCCCAGGCTTCCAAATTGCCAACCCCTGCTGCCTGCAAGCACCATGTGGTTCCTGCGCCTGGTAATTGCCGTGGTGTTTGTTGAGCTGTATTTGCATTTGATTGTCATTTAACTTTCCATCTTTCTCCTTCAATCAAACTCGGGATTGGGCTTTTGCAATTGATTATTCATTTTATTTTCAGCCCCTTGGTGGGTTTTCAAAGAGTTTCCTTTATTAGTGCCACAAACTTGAACCTTGGGACTTCTCCTGTCACACAGAGGGGGAGGGCTTCCTCCCACCCATCGCAGGGCTCCTCCGTGAAAATAACCTAGCCAACATTGTGGATTTTAAGTCCTATTCCCAGTCTCTCTGTCCCAGCACCTGCCTCATTTCTGCCCAGCCAGTGGCATTAAACATTTATGGAGCTGTGGAGGATCAAAGGCCTTGGCTGGGGGTGGGCAGGCTGGAGGCCTTGGTTTAGAGATGGAAAGCAGCTCGCATCAAACCACTTTATGCTGCTGTCTCCATCCACCCTGGGCTCTTGCTACCAGCTGGTGTGGTCCTGCTCCTGGAGCGGGAGGAAATGCCCAGGAACCAGGACTCCCCATTTACCAGGGTAGGATTCTCCTTCTACCCCTAAATTCAAAGAATTGACTTTGGATACTCCTTGAAGCCTGGCCAGAGCATGGTATCCCACAATGTAGCCTTGAAAGCTATCTTGGAGGAGACTAATTTTCTTCTCCTCTCACTCAGAAAGCAAGTGTCATCCATTTGAAGGGAGAGACTTCAGAATAAGTCACCAGTGTGCCTGTGATCCTGCAAATTGATGGGCTGTGTGGAAGTGGGGAAGTGAAGCTGGCTTCTCCTGGGATGTGGGCTGGATGTCTGGCACTGTCTGGGCAGAGGCTGCAAAGGTCCTTGGGATTAGAGAGCCCCTCTTCCCTCTCTCTGGTCCTCAGTCATAACATAGCCATTGTAACTCAGACCCCACCCTCCAGCCTTCTGAATCAGCAGCGAGCCCCTCTCAGTTACTACCACTTGCTAAACCCACCTTAATAATTCTAGACTCCCTTGTTCGGGTGCAGATACCTTTGTGATGGGGTAAACCCTTCAGTATAGCCACCAAGGATGTCCTGCAGCTCAGGTGACCACAAAGCCTGGCCTCAGGCCTGCTCCCACCCTTCCTCTCACACCTCTGCAAGGACGTACTGCTCCCCCAGAACCAGTCTTCTCACTGACCCCAAACTATCTTGCATTTTCTACCACAATGCCTCTACCTAAGCCACTCCCTCAACTTTGGCTGTCCTCCCTCTTCCTCTCCACTGACTGAAACCTAAAACTTATTTAAGACTTGTTTTCACCATCAACCGAGGAATGGATAAAGAAATTTGGTTTATATACACAATGGAATACTACTTGGCAATGAGAAAGAATGAAACATGGCCTTTTGTAGCAACGTGGATGGAACTGGAGAGTGTGATGCTAAGTGAAATAAGTCAAGCAGAGAAAGACAGATACCATATGTTTTCACTCTTATGTGGATCCTGAGCAGAAGACCATGGGAGAGGGGGAGGGGGGAAAAAAGAGAGGGAGGGAAGCAAACCATAAGAGACTCTTAAAAACTGAGAATAAACTGAGGGTTGATGGGGGGTGGGAGGGAGGGGAAAGTGGGTGATGGGCATTGAGAAGGGCACTTGGGATGAGCACTGGGTGTTGTATGAAAACCAATTCGAAATTTCATATTAAAAAATAATCATAATAAATAAACATTAAAAAATTTTTTAAAAAGACTGTTTTCAGTCCACCTGCCCACTGCCTGAAGCTTGCCATGACCTCCCCTCCCCCAAAAGGAGCACTTGTCCCCTTCTTCACCATCTCACAGCTCATTTGGCACCAATGACCTGCCTTGGCCTTTAGACACTCCCCCCCGACCCCCACCCCTGCAGCATCATTTATTCACAAACATCGATTAAGCAACTACTGTGTTCTAGGAGCTGAGCTTGGTTGAGAATGGAGGAGACAGATATGTTCTGTGCCTTCAAAGAGCTGACAACTAATGGGGAAAACAGACAATTAAGCGATTACATAGACTAGGGTCATCTGAGTGCAAAGGGCCAGGTGGAGGGCACAGAGAGTGAGAGAAATGAGACAAGTGAAGGGAGCCCTGCAAGTCTCCAGGCTGCCACTTTCAAACGTGTGTATGACTTAAGTACACTATAAGCCTGCAGCATAGAACTGCAGAATATCCCTTAGGGCATCTTATGGTCCTCAATTTGTGGGTGATGCTGAGCTCTGGGCAAAATGAGTCCCTTGGAGGGCATAGACAGGATGCTCGATAAAAACTCCACTGCTTCCCAGTCTGGCCCAGCCTCCACCTCAACCTAACTGGGAACCCATTGCACAGAGGCCACGTTGACCATCTTTAGGAGGGAGAGACAACCCTGGAGCATTATTCTTCCCATCATGCAGTACATACCCATCCTCTGAGCTCAGGGCAGAGTGCTGCATTCTGGGACTTGTAGTGTTCATTGGACCCCCTCCTGAATGCCTACCTTAGTTTAGGAAATAGGGAAGGAGACACAGCAAGTTCCTGGGTGGCTCCACTTACCCTCCTTCTTCTGAGTAGTGCCCAGCCCAGCTGCCAGGAGGTAAGCCTACCACCAGTTTCCAAAACCCCATGAATCATCTGTCATACAAGGTTCATCCCTGGGATTCACCCTCCTTTTCCCAAGCTGCTAAGTCCAGAGAGGCCCAGAAATCAAGGAGGAGGTCAGGAATACCTTTAAAGAGAAAAGGAGGGCTCTCATGCCATTTGCCAGTATATCCCCAAACTTCCTGTGGCCACAGAACCTTCCACCTCCCTCCTCTGCTGACAACCCCTTTTCTCTCCCCTTTCCTGGCTTCCTCTACTTACCTCTGATCCTTTTGTCAACTCCTCCCTTCTGCCAATCTTCTGCTACTGCCCTCTTTTTTCTCAGCTTTTTGAAAGGACGATCCAGCAGTCCTCTCCCAGTGACTCCCTCAGATAATTCCACACACCGTCTGCCTGCTGCCTGGGATTCTTTACGATGGCTCAACGCAACTCCCCGGAGCCCACAGGAAGAGGATCTGGAGAGAATCTGATGAGCTGAGCTGGAAGACTATGGAGGTAGTAAGGATCAAAAGACTCTCTGAGGAATGAGACTAACGGTAGAAGGCTTGCTGCCTGCTTCTAGGACAAAGTCAGGAAGGGCACTGGTGAAAGCTTTGGGGAAAATCCAAGTTCATGTGAAGAGAACTAATCCAAAAGCTCTCCTTCTCCCTGGGGGGTCACAGGGAGTTCAGCCCCCCTCTTCCTCTACAAGGAATATCATCAGTCACTGGGTCATGTCCCATTGTGTCCATTGAGGCTCTTCAAGTGAAGCTATCCATGGAGCCAGAAACCCATAGGCCTAAACATCAGTCTTAGGGATGACACAGCTATGACTGCCCTTTTTGCTGCCCTATGACTCATTGGAGCTCCTCAGCCCAAGCAGAGCCATGGAAGTTTATTTTTCCATGTCCTTGAATGGTACAACCTTCCTGGCTACTCCCCTGAGCCTCCTTCAAGTCTCTGTCTAAAATAGCCCTATGGAAACGCCCCCACCCCCTATGCCTGTCCTATTTTCTCCACCAATTCCAGGAACCTGGGTGGGGACAGGCATGAAGGGTCTGCTCACTGGCCATCACTTTGATTTCTCTGGTCCTGTGGATGGTGGGGTAGGTGGGAAGTGGCCAAGGCAGGGTCCTGGAGACCCCGCGCTGCAAGGGGACCCAGGATACTACCTTCAGCTGCCCACAGGTTGGCCCAAGTTGCCTCCTGCCAAGTGAAAAATGTCTTCCCAGGACGCGAGTACCACTGGCTTTTAACTATAATATCAGGATAATTAAGCTTTTCTGTGAGCACAGTTTGCTGCTGATGCAGCTGCCTGGAGCCCTGGCATTTATTGAGTGCAAAGTAATAATTTATTGTCCTTTGTACGCTCAAAAGCCATCTTCATTATCAGCCCAAGACGGAGCTGCTACAAGAGCACACGGGTCTCACCAGCTGCCTCACTGGAGGATGTCTTCCTAGGTCACCCTTGGCGCCCTCAGGTACCAGGATGGGGTGGAGTGAGGTGGAGAGGGGGTTGCTCTCTCATAGAGAATCAGGTGGGAACCCCACCTCCTTGGCAGGCTGCTAATAGGGGAGAGGGTGGCAGGCTTGTCTGGGCGTGGGCAGCGCGGAAGGGAGGGGGCCGTGTGCCCACATTAGCAGGGTAGTTCTTCCCCAGAGCTGGCGGCGGCGCGGGAGCCTGTGCTCCCGTCGCCGGGTCCTCTGCGCCTTTGCTTGAGACTTTACGGTAAACCGCTCCTCCCGCGCCCCCGCCCCCAGCCCCGCGCGGCGATCCCCGGCGCCGACGCCAGGCGCTGGCCGTGGTGCTGATTCTGTCAGGCGCTGGCGGCGGCGGCGGCGGCGGCGGCGGCGGCCCCGCTCCTTCTACCCGGCAAGACCCCGCTCTGTCCCCCGCGCCTACGCCCCGCCGAGCCCCCAGCTTCCCCACCGTAGCTCCGACCCGGGGCGCGGCCGCAACCAGCACCATGCCCTCAGTAGCCCTGCTGCTCCTTCCCTCGCTGCTGGCGCTCCTGGCTCACGGTAAGGGACCCCGGCGTCCGGTGGCAGGACAGGGGCGGGGGCGGGTTCCCGAGGGTGGGAAGAGAGGACCGTACCGCCGCCCAGCTCCGCGCATCTGGCTGCCCAGCGCGAGCACCGCGCTCCGCCGGCTGCGCTGGCCCCCGCGCCGGCCGAGCCGGGCGGGGCACGGGCTCCACCGGCGGGAAGCTGCCGCGGCTCCCGCCATTCGCGCCCGGCCAAGACCTCGCCTTTAATCATCTCCCCGGATCTAATGGGATTTCTCTGCTGCAATTCATCACGCCACCCCCTTCCCGCACACACTCACGCGCTCACCCGCCCGCTACCTCGCCGCTCTCCAGGCGTCTAGCAGCGCCGGGGCGCGTGCAGGAAGGGGGAGAGGGCAAGGGGCGGTGAGTCCCGTTGGTCCTGCCGGCCGCCCGCGGTCCCGCCTTCCCTGCTGCCCGCCAAACTTCGCTCGACTTTGCTGCCCGTTCCGGGGCACCTTACGTCCTCTGCGGAGGGACGGAGCTGGATGGCGGCCGGACCCTGGGTTGGGACGTCGTTCACCTCCCTCCACCTTGGCGCTGCCGCGCTGGAGTCGGAATGTAGAGTACAATTCCAGGGAGAAACTCGGGGGGTCCGGGGCCCCATATTCGGCTACTCGCTCTGACCTGGGCTGCAGCAGCTGAGGTCCCGGGCTAGAGACTCTGCCCTCCTCGAAGTCCTTTCTTGCACTCTCCCCTTGCACACTCCCAGAGGTCTTCCTCCCAGGCCTGCGGTCCTGCTTAGCCCCCGCCCCCCCATGGCCGCAGACTCGTTGCGGGAGGACCGGCACCCCACCCTGCTGCCCCCGGTCCTCCTCCGCTCGCAGTCCGGTCCCCAACTTCATTGGTCCCGGGTGGGAAGGTTGGCCGTGGAGTGAGCAGCAAGGGAGTGTTGGGGAGAGGATGAGGGCTCTGTGCCTAGGGGAAGGAAGGTTTTCAAGTCCCGAGGAGACCTGCCACCCGGCTTAAACATTCATCAAAGCTACCGACGTCCAGGTCTTTCTTCCACTGCAGCCGGTTGGCTGGTGGGGTCGCCAGGACCTTGCTTGGAGTTGGGACCCACCGTCCCTCAAAGTATATGGTTCGTAGCCTCTGGTATGGAGTGGGGAGAAGGTGGCAGGTTTTAACCTCGTTGCCTCTTTCCAGACCACGTCGGAGGTCAGGGCAGCCGAGCCGGGACCAGGCTGGGCCCCTGGACGCCAGTTTTCTGCTCTCTGCGTCCCCAGCGACGCGGAAGCTGCTCTCTGAGACTCTGGCTTGGGTCACACGGGGTCTGGCGTCCTTGCCCCGCCCCCTGGCTGCCCATGCCTGGCCCTCCCTTGGCGCCGGGAACTAAGAACCTAGTGTTTATGTTGGGGTGGGGGGGGGCGGGGGGAGGAGGAGGGAGTCCTGAAAACCCCACCCTGCCAGGGGCAGTGAGAGGAGGGGAGAAGCCTGCATCCTGGCCCGGCCATCCGAGGATGTCCTGGGAGTTGAGAACCTGTCTTGGTTGGGGTCTGGACGCATCTGCTCTGGACATCTCCCCTGGGGCTTAGTGCCTTTGTCTGAAGCCTGGTGTGTGGGTGTGTGGGTCTGAGTGTGAAGGTGTGAATCAGGGCCCGGGGTGTCTGGAATGGCGGGTCCATGAATGTCTGCACCTCAGGAGGTCTGGATGTTGGGTGAGGGTTCAGCAGTGAGTGGGTGTGAGGAGTGTGTGAGGCCGCTAGTGCGTGATGCTGCCTCTGCCAGAGAGCTCCCTGCAGGGCTGGAGTGAGACTGCGGGTCTCCAGGAGGATGGCTGGTGTGGCTGAGAGTTGGGGGATCCCACTGAGGGTATGGGTGCAAGTGTTGGGAGGAATCTGTCCACTCTGTGGCCGCAAGTCTGTGTGCCCCTGGCCAGGGTCCCTTCCTGACCCACCTGGACCTCTCCAATGCCCGTGGGGCCATCTGCCCAAGGAGTATGTCGGGTAAGAGTCACCTGCTGGGGAAGACTTTATTTTCGCTCTCCCAGGAAGGAGGGGGAACAGCCCTGCAGGGCCAGGCCTGAGGAAAGAGGACCCGAAACAGGGCAAGCCCTGTCGTGTCCCTCCATCTCAATGGGGCTTCGAGGTTCTGGTTGTTGGGCACTGAGTTGTCTCATTGAGAAGCAGTGTATTTGGCCATCTCAGAGTTCCTGGGGGGATGGGGGGGGGGGCTCTAGCCATAAGAAGGCAGACCTGGAGCAGTAAAGGCCTTGGGCTGTGAGACTTCGCAAGCCAGGTGGCAGCAGGTGGCGGCAGCACCAAACCTTGTGGCCTGGAGACTGACCCCCCCAGGGCGTTGCTCACACAGAGGTTGAGGGACACAGCTCTAGTCAGGCCCTGAGAGATGCAGCTGGGAACAGCCCAGGAGCAGCCAAAGGCCCTGGAGGTCAGAGGCTGAGGAAGTGGGGTGCAGGGAAGGGTGAGATCTTGATGGGCCTGGCTCAACCCCTATCCCCCCAACCCCCACAGCTGCGGGGTTGGGGGCAGGTACAGCGAGAGTGGCCTCTGGCTTGAGGGGCGCTGTGGGCCACTGTGATCTTCCTGACCAAAGGTGGGTGCCCCAGCGATCCCGATACCGTGGGGAAGGAAGGCAGTTCGGGAGGGATGGCTTGTGCCTGGGCCTGCTGTGTCAGTTTAATGATTTTTAATGAGCAATTACCTTTAGTCATTCTCCTAATTTCTGAATATCAATAAAGTTAATTAAACTCTACGTGTGTGAATGTGGCCTGGGGAGATCGCAAAGGTGGAAATGGCACAGACTGGGGGTAGGGTTGGGTCTCCAGGGACAGAGGCTGCCTCCCTGGCTGTGTGACCTTGGACCCAATGCTTCCCGTCTCTAAACTCTGATGGGAGTGTGTGGTAGGAAGAGGGAGGGGACCGATTCTCTCTCTGCCAAGAACTAGGGGATGGTGTCTGGGAGGCAAGGTTTGGAGGAGGAAGCAGGGAAGGAGGAGGGCTTGGCCTCCAGGAGCCCCAGTCTTGAAAGGGTTAACAAACAGGGCTGCCTTAACCTAAAATGGTAATTGCTGCTTCCTGCAGACTCTGTGGTAGGCGCAGGATTCTAACTGTACCTTCCAGAGTCTGGGGGCTGCAGCGATGCCCAAGCCAGGCCCTGCTCCCTGCCCCCCAAGCCTGGCACTTCGGGGTCAGGAAGTGGCTGCTGGGGATAAGGCCCCATGGGAGGCAGTCTAGATTTCACTCAGAGCCCCAGAGGTAGAATGGTAGACAAGAGGCTCCCCTAGGCTTCCGAGGAGACTAGAGGACCCGGAGATTGCCATGGACCTGAGGGGAAGTCTGGGTTGGCTTCTTGCCCCTCATGGGTCTAAGCTCATCAGGCTTGGCAGGCTTGGCGGCGGTCCCAGCCTCCTCAGCAGGGTGGCAGCTTAAAATGCCTTGGGGACAATAATGGGGAGTGAGGCGACACAGGGGCAGGGCTTAATTAGAAACTGGGCTTAATTAGAGCTTTTGCACCCCTCCCACCCTGGCTGCCTGAATGGTGGGAGGAATTCAGAAAGTCTTCTTCATTAGTCCCTCCCTCTACCCAGACACAGTGTCCAAGCCCTCCAGCCTGCCCCCACCCTCCTTGTCCCCATCCCTCCTAGCCCATTCTGGCCCCGGTTGCTGGCTGGTCTCAGCTCGGGGATGTTGCGCCCCCGCCTGGGCAGAAGTGTCAGAGCCGGGTACCCGCCCCCCCCAAACAAGAAAGAAGATGTGAAAAAGGGCCTGTAGGTAGGGGTTACTTTAGTGAAGGAACCTCTCAGCCCCGAGGGTTAAGAGCCCAGGCCCCCTGTGTGGCCTCAGGCATGCCTCTGAGTCTCCACTCTCTGGAGCATTCAATGTAAAGTTGCACCAAACTGATGGTTGCAAAGCCTGGGAGCATATCCGGGCCTCCAAGGGCTTGCCAAGTCATGGAGATTTCTGGGTCCCCAGCCTACTGGCCTGCTCTCAGGGAGAAAGAGCCAAGATCTATAACTAAGAGCCTGGGGAGTAGGGAGAGACAATGCTGCTAGCCATGGTCGGCTCTCAGGGAGGTAGGGGAAAGGCGCTAGGAGGTCTTCAAGGCCCCTTCCAGACTCATTCCAGCAGGAAGCACCAGGTCCAGGAAGTCCACTCACCCAGCCAGACCAATCAATTCCCCCAAACTATCCATGTTCTCAACAGCTGCTGGGCTCTTCCCATTCCTTCTGCCTGAAATTCTTTTCTCCTCCTGGGCCACTCTGACTCACTCCATCTCATGCTTTGGGTCTTGCCTTAGTTAGCACCTCATACAATTCATCGGGACTTGAAGCCTCACCTGAACTCCAGCCTGGGCCTGGGGACTCTTTTGGCCTCCCACCATCCCCTGGTTTCCCCCACCAAGGTACCCATCTTGTTGGGTCACGAGTGCCTGGCTGCTTGATGTCTCTCTCCGGGAGCAAGACCGAACTCAGAAAGGAAGCAACCGAGTCTGTTTTGCTCAGCCCCACTATCTTGGGGCAATTCCAGAATTCCTATTTGGAAGAAACTTAGGGTCAGAAAGGAGAGGTGGGTGCTTGGCAGCTGAGACTGCTTTGCGTAGCAAGCACACTATTTTTACATAGATTGTATGTTAGGATTTTTTCCTTTTCCTAACAGTTGGCCAATTACCCCAACTGTAAATTATAGCCTTTACTGAGTTTTTTCCTTCCACAAATTATGCTGTCACGTCGTCAGCCTGAGGTGGCTTGGGGGTGGGATGCTGACGGCCATTCTGAGCGGGCTAAAGCCTCTCTCCAGCCACCCCTTCATGCCACCGCTGCTTGTGTCCCCGGTGGCACAGTGCCTAGCACATGACAGACATGAAATACATGTTGAATAAATTCATGAGAGTTGCACAGTAGACAGGGAGAGAGTGAAGCCCAGAGCCCAGTCTTCTTGACTCCCTCCCTCAGCACCTACCCACCTCCTCTGCCGGCTGACAGGGGTGCCCCGTATGAAATTAAGGACTGAAGTAAGGGAGGGGTCACCACATGTCACCTGGCTTCTCACCATAGCGTCTCAGCCATCTCAGCTTCAGACATCCTCACGAAGCTCAGAGGGGCCAACAGGAAACCTTGGGAGCAGCTCCGAGCCCAGCGTGTCCTTGAATGGAAAAGTGGGGGCCTTGGAGTCACCCAAGACCACAATAATTCATATCCACGAAGATTTCACATCTCCTGAAAGAACGATCCCTGGAGTACATCCACCCACAATTCATTCGTTCATTTCATAATTATGTATTGAGGTGGGAGGCCTGGCCCAGAACCTTCAGACCCAGCCTTTCACATACTTTTTCTATTTAATACGAGAGACTAGTTATTCCCACTTTACAGATGGGAAAACTGAGTTTCAGAGAGGTTAAGTCAGTGACCCTGGACTTCACAGCCAATAAATAGCAGGGCTACTCCAAAGTGCCTACCTATTTTGCAAAACCTGGATGTAGCCAGCATTGTGTCCGCTCCCCCAGCCTGAGGCCAAGCTTTAGTACAGGCCCATGGGAACCAGGAGACTATCGCTGTCACCACCATCATCATGACAACAACAACAATAATAATAGCAACAACAATAACAGCAAACATTTCTTAGGCACATTTCTTAGTACAGGCCAGGCACTAAGTGCTTTATATACCTTAGCTCATTTAGTCCTCATACCATCTCTAGATAGAAGCTACTATCTGCATGTTATAGGCCAAGTTCAAGTCCATGTTGTCAGACCCACAAATGGCCCCTAACTTTCTCCTTGCACATTTCTGATAACGACGGTAGCTTATCTTCTTGATGTCTACCCTCAGTCCTTGCTGCTGTAGATTAGGGACGTTTTATCTTGCTCAGTTCTTAGTGGCAAGGAATAAAAGATTCTGACACTTGGGAGACCAGGATAGAGCCTGAGGCTGGGAGTCAAGTGAGTCTTGAAGTCTTGGCCCAGAGGTCAGTGACCTTGAGTGACTCATTCTTCCACCCTTTGGGGGCCTTCGTGGATGAGAAGACGTGTGGTTCCTGTCTTGGCCTCTGGGCTGCCCCTCCCTACCCCATCGGCCCCTGCCAAGGCCCAGCACAACCCCCTCCCAGGTCCAGCCCCCACCCACCCACCCCGGCCCCAGGACAGAAAAGCCCAAACTTGCTTGCAGCTCAGCTCCTACACAGAGCTGGGTGCCAGCTTCCCTCCACCTGCCCACCTGCCACCCAGCTGCCAGCCCCGGGAGGGGAGATCGATGCTGCAGCCGCCAGCAGTGTTGTTGGCCATTGATTGTTGAGATTTCTCGGCGGGCTCTGGAGCAAACAAACCTGCCGCTTCTCCAACAACAATCCGGGTTTCCAGCTGCAGAGTCTGCAGCCTTGCTGGCAGGCAGACTGGCGGGAAGGGGAGGGGGTGGGAGGTCCTGGCTGAGCCCCGCAGGGACAAGGGACTCTGCCAGGAGATGAGAAGAAACTGAGTGGTCATGGGAAATGGGGCAATGGAGAGACTGGGTGAAAATGCTAGGTGATCCTAGACCCCGTGCGTAACTTGTTTGGCCAAGCTCTCCATTTTTGCTCAGACATTTTTCCATTCCCCGAATGCCATCCTGGGTCCCTCTGCTTGTTTCAGTTCTCCCACCCCCTCTTTTCCCGATCATCCGGTCCAGAGTGCTCTCTGTCCTCTAAACACGAAATACCTCCCATTAGGAACTTAGCTTGACATCCAGCCATCCACTCTCCACTCGACAACCCTCTCTTCAGCCCCTATCAGGTGCTTTGATAGGTAGGAACCCAGTTTGGAGGGGGAGTTGCCTTCTTAATAAGCCCAGCTATGGCTGCCTCCTCAGTTAGACCTGGACCGTCTGATTTTAATTAAATGAGATACAAATAAGATGCCAAGCAGCACCTATGTGATCCAACTACCTGCCTTTGAAAGCGCAGGAGATTCCTAGCCAGGGACTGCTCTGGGTCAGTTTCTCTTCTGGGACAAGAACGTTTGCACCTTTTGGTCTTTGAGGGCCCAGTAAGCCTCTGGGACCCTTGGGCCAGGCCATCAGGGTGCTCTCCAGCACAACTCTTCCCATCTTTGCTGGGTCTGGGTGTCCTCTAGCCCCCAAGCATGGCAGCTGCAGGCAACAAGTCGTATATGTGCTGCAGAATGCAAGCAGTGGGTCTCTCCCCTCCCCCAGTGCATTCCCCGGGTCCCAGCCAGAATCCTGACACCCTGGCATCAACCTCAGCCTCTCCCTTGGTCCCCCCACTCCTCCCCTCCCCACAGGCTCCTCTCTCCACCCTCAGGATCCTCCTTCCAGCTGGTCATTGGGCTGGAAGGACAGAACTGGAGAGCCCCTGTGAAAAGTGCCTGAACCACTGAGCACCCCCTCCACACAGATGCTCATTTGCATGCTGTTTTACACCACCACCCCCCTTTGCATGCTTGCTCCTTATTAAAGGCATAGAAGCAGACCCTGCCTCTCTCCACTCCTAGACCAGATCCCTCCACCCCACCCCCCATAGCTTCTCCCTCCTTCACTCCCAGCACAGCAGCTGAGCACCAGCTCCTTTGTCCCCCCAAGCAGCCACCTGCTGAGCGTCTGGCCTGGGTCCCATCAGCCAGCAGGTGCCTAGGGAGTCCCAGAGCCTGGGAGGGGGGCTATCTGGCAGTGTGGAGAGCCAACTTGTGCCTGAGGGAGGAGGGGGCATCCCCTGAGGAAGAACATGATCAGAAGAGTGCTCGTCAGGGAGCCAGGACCCCCAGGATTTAAATCCAGTACTGGCTCTTGCTGGCTTGTACAAGTTGTGTCTCTTTCTTCTGCCTCAGTTTCCTCCGGGATTCACGGTGGCTGGCCCACCCCTCTCACTGAACAGCATCGAGATCAAAGGGAATGAGAGAGAGGGTGGTGATGGAAGAGACCAAAAGCCCCGCCTGAGTTAGGGGTGAGCTGGTGGTCCTTCCTCCAATAGCCAGAGGTGTCCAGCACCGGGAGGGGCTGATTTTCAGATTGTCAGTGGAGGAGCCCAGTGCTGGACTGTTGAGGCAGGGATGGGGAGCGAGAACCAGCTGGTGCTCCAGGTCTAACCGGGAAGGTGAGACTAGCAGGTGCAGAGGGATGAAGGTTGGAGTCAGGGTGCTCCTAAGAGCCTCACCCTTGCTTGCTGCTCTGACGGACACTGCCTGAGACATCATTTACATCTAGCAAGGGGATGTGTTAGTGATTTGAAACATCTGGTCCAGCAGCTGGCAAGCCCCTTCCTGTCATGAGGCCCTAATTTCTGGCTAGTTAGAGGAAATGGGGGAAAGAGAGTCACCTTCTTTTGAGGACAGAAGAGCCTCTGGCATCTCCAGGCAAAGGGGTGAACCGGGGACAAAACAAGGCTTTCTTGAGACAGGTCATTAGTGCATTTATTTATCCAGCCTCGCCTCCCTCATTTCCCATTCACTTCCTGCTAAAGCCCTAGCCTTGCCCTCTTGGGTCCAGCACCTCCATCCCAGCCCCCTCTTGGCCTGCCAGCCAGGCTAGGAAGAGGCCTGCTGCTCAGGGTGAGGGGGTGCTCCTAAGGCTCCAGCCACCTGGGTGGTGCCCTGAGTCTGGTCTCTGTTGCACCTGTATCCCTGATGCTGGCCACTGGCCCTTCCCTGGGCCTCAAGCAGATGAGACTAGAGGGGACTGGGGAGGAGGACTTAGCCCTCTCAACTCAAAGCTTCCGTACACCCAACTTGGCAGGGTCCTTGGAGGTCAAAACAAGCTTGGGACAAGGGAGAAGCCTGAAGGGTTGGGGACTGTCAGCTGAGTCTATCTGGTATTTCTGAGGGTCTCGGGAAGAAAAAGCCCCACATGTGCAGAAAGCCCTGCCTGTGTGCATCTCTACCTGGCTCGTCCATCTTTCCCTGGGTGTCCGAACGTCCCTGTGTATCTGTGTGTTTCTATCCCTGCATCCTGGGACTGTGGCCCTGGGTGTAGGCACAGCAGAGCCCAGCTGAGGCTGGTGTCTCCCCGTCCCTGCAGGCCCTGCCACTCCCTTCCTCCCCAATCTTGGGCTCCACTGACCCCTCAAGGAGACTTGTAGCTGGAGCTGCTGCTGCTATTTTTTAGCAGCTCTGAACCCCACCCCTCCCCCACTCAGATTTGCTGGGGAAGTGGGGAGGACAGGTGGAGCCTGGGGAGCCCCACCGTCTGGAATGCTGGGTGGGCAAGGCCCTCTCCTGTCAGTCTTACGAGGCTGTGGAGGCGAGGGGTGCCTGGGCTGGTCCATAGGTGCAGGGCCCATGCCCTGGGGCATATTAGGCTCCATCCGGCCTGCCTGGGGCCTGGAGAAGGTCCCAGGCTGTCCTCTCCCCACCTCCTCCCCAAGTTCCTAAGAGCAGAGCCCAGGCCTCCAGTGACTCTTCCGCAAGCCATTTGGAAGCAAGGCTAGTGCTCCTAGGTCTTCCCCACAGAGAGGGGCTCAAAATGTCGGGAAGCTCAGTGTAAGGAGCACACCTGGGTGACGTGACCCCCCAGGTACCTCTGGTACCGCACTGTCACTTCCCAAAGATGTTTCAGGCCCCTGCTGCGTCTCAACTCTACCAAAGGCCACCAGAGCTTGTTGCCCTCTGGATTCTTGGGGCTCCCCACCACTGTCCCAGCTGCTCTGGAAACTAGCACCCGCTAGAAGGGGCTACCGTACAGCAGTCCGAAGGGCATGAACTGGAGGACCAAGCAGGAAGGCACCCCTGGTTTCCTCAGAGTGGGCACCTGCCCTCTGGGCTCTGGATGCCCTTGCTTTCTGAGGCCCTTCGCGCCTATATCTGTCCTTCTGTCTGTCTCTTGAGCTTAGCAGGACAAGGGTTGCCCCCGGTGAACTTCCAGGGCCCAGCCAGACCACTTCCTGCAGCTGTCTGATCCTAGTTCAGGGATCTAGTTGGGGATGGGACCTAGTTCCCATCCTAGATGGGAAGAATTAGTCAGACAGTATAGGTGAATAGGTCAGCAGAGCCTGGCACGCCAGAGGCGCTCAAATATACCACTTCCCTCCCCGGGTACTTTTCTCACACCTCCACCCGCCAACCCCCACGTGCACATACGTGCACATTTTCATACTCACCCCCATGCACATACATACTTGCACACATGCACACACGCAGACACAGCCTAGCCCTCCACGTGCTCAGCAAATACCGACCGACAGATGGAGGTGAGGAGACTGGGGTCCAGTGCCACACAGAAGGAAAGTGGTGAATCAAAAGAGCACAGTGCCCTCCCCGCTGCCAGCCCCCCCGCCCCCACGTTTATCACTGTCCAAGAGGCTCCCATCAACTCCTGAGCTTGGGCACCACCTATAAAGGCAGGGCTGTGTCTCTCCATCCGACCCACCCAACGACTCAAAAAAGACAAGTTTGGGGCGCCTGGGTGGCTCGGTCGGTTAAGCGTCTGACTTTGGCTCAGGTCATGATCTCGCGGTCCGTGAGTTCGAGCCCCGCGTCAGGCCCTGTGCTGACAGCTCGGAGCCTGGAGCCTGTTTCAGATGCTGTGTCTCCCTCTCTCTCTGACCCTCCCCTGTTCATGCTCTGTCTCTCTCTGTCTCAAAAATAAATAAACGTTAAAAAAAATTTTTTTCAAAAAAGACAAGTTCAAGGTCACACAGCCCATCAGTGGAGAGCTATGTTAATGCTGGAGTCAGGGTTCTGACAAGGCCTCACCAGGCTCCTCTTAGCCTTCACAGCTAAGAACAGATACTCCTGTGACTTCCTGGGCACAGAGTGCCCAGAGCCCACATCAGCATTAAGGACCAGGGCAGCCCGGGGGTCTGGGTTCAGCGCCACGCCCCCCATCCTTAGCCAACTCTCCCAATCCATCTCCTCTCAGATGCAGCTGACAACAGCAGCCACAGGACAAAAGTCACAAGGTCAGGGAGGGAACTTTGACCGTGGTGCACAGAACAAGCCCCTTCATCTGACTTAAAGACCCAAGAACCTTAGGGCTACCGTGAAGTTAATTCAGCTCGGAGGCAGACAGACACAGGCACTGGGAGCAACCTCAGTGGTGTTGGCTTTTAAACTTCAGGGTGGGGGCTGGAAGGGGGCTGCAGCCCAGAAATGCTGGTCTGAGACTCAGGAAGATACCTGCTCTGGGGCACTGGGAGGCTAGGACCCGGCCTTGCTTGGCTTCTAGCCTTGGAGGAACTGTCCATGGTCCGTGCTGGATGGGGCAGAGAATGGAGGGGATCGCTACTCCTTCCTAGATCAACTCCTGTTCCCCAACTTCACCACTGGGCTGGGCTAAGCTGGCCCTGGTACGGGCTCCAGGGAGAAGGTAGTTCCTGCCTTTACGGCCTTCCTTGTCCCAGCTCACATTCCCAAGGTTTTTCTTTCAGAGAAATACACCCCTGCCGCTGACAAGGTGGCGACTGGAGCATTAGTGCTGGGGCAGGGCTGACCTGAGCACCCAGCTCAGGACTAAGTCCCTCTCCACGCCCTGGCCACACATTCCTTTGAGTTGGCATAATCGGGGTGGAGTATGGCAGATTGATTAGTTACCAGTCTGATGAGGGAGTTGATGCCAACGGGACCCCTGCTGCTCCTCCCACGCCTCCAGTCTGCCCCAGGGGTGGGAGTCAATTCTACTGCCCCTGTTCCAAGGCCACCCCCAGTTCCTGTGCCTCTTGCCCAGCCGCAGGAACTGTGGGCAGGCAGATCTCGGGCCCCCAGGTCCCCAGGACCAGCAGGCAGACAGGAGAAGGGAGTGCAGGGCTGCAGGGGAAGGTGGAGCACGCAGCAGGTGACGCTGTAGCAGAGGCCTCATTAATCACCTCTCCAGCCCCCAGCTCTGCAGTGGCGAGACCATATTAGATTTTAAATTGGAAAGCAGAGAACATGGCAGTTAGCCGGGAGCTCCCTCTACCCTGGGCCCCTGGCCACAGCCTCAAGGGAGGGAAAGTGCAGTAGGGAGAAGAGAAGAGAGCTGGCCCACCACAGTCCAAAGCCCTGTCCCCCTCCCTCCCACATACCCAGAGCCAGAGGGACTGTCCAGGTCACATGGCCCTGCAAAGGGCCAGGATAAAGTCCAAGAAGGGGCAGAGTGAAAAGGAGGGAGCATAGCAGCCACCTTGGGGAGAAGTACATCCCTTCTGGGAGTTAGTGCCTTTTGGGGCTTGAGGACTGTATGAAGCCAGGTTCCAGGGTGTGGCATCCGTGAGCTAGGACAAATGGTAATGACTTGTGGCCCGTGCATGTGTTTGGACCTGCATGCACACGTTCATGCATACCCACAGACCCACATGCTCATACAGGCACACACACATGCTCACAGGAAGCAGCAACTCAGTGTGGTAGAAATTTTGAGCCCAGGCTGTGGAACAGGCAGACCCAGTTCAAACCCCTTATTTGCCACTTCCTTCCTGTATGCACTAGGATGATTTACTTTGCCTCTCAGCCTCAGTTCCTCCATATGTAAAGTGGAAAATATTGATTCCAAGCACGAAAAGCTGCTTCTCTGGGTGGAAGGCAGCTCTCTAGGAGGTCCATGCCTGACCCAGTAACTATGGACACCCTGCCATGGCTTCAAGCTGCCCTGGGGCTGCCCCAAGAGCCTTGAGGAGTGGCAGGCCAGGCTCTCTGCCCCCTGTGCTCCTGACTGAGCAGCGAGGTTGCTGGCAAGTCAACAAACACAGCAGGCATTGTCATGAGACATTCACACACCCTGATCCCATCCTGAGCCAAATCACATGAGGCCAAGCATTCCTGGCTTTCTGCCACCCACAAAGTCCTCCTAAATTGGCTCTGCCTGAGCTCCCCAAATTGCTCATTGAACACCCACCACTCAGAACACCAGTGCTCAGCCAAGGTTGGGAAGCCAACATCATCAGTGGGTGGCACTCATCCTCCCTAAGGGGTAAGTGATGACAGGCCAATTCTCCTGAGCCTTTATGGAAAATCTAAAGAAGTCCCATGGCTTCTCTCCCTGCCCAACCCCAGACTCAAACAAGAGGAGCAGATACTGCCACGCATCTTAACTCTTCTGCAGGACCCCTGCTCCAGGCTCTTCCCTTCTGAAAGGCGGTGAATCCTGCAGGAGATAAGGTCAGGTATGAGCTACACTTTCCATCATGGTAGGACTAACCCCACGTTGGCTATTTACATGTAAATTCGTTAACATGACATAAAACTTAAAATTCAGTTTCTCAGTCTCCTAAACCACATTTCAAGTGCTCCATAGCCACATGTGGCTACCGGCTACCATACTGGACACACAGATGCAAAATGTTGCCCTCATCACAAAAAGTTCCGTTAGATAGCACTGTTCCGGGCTGGACAACCACTGGGTTTGAATCTGTTACACTCAAATTAGTAATCTTGGGGGAACTGTGCTCCCTGGGTCCCAGTTTCTCCATCTATCAAATGGAATACTAAAAGTCCATGTCTTATGGAGTGTTCGTGGGAATTGAAGGAGTTGATTCTGGTAAAGCACTTAGAATGGCGCCGGGCATGTGGCAAGTTCTCAGTCAACAGTAGCGTTTCCTATTTATATACGCAAAGTCTTTTTTAGCTCACTGGATCCTGGTAGGTGAGAGCTGGCAGGGCCCTCAGATACTTTTCCCGTCTTGCTGGTGGGGAAATGGAGGCTTGTGTTCAAGAAGTGATTTGTGCAGGAGAACCCAGCCTGTCAGGGGCTGCACCAGGACCAGGTGGCCAGCCTCCTGGCTGTTGGCCATTACCTACCCCCACCCATGTTCTCTCCATCTGGCAAGAAGATCCCAACCCTGAGATGCCAAAGCCCAGGGTTGTCTACCACCCCAACCCAGGACGGAGGGAGACAAATTTGCCCCTGCTAGCTCAGGAAGTAGTGAACTCTCTGTCCCTGGAGGTATGCCCACAGACAGTAGACAGCCCCAGAAGTTTTGGAGAGTTTACTCTTTTATTTTTTTTAAGAGAGAGAGAAAGAGCAAGCAGGGGAGAGGGACAGAAGGAGGGGAAGAGAGAGAGAGGGATAGAGAGAGAGAGAATCCCAAGCAGGCCCCACGTTCAGCACAGAGCCCAACGCAGGGCTCAGTCCCATGACCATGAGATCATGACCTGAGCCGAAATCAAGAATCAGGCACTTAACCAACTGAGGCACCAGGCGTCCCCGGAGAGTTTACTCTGCAGAGCAGTTGGGCAAGGTGCTCTCCCAGCCCCAACATCCTGAGTACCAGCCCTATCCCCCGTTTCCTGTGTGACCTGAGAAAGCCCTCTGGACTCAGTTTCCTCCTGCAAAAATGAGGGAGGGATGAGATGTTCACCAAGGCTACATGGGCTCAGATTCTCGGATCCAGCGACTTCCTTGCCTGGAACCTGGCCAGGAGGAGGTGCTCCCATTCATATTTGTACTCCAGATTTTCCTGGACTGCCAGGGGTTGACCAAGAGAGGGCAGTAAGAAGGTGTGATGGAGGAAGGGGAGTCAGTAGCAGAGAAAAAGAGGAGATAGTCTGGGACTGGGGGACCCACTGGCCTGTGCCGGCAGACACTCTTTATCAATTGCCAGTTGGGGCTGTGCTGGGGAACTGCCAAGGGCTGGCTGCCCATCTTCTCCCTGTAGGACCCACCCCGGCCCGCCTCTGCCCTCCCCTGCCCACCCCTGCTGGACAAGGGCCAGGTGCTTTGGGGAGAAGGGAGGCTTCCAAGTGTGCAAACAGGCAGAGTCCTTGAGCCCACCCTGCACTGTGCCAAGCATCAGGGGTCAGCATTTGTGGGCAGAGATATGGGAAGAGAGATGCCTCGTGCTGGATTCTTGCCCATAGACACAAGTAGTACAGGGAGCGCCTGCAGGAGGTCAGAGGAGAGAGCCATTGTCATCCACTGGGCCAGCAGAAATGGCTCCCCAGAAGAAGGATAGAAGCTGGGCCTAGTAGAATGGGGAGGGTTTGAAGAGACAAAGGCATAGTGAGCTAATGGGGCAGAACGGGGAAGGCACCTGTTCTGGCAGAGATGGTCCCTTTGAGTGTATTTCTGTGCCCACTTCAACCACTGCCCCTGCAGGACAGTTCCTTCCCCATACCCTGAGCTGCAGGACTCCAGGTACGACTGCCCTAGGACAGTGGGGCCAGGCTGTTGGGGAGATGGTCAAGGAGGCCCCAGTTGCTTCAGCCAAGGGCCAAAGAAAACAGTGGACGGAGCTGAGCTATGGAGCTGTCCAGTTCTGGGTTCTAGTCCCAGGCTTGCCACTCATTAGCTGTGTGCCCTTGAACAAGTTACTCAACCATTCTGGACCTGGATGTCTTTCTCTCCGGGATAATGACCCAAACGTCCTTAGAGTAAGGGGAGGATGAGACCGACACATGAAGGTGCTGATTGCATAGTGGGCACACAGGGAGCACGGAGTAATAGCGTTACCTGCCCCAGCTGCCTGGCTCCAGACCACAGGAGACAGAATGTGTCCATTCAGGCTCTGCCGCATCTCCTGGGTGACCTTGGAGAAGGCACACCCTAGTTCTGGGCCTCAGTTTCCCCATTTGTCATATGGGGCTTATATTGCCTTTCCTGTTAATGTAAGTAGTCGAATAGCAGCAAACCTAACCTCAGATGCGGGGATACTGTGCTGTAATTGCTACAGTAACACATGGAATCAGAAGCTCTAGAACTGGACCCCAGGCCTCAGGGGCCTCAGGGGCCAGCTAGACTCTAGCTGGGACCTCTCATTTCAGGGGGCTCATTTCTGGGCTCAGTGGTCCTATCACTATGGAGACCAGGCTCTGGCTGGGGGGGTGGGGGGGGAGGGCAGGCACTCTCACTCCCAGGACCCCTCTCCCCTCCCTTGGGCTCTGGGATAATGAGGGTCTACAGGGGCCAGGCCCTTACTAATCCCCTATTAAAACTTGAAAGGGGCCAGGGAACCTCCAGAATAAACTCATTAACTTTTATGGGATAATAAATGTATCCCATTAAATTCTCATTCTTATGCTGGGCCAGCTTAACCTCCAGAACCCAGAGGGGTGGGCTCCCTGCCCGCTGTATCCCCAGGCTCCCCCTATACCCACCTGCTGTCATGCTCCCCCCAACACCAGCTGAGAGCTGGTGCTACCACAACCTAGGGATCAAGGCTGACCTCATCTTAGAACTCTGGGTACCCCTCCCTGTGCTGGCCTTGGCCTTGTCCTTGGGAGGCCAGCAGCTGTGGCCCTGAGGGAGAATGCCTGGTACCTCTGCAGAAACTATCAGAGTGACGGGGGGGCCCCTTCTGCCCTTGCAGAGGCTGAGGCGGGGCTGGCAGATGTGAGCATAGGCCTGTCTCTAGGTGGCCCTCACCAAACCCAGATGTCCCCACTCCACAGATGGAGAAACAGAGACCCTAATGGGCAGCCCCCTGCCCAGGTCGCACAGCTAGTGAGGCACAGATTTGGGACTGGAACCTGAGGTTTTCTGGCTGTCTCGTGCAGAAAGATTTACAGAAACACTAGCACCAAATAGGGCAGCCCAGCTGTCCCTGAGGCAGCATCTGAAGGCTGTTGCCCCGAGCAGCAGGTCCCCCAGGTGGGGCCACTGCATAATGACCCCAATCCTTCACCACTGCCTCCACACAGACCGATTCCAGCTCCACAGCCCTCCAGCACTGTGAACCCTTGGCAGCCTCCTGGACCTCCGTGAGCCTCAGTTTCCCCATCTATAAGACAGGGACAATAGCACCTATCTAGTTGGATGCTATGAAAAAAAGTCCCCAGTCTTCATGGCTTCCCCCAGAGGCTAGACAACCCACCCCTCCTTCCAATCCAGGCCTGCGGGGGCGGGGGCAGCATTGAGCCCAGGGCTCTTGTCTGTAACCTCCCCAAGCTGGGCCCCCGGGGAGGAGCGGGCAGGACCGGCGCCCTTTCCTAGGCTGCCCAGTCTGGGCCTCCAGCGGGGGTGGGAGGGAGGCCTCCATTCCCAAGAGGGGCCACCGGGGGGGCTGCGCCGGCCGGGAGGCGGGAGCGGGAGAGAATCCACCGGGGAGGCATCCTGAATGGCTCATTAGTGCCGATGAAAGCCTTTTTTCATTTCGTCTAAATACTTTAAACAGGGCTCCCTCCGATGTCTATTTGCATAGCTTAAGAGCTAATGCGGGGGGAGGGCCCAGGCGACGGCGGGGCCACACCATGGCGGGAGTGGGGGGAGGGGCTGCCGGGAAGCTCCGGCCTTGTCTGCGCGGGGGAGGGGGGATGCGCGGAGGGGACGGGTCTTTCCCGGACCCAGCCCTCTTGGAAGAAGTGGCCCCAGGCCCTCCCTCCCTACTGGAGGAGAGGAGAGAGGAGCAGCCCCGGGAGGGCATCCCTGTGTCGGGGCAGCGGTGGGGAGCACACAGGTGGGGATCATGGGGGACCTGTCCACCAACGACATGCAGGCCTAGAGGTAGCTGCCCTTTGCATGCTGGAATATCCTCATTTAACAGATGACGATGCTGACGTGCTCGGGGTCACACACACCGCCACACAACAGGGAACATGTTCCCTCAGAGAGGAGAGCCCACGTCCAGGGCCATCTCCTCCCCACCCCAGGCCTGCCTCAATGTTGCCCTGGCAGGGGTGGGTGGGGGCTGCCCAGCCTCTGCGGTGTGGCCTCTCCCTCAGTGCCTCCCTTGAGAAACTACACTTTAGAGCACCAAGTCTCATAAAACCCCTCCCAAGGGCCCGTTTTACACCTGAGGACACAAAAACCCTGAGAGGCAACTTGCCTGGGCTCCTGGGAAGGGGGCCCACGTGGCAGAGCTGACCCTTGAACCCAGGTATGTGGGACTCTGGCTGCGCCCAGAGAAACCGTGTTATTGTTTCTGGTTTGGGCCCCAGATTCAGAGGTGCTTGGGGCACCGGGTGGGTGCTCCCTGAGTTCCAGGCAGAAGGCTTCCTGAGGGTCCAGACCAAGCTCCGGATGCCAGAAATTCTGGCCCTAACTACTTGCAAACTGCACCAGACCTTGGACAAGTCCATTATCTCTCCAAGCCTCAGTTTCCTCACCTGACTAGAGGCTTCTCCACTGGATAGCTCGGCTCTCCTGTGAGGCAGGCTAGTATCACGGGAAGACTAAGGCTTTGAAGCCAGATCAGCATAGTTTGATCCCAGCTCCACCACTGTGCCACTGGGCAGGTCCTCACCCCTCCCCTCTAGGCTTCAGCTTCTTTATAATTCCCCTCTCACGGAGTTGTAGTATCAATTAAATAATACAAGATCCGGGAACAGCCTGACTCAGTGACTGGAAGACAGTAGGCACCTGATGAGACTGAGCATCTGGGGTCCTGACACCCCCTTTCACCATCCCCTGCCTCACATTCTCTCCCTCTGTCAGTCTCTGCACCTTTGAACTCAGCCCAGGCAGAAAACCCCAGGAACCTGGTGGCAGGAAGGACAGGTCACAGGGCCTCGGGCTTCCATCAGAGTCAACCAGGATATCGGGAGATGCCCTCTCCCCAGAAATGGCTTGTCTCCCAGAAATGTTATCTTACCCTCTCTGACAGTGGGTAGCACCCTCAGGGACCAAGTGGCAGCTGATTACAGAATCAATTTGCTCGTTTGATATGCTATCTCGATCCCATTTAACCAAGTGCTCAGTCCCCCCAGATAACACAATCAGTGCAATCGACAGTGACGGGAGGTGCCCATTAGCTCCGCTCCATTGCCTGGTACCCACCTGGCAGCCAGCGGGAGGAGCTGGGCCCGCTATGGTCCCTTCCTGAGTTAGAGGATCTCCTTGTCCTCCCTCGCCCAGTCAAGAACCCCACAGGTACCTGCCCTGGGAGCCACGGGCCACATGTCTTATCGGGCAATCCCGGAAGGGGACACTGGTCTTCAGTCTACGTGATGAGAGAGGGTCCCGTTCCTTGTGCCATGTTAAGATCAGTCTCGGCTCACCTGGCAAAGACTGTGTGGCATCTGGGAGGTGGGCAAAGAGAGTAGCCCTGTCCTGGCATGTCACAAGCACTGCCTGGCCCCTCTGTTAGTGACTCAAATGAAAGACACGGGGCACTGGCCGACCATCTGCTCTGGGGGGTATGGGCCTGGCTGGGCATCGAGGTTGGGCATTGTGTCGTCAATGTCTGGCACGGAATGCCAAAGCACAGATGAGCTGCTTTAGTGGGCATCTCAGGAGATAAGGGTTGGTCCTGTTTTCTCAGGGTCTCGGGGCACCAAGGCCCCTCTGACCCAGAACCATGGAGAGCCCTCTGACCTGCCCCTACCTCTCCCACCCCGTCTCCTCCCTCCTCCCATTTGTCTGACACATCAGAGCTGCTACGGGCTCCTGAACAGAATGTAGGCCATCTGCCACTTCCTCACGCCTGCCAATCCGTGGGGTGGGTGTGAGCCTGTGGAATGACAACCCCACCATCAGACATTCAGAGGAACCAACCTTCTCCTCGCAAGCTGTTAACTCGCTCTGGCTGTGTTTCCCTTCAAGTGCTCATGCAGCCATTTTGAGAGCTGTGAGAACCAGAATATCCTCCTGGCCTTCTCGGAACTGGCAGAATTCTATGTGAGCTGAATCTGGAGCCAGCATCCATTGACCTTTTCCCGGCAGTTAAGGATCTGGAGAGCTTAGTGGCCCACAAGCAGAATATGCATCATCTGTCCAGCTCTGTGGTTCAAAAAGTCAAAATAATCGATAGCAGAGCAACCTGTACCTCGAACCAGCGAGAGCAAGTGAGTTGCCTCTTCCGCAGCCTTTCGAATTGATTAGTAGTGGCTGCCTGGATAACTGTGTCGAGAAGGATTCTGAAGTCCCATGCGGCTCAGCAAGGAATACTCCAAACTGGCTGACAATGTCTGCCGTGGATTGGGGCTAAGCATTCTATCCCTGCTTTAGACCCTGCCCTAGATAGTCCTGGCTAGTATCATAAGAAAGATCACGGGAATTTAGAGACACATATCAAATGAGGAAAAGAAGTAGTATGATCTCACTTAATCCCCCAAGTAAACCCCATTTTACAGATGAGTAGACTAAGTTGCAGAGAGTTTAGGTTATTTGCCCGAGGTCAACAGCCTCAAAGCAGAATGGATTTGGGGTTTGAAGCCACATATGCTTTACTCTAGCTCTTGTCTCTTCCTACTCTGTTCACATCACTGTTCTAAAAGGATCAAAAGAAAAAAAAAAAGATGAAAGAAACGATTTTTTGAGAAGTGAGAGAAATAAGACCAAATGGGACCCTAACAAAGATGCTATGTACCCGTGAGGGAATCTAAAACAAAACCCCAAATATATGAAGCATTTCCTGAAACTAATGACTAGCAGCTTCACTGAGAACGGAAAATGAACTTGACAGCCCTATAATCTCAGGTGGAAAAGTCACTGTGGAGGGGGGATCGGACTCTTGCGAAGGGTTTTTGGTGTGTGACCCGGAGCAAGCCACTTCCTTTCTTTTTTTGTTTTCTTTTTTAATGTGTATTATTTTTAAGACACACACACACACACACACACACACACACACACACACACACAGAATGAGCGGGAGGGGGCGGGTAGAGAGAGAGGGAGACACAGAATCCGAAGCAGGCTCCAGGCTCTGAGCTGTCAGCATGGAGCCCAACGCGGGGCTCGAACTCACGAACCGTGAGATCATGACCTGAGCCAAAATCAGATGCTCAACCCAGACGCCCCCACTTCCTTTCTTTGGCCTGTTTCCTCACCTACAAAATGAAGGCCCCAATTAAGAATGGCAAATACGTATTTGTCCTGTTGGTCTGAGTTATCAAGGCTGGTTGCCGGGCATCTTGTGTTGAGAAGGAGTCTGAGACCGAATCTGAGAACGGCAGAAAATAGTGGACAGATAGAGTAACCGCGTCCCCCTCTGGTGTCAGAGGGGAAACGAGGGGACATCACATATCTCAAGGCTGTCACGTGAGATATGTGATGTCCCCTCATTTCCAGCTCTCAAACTCTGTAGCTCCTGGTTCTGGACATTGAGCACACTCCCCAAGTCTCTCCGTCAACAGAGAGATGGATCTCCTGCTGTGTGGACTGGGGGTGACGCTGTTCACGGTGGGGCAGGGGGGCACCTCTGATGATTCGTTATTATTTCAGGACTCTCCTCAGAGGCCCCAACCACGGGGGAAGGGCAGGCCCCAGGCATCGAGGAGATGGATGGGGAACTGACAGTGGCCCCCACGCCTGAGCAGCCGGAGCGAGGCGTCCACTTCGTCACAACAGCCCCTACCCTGAAACTGCTCAACCACCACCCGCTGCTCGAGGAATTCCTACAAGAAGGGCTAGAGGGGGGCGAGGCAGGGCTGAGGCCGGCGCTGCCCTTCCAGCCGGACCCACCTACACCATTCACCCCGAGTCCCCTTCCCCGCCTGGCCAACCAGGACAGCCGCCCTGTCTTCACCAGCCCCACTCCGGCCATGGCTGCGGCACCCACTCAGCCCCAGTCCAGAGAAAGACCCTGGAGCCTGGAGTCAGAGGCTCCTGTGCTTCGTATCACAGCTCCCCTGCCTCCAGTGCCCACCCCAGGCCCAGGGGAAAGGCCCAGTACTACACCCCCTAGCAGAGCATGGACTCCAACCCAGGAGGGTCCTGGAGACATGGGCAGGCCATGGGCTCCAGAGGTTGGGCCCCAGACCACGGGACTTGGGATGGAGGGAACTATCGCCACCTCTACAGCTTCAGGGGACGATGAGGAGACCACCGCCACCATCATCACCACCACCATCACCACCGTCCAGCCACCAGGTCAGCTGCTCGCTGGCTTGCAAATCTAGAAATGGGGATCGGGGAAATGCGGGGCCCCCGCGTTCCTCTGTCGCTGTCACTGTGCCACCCTGCCTTGCCCTTTGGCACCAAGGGCCAGCACGTAGGAGGCATGTGGATGGGAACCAGATAGACCTGGGTTCAAACCCTGATTGGAAGTGACTACAACAGACCCTAGGAATTTTGCTGAACCTCTCTGAGCCTCCTCTGTTAAATAGTGGTAAGAAGACGGACCTCAGTGAGCCTTTGTGAGAACTGAGCTAAGATTACATATAGTAGGTGCTCAAGAAAAGGTGGTCCCTTCTTTCAACAGGGGAATTGACGTCCCAAGAGGCGGGCTTCACCCCCCCCCCCCCCCCCCCACACACACACTGATCAGCCTTGGTTGAACCAACTTCACCAGAGCTGGGCTTAGCCTTTTGTTTCCTCCTGCCTCCCAGGCCCTTGTAGCTGGAATTTCTCAGGCCCAGAGGGCTCTTTGGACTCCCCCATGGCCCCCAGCTCACCTATTGATGTCGGCCTGGACTGTTTCTACTACATCTCCGTCTACCCTGGCTACGGCGTAGAAATCAAGGTAAGCAGCCTGGATCTGGCGGAGACAAATCTGGGGCTGGTGTATTATCTTTCCAGAAAGGTGCTGGCTATCGGGGGAGGTGGGGATGCTCAGGGGCATCAGTTGGAGGGGGGCCTAGAGCCAGGGCTGGACCCAAAACTTGGCCAGTTTCTGCCCTATGCACCAGGGACTAAAGAGCTACTGTGCCCAACTAGTAACGCCTTAGGTTGAAAGGGGCTGCAGGAGGGGCAGGCGAGCCCATGCTCTTCCCCAGGAGCTCAGGAGAGCTTGAGGAGGGGCTCTACCCTTGGAGGGGCAGGGGATTGGGTGAGTCTCTGAATTTATGTGACTGAGTAGCAAGAGCTCAGGGCTGTGTGGTTGGGCTCGAGAGAGCCATGCAGCGTCAATGACTCACTTATTCACTCACTCATGCCTTCAGCAAATACTCCCTGAGCAGCTCCTCTGGCCAGGTCCTGTGCTGACTCCTGGGGTGCAGAGGTGAGGGAGACAGACGTGGTGCACCGTCAGCTGGTGGGCAAGTCAGACCCACAGTCCCAGCTTCCTGCCACCTGCCCTTTCTGGGCCATCTCATCCCTCCCTTGGATGAAGACTCTTTTAATCCTCAAACCTGAGCCCGAAGGTCCTCAAGGATATCCCATAGGCTCTTCCACCCCCATGCACCTCAAACCCAACTCTTCCCTTTTGCTCCCCCAAACCTGCATACCGCACCGCTCCTGACCTTAGAGATGGACCCTAACCCATCAGAAACATGGAACAGGGCCACCACTGTGCAAGGTGGATGGCACCTGGAACTGCACGGTGAGGTCAGCCTGGCCCTTCTTTCTCCCTCGTCTCTGGGTCCTGTCTACCCCTGCGCACATTCTATCATAACATTCCCCAAAACTCAGATCTGCCTGCTTCTCCCCTCCGTCCCCAAAACCACCACACGGTCCAGCCTCCATCATCCTTCCCCCAGATGATGCAGTGGCTGCCTCACTGGTCACCCCACTCATGCTTGCCCCCACTGTCCTCCACCTCCACTGCAGTCATTTTTTTTAATGTTTATTTATTTTGAGAGAGAGAGAGAGAGAGAGAGGGCACCTGTACATGCGTGGTGGGGGGAGGGGTTAAAGAGAGAGGGAGAGAGAGAATCCCAAACAGGCTCCATGCTGTCTGCACAGAGCCCGATGAGGGGCTTGATCTCACAGACCATGAGATCATGACCTGAGTTGAAAGCAAGTGTTGGATTCTTAACAAATTGAGCCACTTAGGTGCCCCTGTAGTCATCTTTATTTTATTTTATTATTTTATTTTATTTTATTTTATTTTATTTTATTTTATTTTATTTTATTTTATTTTAATTTTAGTAAGCTCTTATGCCCAATGTGGGGCTTGAACTCACGACCCTGAGATCAAGAGTCACATGCTTTTCCAGCTGAGCCAGCAAGCGCCCTCCACTGCAGTAGTGTTTCCCATATGAAATCAATCCTCCCCCACCACACCTCCCCAGGGGCCTCTGAATCATGGCCAGTCCCTCTGACCCATGTCTAGCCACTTCCTCCCTCATTGTCCACTGCCCCTTTGCACTAAGCAACATGCAGCTAACTGGGTGGGCCAAGCCCGCTTTCCTCACAAGCCCCGACTGGATGTGCTCGTCCCTCTGCCCAGAAGAGTCATCCTACTGTCCCCTCCCAGGACTCACCCTTGGTGTCACTTTCTCTGTGAATTCTCTCCCAATGCCTTGTCCTGTGGGCCTGTTTATAGCTGGCCAGCTCCCCAGCTAGACCGTGAGCTCCTGGAGGGGTACCTTGGAGTATAGGGCCTGCCATGGGGTCTCCATGGACTGACTGACTGGACAGATGGATGGAGGAAGGAAGGAATGTGGTGACATTGGCCTGAGTCTGGAGACAGAATGGAGGTGGAGAGAGGCATTCAGCCTAGCTGAGGGAACCAGGCAGGTGACTGAGGAGCACAGAGAAGGGGACAGAGGAGTCCAGGAAACAGGGCGGTGCTGCTTGCTCCCAGCTCCTGGCCTGCTCCCCACACATCCCAAAGCCTCTGGATCTGGGCCGGCTACACCTGTCCTGGAGATGTCAGGTCCAGGTCTCCGAGCCAGGGCCGGAGTGGGGGGGGGAGGGGCCCCTCTCCCACCACGGGTGGGTCCCTCCCCTCCTTTCTGTAACCGTTTGCTCCTGCTCTGCCAAGCCGTGTGCCCCTCGCTCTGGGCTGACTGGGAGGGTAATTAGGAGAAGCCACCACCACCCCCCTGAGCCATTAGCACTCAGTGCCGCTTAATTAAGGTAATTAATGTAAAATCATCACCTAATGAGAGGTGGCACCGGCTGTGGCTCACCGGGTGGAAGGCGCCAGCTGCAGGTGTGGGAAAGGGGATGGGAAGGGGCAGATGCCAGGCTGGGTGCCCTCCTGCAGGCCCGAGCTGGCTGCGCTTGCCCCCCGAGCCCACCGTCCCCACTGAAGCCCGCTGGGCCAGGCTAGGCCCAGTCCTGGTACTCTCCACAATGGAGCAAGACGCCGGCTTTGCCTGCCCCCGGCCACGCCATGGCCCCAGGCACAAGCCCCACCCTAGACGCCCACCCCCCTAGACGCCCGCCCACCTCCCCCCCCCCCCCCCCCCCCCCCGCCGCCATATAAGCCCTGTGTCTGTTGTCTGGTGCCGCCACATTTTTTTTTTTTTTCATCAGAATGCAAAAGCTGTTACCAGGCAACCTTGAGATGAAGCCCTGCCACAGCCCTGGATCGCTGTGTGGAAATGTGGCAGGCAGGTACTGGCTGCCTCACCACCTCTACCTCACCACCATGGGGCAGAGTCCTTGGGGACCCTGTAGGCCCCGGTGGTCTGACTTAGAGTCTGAGGCCACGGCAGGAAGGGCCAGGAAGGAAGGGGCAGAATCAGCCAGGGCTGAAGCGAGAGTTAAGGTCCGTCTCCTTCCAGGGCGAGTTCTGGCAACCTCTACCCCTGTCTGGGCCTCCTTGCCACACCACGCAGGTGGCTTTGGAACCTGAAGAATTACGGATACTGCAGACCAGTACCCATGGAGAGTGGGAAACACTGAGGCTAGCAAGGACAGGGAATTGCCCAAGTCACTCAGTCAATCAGTAACTAATGTGGTTTGGCGAATGAATCCGTTCTCCAAATGTAAACTGAGCAATTACCGTGTGCCAGACCCTGTGCTGGTGTTAGACACAGTTCCTGGGGGAGACAGAAGTCCTAAACAGAATGCTCGGCGCCGTCGGGATGGAGTGGGAAGCGCAGGGGACTGTGGGAATGCCAGGATGGGGCACGCTTCACTGGCCTGGAGGGCCGGAGAAGGATTTCTGGAGGCAATGAGACCTGCTCTGGGGCCTGACAGATGAGAAGTCAGCAGACAAGCCTGGGCTGAGAAGCAGCGGGTATGTCAGACTGGCCGTTTGAAGGTTGCCAGGCAGTTTGGGACAGGTGACTTTATTGCACAGGAACAGAAGGTGAGCTTAGGGGCTTCTGGGTTGCACTCCTGCCAGGCGCTAGGCCTGAAATCAGGGCTCTTCTGCCCAGGGCAGTAGGGGATGAAATGGGTGAGGCAGCCGGAAGGCCTAGAGGGTGCCTGTGGCTCCTTGAGACTGGGGAAAGGCTTGTGGCTTCTCTCCATTGTGGGTAAGTCCCTGCCTGCCCCTCCATGAATTAACAGGGATGGCTCAGGGTAGGTAGAAGGGATGGAATCCAGGCAGGAGGGATGAGAGAAACCATGAGAGGAGAAGAGCATGTTAAGGACCCACAAGTCACATCCCTGACACCATGCTGAGCCCCTGCCATGTGACCACAACCCTGGCTAAAGTCCGGGGCCCCAGACAAGACCCTTTGCATGAGGAACAGCCTCACGGGTTCCAGAATCCCTAACGCCCGAGATCTTCATGTCTTGGACCACAGCCCCTCATCACCCTGCCTCCCTCCCTACGGGGTGCTGCAGCTATTGGTGAGGCTGGACGTCTGAGCCACCCACAGAAAGGAGACAGGCCAGGCCCTCCGTAATCAGAGGAGGTTTTCCTGTGTCAGCTGGGGTCAGGCACTGGGCTAGGTTCTTTCTTGTGAGATCCAGAGAAGCCCCTTCAGGATGGCCCATGTGGGTCCCATCCCTTCTCCGGGCAGCCGGTCTCCCCCGAGGGCTCCAGGCCTTTCTGGGCCTGGCGTGTGCCTCTCATTGCACTTGGCATTCCAAGAGCCTTCCCACTGCCAGCCTCCATCTTGGCTTGGCTGTTCTCTGTACCATCTGGAGCCTGGGCACAGCTGCTCATAGTCCCTACCCTCGTGCCCCAGGTGGCTGCACTGGAACACAGCTCTCCCGTGCCAGGTCAGCTGCCAGTATGATAGCCAGAACACTGGGACCAGGCCTGATGTGGACACCAGTAGGGTAGCCAGTCAACCTCTGGCCCAGGAGGTTTCTGGGCAACCTCCTCTTTTCTGGCTCCTGGAAGGCTAATCTGAGGGGGGTTTCAGGGGCACAGGCAGGTCTAGCCCCACGGATTTAGGCCATTCTCCCCATCCCCAAGGCAGACTCAAGCTCATAAGAGCTTGCGAACAGGCATCAGTTCCGACAAGAGCACAGAGGCTGTCATGAGGGACTAGTCCTGCCTCTGCAGCCCATCTCTTGGTACCTGAGCAGAGCCCCTGGCCTTTTCTGGACTGGTTTCCCTCTCTGTAAAAGGAGATGAACCAAATGATGCAGAAGGGCCCTCCCAGCCAGTCCCTCTGAGCACGTCTCCTTTTTTGGGTTCAGGAATTTCCCCCATAAGCCAGACTGGACAATAGCCCCTCCAGCTCTTGACCCTGCTTCCTGCTTCCTCGCAGCTGTAGAACCTGAGCCAGAGAGAGGGTGGCTCCCAGGTCCAGTGCCTCCTAGGCAGAGCCTGGCAGACCTGAGGCTAAGGGTCTTTTGGTGACAGCTGTCACCATGGCAAGAGCCATGGTCTTACCAAGGTAGGGCCCAGATCTCCCCAGGAAAGGGGAAGAGGACTGCTAAGCTGTGCTTGTTCTGTGCTAAGCCCCTTACAGGTAGGATCTAACTTAATCCTTACAGCCCTATCAGGTTGGTACAGCCATCCCATTTCACACACGAAACTGGGGTTCAAAAAGGTCACGTGACCTGCCCAAGGCCCTTTCAAGTGGTCGGTGATGGAGCCAGGGTTTGATTCCAGGACTTAAGAGCACCTGTTCTTCCCCCGGCCCAGGCGATTGGGCAGGTGTGGTGAATCTAAAAAGGGAGTTCAGCTGGGGACTGTTGGTGGGGGGCTCTACCCAATCCCTTTTCTCAACTCAGCCCTGCCTGCTCCTGTAAGACACCCATCTCGAATTTCTCCAGTTTGGGAGCAGGGCCTGGGGCGCTGTGCATGAAGACAAAGCACTGGACCAGGAATCAGAGGTCCTGGCCTGGAGTCCTGGCTTTGCTTTGGATTTACTGGGTGACCCAAAGAGGAAGTCTCAACATCTCTGATTACAAGATTCCCTTATCTATAGAGTGGAGGTAAACGCAATCTGCTCTGTCTCCCTTGTTGAGATTTTGTGAGATCTGAGAGGATAATGGATGTGAAAAAGCTTTGAAAACGGTAAAGGGTCTCATGGGAAAAATTGTGATTATCATAATATTGTTTGGAGTGGAGAGGCACAGGGATGGGTGGAGCACGAGAGTGTGAGGGAGCACATGGGTGTAGGGGAGCATGTGGGTGTGGGGAGCACATGGGTGTGGGGGAGCACGTGGGTGTGGGGAGCACGTGGGTGTGGGGGAGCACGTGGGTGTGAGGACACACGTGTGCCAGGCCAAGTGTTCGAGGAGGCTGTGTGCATCAACTTGGGTCTATGTCAGAGTATATGCATGGGTGTTGGTGACCAGGAGGGTTTAGTGGAGCAGGGCCTGTGGCCAACTTCTGGGGGCTGAAGGCTCAGGTGCCAGGGGTGGGGCTCACACACCAGAGTCATCCTTGAGCTCACCTGCCTGTGCAGGGTTTTACTTGGGGGATGGTGGCACCATCCCATCTATGAATCATACCATCAGGGCATGTTCTGGAGACCCGACTGGCGGCTTCCATGGGGACAGACAGGCCAGTCAAGGCTGATGGTCTGGGGTTGGCAGAGCACAACCTAAATCCTCCCCACCTCCCATTCAGGAAAGAGTCAGCCTCCTCAAAGTGGCTATATTTCCTCCCTTGAACTGACCCCATGGTCTGCTGGAAGCCGGGCAGTGCTAGACAGGGTCCTGGGGGAACTGTCCTCGCCTCCCTCAGCTCTATTTTCCCCCTGCCTGGCCCCCAGCTCCCACTCTTGTCACCGGCTAGGGGTGTGGGAAGACAGCCCTTGTGAGCAGAGCTGACATTTCAATCTGTCTCCCAAGCTCTTCAGATGCCTGCAAATTGCATCAAGACTTCATCACCCTCCTTGTCCAACACTCAGCCCTGTCTGGCCCCTGTCAGGCCTGGCCTTCAAACAAGTGACAAATTACATTGCAGCCACTGCAGCAGGCCTGCAAGTGGGTGCTGGGAACCCAAGGGACCAGGGCTGCCCAGACAGCCTCTCGTGGAGAACAGGGTGCCTTCTGGATGTGAGCCCTGGGCAACCCAGGCCCACTCCCTTCTGTGATCTCATGGCAACCCTCACTGCCAAGCTGGGCTGAAAGCCAGGCTGGCTGGAGGGGGCTATGCCTTCTCTTGATCAGAGGGGACCAGGGCCCTCAGTTCCCAGTTTTCCCAGTTTTACCCCGGGCTTCGGGGGTGGGGTCGAAGGATGGCTATTGAGAACATAAATCTCAACATCTTGGAAAAAGCCAGATCTGGCCAAGACCCACCCCACGCTAAACCCGGTGGGCCTGGGGTCTGGGAATACAGATGTATGGACATCTGGATGTCTGGATGGCTTTCTGCAGGTAACACCGCCATGAGGTGGGGAGGGAAGGAATTGCCTTTGCCTCCAGCAAAGCAAGATTCTGCTACTTAACACTTTTTGTGACCTTTTGCTGAGTTCCTTAGCCTCTCTAAGCCTATGTTTACTTACGGGGGATCTTACCACCTACCTTATGGAAGTGTGGTGAGAACGAAATCCTATCTATAAACAGAACGAGGCTGGACACATTGTAGGTGCTCCATCAACGGTCATTGTTATTGTGGGGCTGCCTCCGCTGGTGGCAAAACAGCGGGGTCAGGAGCTGGAAGCTGTAGGTCAAGGGACGTTTACGGGAACTAGGAAAAAGGCTACGTTCATTTCCCTGCAGCGATGTCCTCCCTTCCTCCTCCTCCCCAGGACCTCTCAGACCCACCTGCTCCACGCTCTCCCTGAGCCTGCAATCCCTCCGTTCCCCCCTAGAGGATTCCTACTGCATGCATTCAGTGCCACTTAAGTCAGAATTATATGCTGCCTGGCGTCTCTCGATAATTACAGATTCCACGTGTGTGAGTCTTGTTTGCCCAACTCTAGAATCACAGAATCTCCAAGTTTGAAGGGACCTCATCCAGCCTCTGCCTGCAGCAGCAATTCCCTGAGGAATGTCCCTGGCAGATGGTCAGGCAGCCTCCACCCGAACGTGCCCTGTAAGAGAGCGCCCCGCGGAGAGGCAACACTGCTGGCCCAGCACCTCGCCTTGAGCCTTCTTTTTGGCCCCAAAGACCCACTAGGTCTTTTCTCCCAGACAGAGGAGTCCCCGGGGCACATCTGTCCTCAGCACCCACAGTCTGAGGGGCCCAGAGCGTGACTGTCTCCTTGGATCCGGCTGGGCTTGGCATCCATCATCCTCTGTGCTTCTCAGCTCACAGGGATCTGGCGAGGAATGTACCTCCCCTTGTCCACACAGTCACTCTCGCCACACAGATTTATTGCAACTGGCCGTTGAAGAGGGCATTGTGACCCCGAACGCCACCCTGGGCTCTAATGGAGAGGTACAGAGAGGTGGGGAGGCCCTGAGGCAAAGGAACGGACTGGCCTGGATTGGGAGGCAGAGGGTGGTGGTCCCGAGATCTGAAAGAATGACCAGCTTCAGCAGGAGGGCAAGAAGAGAGGGCATTCCCTGCGCAGGGTCCTGCGTATACAAATGTCCAGAGGGGAGGGGGGAGGTGTAGCCTCTGCTCGCAGTGCCGGTAAGCGAGGCTGGCAAAGCCACCGGGGCCAACTGTGAGCTGGGAAGTTTGGACCTTGTCCTCTGGGCAGTCTGAGGTCACAAACAGGGTAGGAGAGAGACATAATCTGATCTGAGCCAGCCAGGACCCAGAGATGAGCTGGGGATGGGAGGGGGCAAGGCCATTCTCCAGGTGAGAAAAAATATGCAGGAGGTGATCAGAGCTAAGGGATAAAGAGAAAGGGCCAACTGGGACATATGGGAAGGAAGAGATCTCTGGGCTCCTTGTACCAGGCCACACTGCCACTTCCCCTCTGGGCAGTCTATTGCTGTCCAATCCTTGTTTGACTGAATGAAGGCATGGAGCCCAGAAGGATGATCCAGGGATTGAGGGCCTGAGGATTGGGGTGGTGGCAGAGAGGCCTGGGACAATCAGAGGGAAGACTGGAAAAAGAGGCCAGAGGAGCACCTGGGTGACTCAGTCGGTTGGGCGTCCGACTCTCGACCTCGCAATTCGTGAGTTCGAGCCCCGCGTCGGGCTCCACGGATAGCGCAGAGCCTGCTCGGGATCCTTTCTCTCCCCTCTCTCCACCCCTCCGCGACCCCCTCTAACAAAATAAATAAACATTTTTTAAAAAGAGAGAGAGGCCCAGAGAAGAGACACTGATGGCCAAGAAGTGCAGGCGCACAGCATAAGGCCTGGCTGCACAGGCCAAGTTGGGCAGAGCCCTGAGGGCCACGGCAAGGCATCAGGACTAGATAGTGGGGGTTTGGCGGGCTCCACAGAGCGCCACCAGAGGATTTCAGCAAGGAAGCACTACAACGGGCCACAGGTTGGAGCTATTAGCTGGCTGCAGTTCAGAAAGTATTGATGCAGAGGGAGGAGTGGGTGAAGCCCTGCAGGCAGGGAGGCGGCCGCAGTGATCCCAGTGAGTAATAGTTGTGAGGAGCTGGGAAGTGGCAGGGGGATGAAGAGTAATAAGAAAATTGGGGTCCAACAGACAGGATTGAATGACTGATCGGAGGCGGAGTATAAGGGAGGAGGCCAGATGCCAGTTTCTAACTTGGGCATGCACATGGACGGTGAGAGAAGCTGCTGGCTGGGTGTGCGGTGGCTCAGTGTGGGGCAGGCTGGATATGGGGTCCAGCAGGGGGTGTCCAGGGGAAGGTGGGCACATGGATCTGATGCTTAAGACCTCACATGGCTGGCCGGGCCCTTGGACACCTATCTAGTTCAACATACCTACTCCACCCCACTTTACAGAAGGGAAAACTGAGCCCAGAGAAGTGAAGGGATAGGAAGCAGCAGGTGTCCTGGTGTCATTGAAAACCTTTGGAGATGGGGCGCCTGGGTGGCACAGTCTGTTAAGCTTCTGACTCTTGATTTCAACTCAGGTCATGATCCCAGGATCGTGGGATGGAGCCCCGCATCAGGCTCTGCACTGAGCATGGAACTTGCTTGGGATTCTCTCTCTTTCTCTCTCTCTCTCTCTCTCTGCCCCTCTCCCCCACTCACGCATGTTCTCTCTCTCTCAAATTAAAAAAAAAGAAAAGAGGGGTGCCTGGGTGGCTCAGTCGGTTAAGCATCTGACTTCGACTCAGGTCATGATCTCACGGTTTGTGAGTTCAAGCCCCGCGTCGGGCTCTGTGCTGACGGCTCAGAGCCTGGAGCCTGCTTCGGATTCTCTGTCTCCCCCTCTCTCTCTGCCCCTCCCCCGCTCACACTCTGTCTCTCTCACACACAAATAAATAAACATTAAAAAAATTATTAAAAAAAAAAGGAAAGGAAAAGAAAAGCTTTGGAGACAGAAAGGCATGCTTACAAATTCCAGTTCTGCTAATAATATTTATGTGACCTTGGGATATGAACTTCAGATCCAGGCTCACGGGGTTACTGGGAAGTGAAATGAGCTTCTCCTGCACTCAAGAGCCTAGTTCAGGGCCTGAGGGCTCAAGTAGCCAAGCGGCCCTGAGGATTGGCCATGCCTGGGGCCTCTGGGAGCCTGTGGGCAGCAGGGCTCAGTCAGCAGGAAGAAGCCTGACTGCTCTGCTTTGCTGTGTCTATCCCACCACAGGTCCAGAACATCAGCCTCCGAGAGGGGGAGGTGGTGACTGTGGAGGGCCTGGGGGGGCCTGACCCGCTGCCCCTGGCCAACCAGTCTTTCTTGCTGAGGGGCCAGGTCATCCGTAGCCCCACCCACCAAGCAGCACTGAGGTTCCAGAGCCTCCCACCACCTGCTGGACCTGGCACCTTCCATTTCCACTACCAAGGTAGGCCTGGGCAGCGGAGGGAGGAACCAGCCCAGAGTGGGTGCCCTCCTCGGGATCTCTGGTGCTACTATAGTGTGTATAGGGGGTGGAGGGGAGACGGGGGACAGGCACAGATGCCCAGTGAAGCTCTGTACGACTAAAGGTGATTGTTTAGTTGTACAGAGACACATCAGACACCTCCAGAACCTTCCTTCCTCCACCTACTACCCTGTAAGGAACTGGTTGTGAAGGGGGCCCGACACAGAACCAGGTAGCCTCAGGGGTGCCCCTTGCCATCTATTCATTCATTCATTCGTTCATTCAGTAAACTTTTCCTAGGCATCTGCTCTTTGCCAGGCCTGTGCTGGACGCTGACAATATCAAGATGAACTCTCCAAGTCCTTGCCCTCAAGGAATTCAGAATCTCTAGGGGAGGCAGACCCTTAAACAAGCAGTAGCAATAAAAGCCATCTCCCCCAAATTCAAGGGGGCCAAGGTCAAAGGGGCTTGATAATGACCAACGGGAGGTCCTTTGCTACCAACCTGGCCTTCCTGAACTGCCTCATTCACCCGAGACCTGTCTCAGGCCCCAGTCAGCTCAGAACACCTCTGGAAATAAGGGAGTGGCAAGATATAATGGGAAAAATCACAGACTCAGGAGATGGGAAGACCTGTGTCTAAATCTCCTTCCCATTGGTTGGCCTTGGACAGGCCATTTGACCACTGTGACCTTCTTTTCCTCCGCTGTACAATGTGACCAATATACCTACTCCATAAAGTCATGATGAGGATTATACAAAAGGGTTCATGTGAAGTGCCTAGCACTTAGGATGTTCCATGAACTTAGTATGATCCATGAAGGAACCGAAACAAGTATTAAAGAGCTGGCAGGATGGGAAAGGGAGGAAAAGGGGCTTGCCTCTGCCCCTCTTCCATCAGCATCTCTCCTGGCCCCCTTTCCCCAGGCAAAGTCTTCTTGACCCCTTGTACTGCTGTAACAGGGTAACCGGTTCAGACTGGGAGTGCTAATGGGGAAATAATTGGTGTGAACAATTACGGCATTGCCCTGCATTATCAATAGGGGCCCACTTCTGAAGCTCCACAGGGTCCACAGCCCAGGGAGGAGGACAGGCGCTGGAGACACAGATGCTGGAACCACCTAAGAAGCACTTGCCCCTCTCTAGCCTCTCCACCCAAACTGGGAGAGCAGTCTGGTGTGGCAGCATGGAGCCTGGCGGTGGGCATGGGCTGCCCAGGGTCTTGGCAGAGGCAAGGGGCCAGCTGAGGCAAGGGCCAGGCTCCCTAATGGCTCATCAATCCTCCCTAGCAGTGGGCATAATTTCACACCATGGTAACCTTCTCTCTTGCCGCAAATTCCTTCGCACAAAACCCTGGACCTTCTCTCTGTTGGGCCAGACAAAGGTGGCTGGAAGGCAGGGAGCTGGAGGCCTGGCAAGGGGTGCAGACCCCAAGGAGGGGCTAGGGAAGCTGGCCCAGCCCTGCCTCCTGCTCGGCTCCCAGAAGCCCTCCCTCCTCGGCCCAGTTTTTGTCAATGATCAGCTCTTTCCTTAATGAGTGTAATTCCCCTAATTATAGGCTGTAATTAGCCCTGATCCCAGAGATGGGAACAGGAGGAGCATGTGCTCACACGCGTGTCTCCCTGGGCTGGAGAAAGAGGGTGCCAGAAGAGGGGGCGAGGGGACTAGTACCCACATCACTGCCGGAGCTGTCCAAGATAATGTTGGAGATCACAAGCATGGGCCCCCACAAGGGCTTCATCTGCAGAATCCAAGTTCCACCTCCCCTCCCACAGCCTCAGGCAGGGTGAGGAAGCAGAGGGCCCTGCCAGGCATGCCCCTCCTCCCTCCTGAGCATTCCTGGCACCGGACCTGGCCCCAGAAACAGACGCCAGGGAGAAAATAGCTCAACAGATTGCAGTCATCCAGGCTCCCTGGGAACGGTAGTCATGGCAACAGGAGGAAGCTCCTCCCGGGAAGTGGCCTCTCTGGAGTCTGGGGGCTTCCTCATCTGCCCCCCCCGCCTCCTGCTCTCACCTCATCCCAGCCCAATTTCCTAATCTGTGAAATGGGGGACCTCCCTTCCCAGAGTTGTGATAGGAACTCCCAGGAAAGATTTAAGTACATCTGACTCGTGGCCTAGACCTCCCTGGGTGTCACCCCTCTCTTCTGTGCTCTGGGTGGGGTGCCCCACCCTCTTTTCCCCATCCCTCCCCAGGTCTGTCCCCAGATCATTGTAAGCGGCCACCACAGTAACCAACCACCCAGGGCAGGCTTGTCTGTTGCTCACAGGTTTCTCTGACTCCTGAGCCCAGGTTTCTACTTCACCTGGGGAAGCAGGTGGGAGAGGGGACATGGAAGGCTCTAGAGGGAGGAGCTTCACGTGCCCACCCTACCACTCACTGGCTGCATGATGAGGGCAAGTCCCTCAGTCTCTCTGAACCTTAGTGTTCCCTACCTGAAAATGAGTTACTAACCCATAGCTTGCCTTCCTGCCTCCCAAACGTGTTGTAGACATCAAGCAAGAAGAACGTGAAGGCATTTTAGAAACTGGAAGGTGCCTGCAGATGTGAGGTGCTTGTATCAATCAAGATTATAAACAATAACAGCAGGCTGGTACATTTGGTTTTTGTTCTGTGCCCGTCATTGCACACAGGTCCTCTCAGTTAACCTCTTACGTAACACTGGATGCAATACTCTAAATGGGTGGGTAAACAAGGAAACTGAGGCATGGAGAAGTTAGGCAGCTTGCCCAAGGTGGCACAGCAAGTAGGGGAGCCTATATTCAAACCCAGGCAGTCTGACCCCAGAACCACCCCCTAAGTGCCGCCCTGTCCTGCCTTGCCAATCACAAGTAACCACTCGTTGGCCATGAGACATGGAAGAATGTGAATCATCCTCTCTCTTTTCACAAGCCCAGTAACTACAACCAGGAGAGGTGAAAATCACAAAACTCATTTCTGGATTCTGTTCTGCCCAGAGGCAACCCCCCTTTTTCTATTCACACAAATCACACAGAGGCCAGCAGAGTTCCTGCCTGGACCTCTCTTCCCATCCACCTAGTGCCACCAGTAAGGGTGGGCCCCTCCACCCAAGATCCTCAGTCTAGACAATCCCCATCCCTCTCACGACCCCCAAGAGTTTTCAGACTCTGTAGCCCAAGGCTTCATTCAGCCTGTCTCCTTGACCCCTCTGGCCTTCTTTCCCACCTCTCCGACCCAAGCGCTGACCTCCATTTTTAGCTATCACCCCAGCTTGGCTCCAGGTTAGGACTTGCCAGGTTGTTTTATAGGATTTGCTGCCACCGTCCGGTCACACTTGGTATGACAATTCCAAAAGTTCCCAAGTTTCCCAAGGCAACTTGTCCTTCCCCCAACTTCCAAGAAGGCGTTCCCTGCCTCCCCACCCTCGCCCCATCCTGTTTTTAAAAGAAGTCCACAGCCCTTGCCAATGAATACTGGAAAAGCTTTTTACTGTCTGACTTCAATCGTTCTGGCTGTAATTCCTATTCGTCCCCTATAGGAAAAATAATATCAGTACATCAGGATAGACTTATTATTTCAAGTGCTTTCATATCTATAAGTCATTCAATAAACACTTCTTTTTTTATTTTTTTTAATGTTTATTTTTAAGAGAGAGAGAGACAGAGTGCTAGCAGGGGAGGGGCAGAGAGAGAGAGAGAGAGAAGCTGGCTCCAGGCTCCAAGTCAGTCAGCCCAGAGCCTGATGCAGGGCTCGAACTCACAAACTGTGAGATCATGACCTGAGCCAAAGTTGGACGCCCAACCGACTGAGCCACTCAGGCACCCCTTTCAATAACCGTTTCATAAAGATGTGCTATCAGCTACATTCCAGGGATACCAAACTGAATAAAATACTATCCCCTTCATTCTCTTAATAACCTCATAGGTAGGCTGGCATTTTGAATCTCATTTAACAAATGAGGTGGGACACAGAAAGGCTAAATAATCTGCCAAAAGTGTCAGAAATCTTGGACCAGAACCCAAGCCTTCTAACTTCCAGCTCTGTGCTTGTTCCGCTAACCAGCCTAGGCTGCTGGACATTTCACTGGCACCTTCTGGGGAGGGGATCAGAGTCTTTTCTGGAATTCCTGGTGCTTCCTCTGGCCCAAGTGACGCCTCCAGGCAGGCTGTGGCAGGACCCTTTTGCCTTAGCTATGACTCAGCCCCACAACACACACACACACACACACACACACACACACACACACAGCGTCACTCATTTTCTCTCTGCAGCCTATCTCCTGAACTGCCACTTTCCCCGGCGTCCTGCTTATGGAGCTGTGACTGTCACCAGCCTCCACCCGGGAGGCAGCGCCCGCTTCCGCTGTGCCACTGGCTACCAGCTGAAGGGTGCCAGAATCCTCACTTGTCTCAATGCCACCCAGCCCTTCTGGGATGCCCAAGAGCCTGTCTGCATTGGTAAGTGGCTCCAGGAGACCCAGTGCTCAACAGGGAAGTAAGTTGCGGGGGGAGGGGGGGCGTTGGAGATCATCCCTGCTCTCTGCTCCTGCCTGGAACCTTCATTTGGTCTCCATAAGAAAGCCAGACAATGGCCACACACCTCAGTAGCATTTATCCAACCACCTTCCTTGAGCACTTCTGACATAGAGGCACCACCAGTACAGAGCTAAATTAAACAGGTACCGTGCCCTCAAAGAGCCCACAATTCCAGGAAGTGGGAGAAGAAGGAAGAGCACGGATCACCACTTTCCAGAGCAGGAAGTAAAAAGCACCAGTGAAGGACAGCAAACAGACCTGGGCAGGGAGGAAGCAATCATTCCTAGTTGGGTATTTAGGAGGCTTCCTGGGGCAAGTGACATTGAAGGTTTAACACTTCAATGGAGGGAACAGCGCAGGCTTTGACAACAGAGGCAACAAGTTGAGGGAGTGTTTAGGGACTCAGAAAATAGCCAGGGAGGGGCTCAGAACTATTCCTCAGGAGAGCCAGCCAGATGGTGTCTGGAGGCCAGGAGGCCGGCCAGGCAAGAGGGTCTGAAATTAGTGACTTTGGTAATGGAAAGCAGGGAAGAGGTTCCAGAGACACAGATGAGGGAAGAGGGGCGAGCGGAAGGAGACTTCCTCCCAGGTTCCAGTCCTGGATGATCAGGAAGTCTGAGGTTGCTGTCATTGGAGAGGGGCTTGTTGGCAGAAGGAAGATGGAGTGTTCAGTCTGCAGTGTGAAAGTCAGCTTGGACGTCTTTTCTTTTTTTTATTTTTTTTTTAAATTTATTTATTTTTGAGAAAGAGAGAGACAGAGCATGAGCAGGGGAGGGGCAGAGAGAGTGAGAGACAAGAATCTGAAGCAGGCTCCAGGCTCCGAGCTGTCAGCACAGAGTCACATATGGGGATCGAACTCACAAACCGCGAGACCATGACCTGAGCTGAAGTCGGACATTCAACCGACTGAGCCACCCAGATGCCCCTTTTCTTTTCTCTTGTTCTTCTTGCTCTTTTTTTAATCGCTTGGGCTCTTGAGCCTTCTCTCATTTTATAAGCTCTTCCTGGGTGCTAGGCACAAGCAGAGGCGAATAAGCCAGATGTGGTCTCTGCCCTCAAGGAGCTCTCTGGCAAGTGGGGATTCTGGCACACAGCAGGTTCTGCGCAAACAGGGCTGTGACGGGGTGAATTCAGGGCATGGGAAGGATCCAAGGGAGGGAGAGCTGCTCCAAAATGAGGAAGGAGGAAAAGAAAGCTTCCCAGGGAGAAAGCATGGAGGGACTACAAGAATGTGAGCCCAGGGAAGTGGGTTGGATTCTTGAGACAGCACATGCAAAGATGTGGAGGCAGAAAGCAGCACGGTGGAGTGAGGAAGTGCTGAGGCATGCCTAAAGAAGGGAATATATGGGATGGGGCTGAAGCTCGAGTCAAGAAAGAGCTGGGTTGGTAAAGGTTTGAATGCCACCTTGGGCTTGCATTACCTGGGGGTCACAGGGAGCCACAGACAAATTTAAATGAAGGGTGGGGCATGATCAGATTTGCAGGGCAGTTCTGTTCTGAGACCAAACAGAAAGGTGGGTCTGCCCTCTCTGCAGAGAAGCAGAAAATCAACACAGCCCTCTCTCCAGCTTTTTTTTTTTAAGGTTTTATTTATTTTGAGAGAGAGAGAGAGAGAGAGGAGGGGAGGGGCAAAGAGAAAGGGGTGGCAGAGAATCCCAAGCAGGCTCCGTGTGCCCGATGAGGGGCTCAAACCCACAAACTGGGAGATCATGACCGGAGCCAAAATCAAGCGCTGGTCGTTTAACCAGCTGAGCCACCCAGATGCCCCCACCCCCCCACCCCACCCAGGAGCTTTATTAAAAAAGATTCTGCTCTCTCGAACATCTGGAGACAAAGGCGCTGTGTCTTCGCCATGGCAGCTTGGTCTCTGAGAGCAGGCAGGGGCCAGAGCTGTGTGTCTAAGAGAGGAAAGTGCTGCCTGGAACCAGCCTCACTCCGCTTGCCTTTGAAACCCCTTCTCTGGCCCCACTCAACTGCCAGGAGCTCATGGCCAAGTAACCCAGAAGTCCTCAGTGATGGGGCCGGGAGAGCTACTCAGCCTCCCCTTGGAAAGAGGACAGTCCCAGGCCAGAGGAGTCAGCCCAGGAACAACGGGGGTAGTGATGCTATTTCAGAAAGTATGTGAGGCCAGGTCCTGGCTAGCAATGTCTGCTGAGGGCACAAGATTAGGCGGCGGATTGCGCGTCCACCAGATGTCTGTCAGCCCAGATTCTAGTCCTGCCCTCTTTTTTATCTGCGTTCACTCATTTTATTCAAAAACACTGAATACCAACTCTGTGCCTGCCCTGAAAAGACGTGGCCCTTGCCCCAGGGGGTCCTAGTTAAGGGACATATCCAAACAATAACTGGAGCCCCGGGTAAGGGACTTTAATAAAGTCTGCCTGGGGGGAGTTGGGGAAGACCTCCCAGAGGAGTCAGCAGAGAGAGGAAGTGACTCACCCAGGACCCCTTGGCTAGGCCATGGCAGATCTACCACAGTCAAAGGGATTGCACATGAATCGTCCCAGAGGTGTGAAAGGTTAGGAGGAAAATGTCCCAGAGGTGTGAAAGGTTAGGAGGTAGGGAGTCCGGGCTGCCTGGGGCTGCAGGGTCACAGAGGCCAAGGACTGACCTTCAGGACCATGAAAGCAAATACCCCTGCTGCCCCATGCAGAGGACGCAAGAGCTGGGGTGGGCAGGCACGCTTGGCAGGCCGTCCAGAATCCAGTGGGTCTAGGATCCGGGATCCAGCCCACAGCCCTGGCTGTGTCTCGCAGCTGCCTGCGGTGGAGTGACCCGCAACGCCACCACCGGCCGCATTGTCTCCCCGGGCTTCCCGGGCAACTACAGCAACAATCTCACCTGCCACTGGCTGCTCGAGGCTCCCGAAGGCCAGCGGCTGCACTTACACTTTGAGAAGGTTTCCCTGGCGGAGGATGACGACAGGTGAGGGGAGGTCCTGGCCCGGTGTGGGACAGGAGTGCGCGGCCTGCTAATGCCCCGCTGGCAGGACGGGGACCCGAGCCTGGGCCACACCCCCACCCGGGACAACGGGACCAGCCGTGCAGCCGCTCCTCTCCTGGCCCAGGCTCATCATCCGTAATGGGGACAACGTGGAGGCCCCTCCAGTGTATGATTCCTACGAGGTGGAGTACCTGCCCATCGAAGGCCTGCTCAGCTCCGGCCGACACTTCTTCGTGGAGCTCAGTACTGACAGCAGCGGGGCAGCCGCAGGCATGGCCCTGCGCTATGAGGGTGAGCCTGCTGGGGCCTCGCAGGGGTGGAGGGCTTGAACCCAGGGCCTCTTCTCTCACACCCTCCCCCCACCACCTCCATTCCACCATCCCTCCTTCCAACTTAGCCCTTGCTCAGCTAGCACTTAGCCCCACCCCCCATCCCTCCCGTCCAGTTTGGGATTCCTACCCCATTTTTGTGGGAGACCCTTGCCTGGACCCGGGCCCTCCACAGCCCAAGAGAATGAATCCTCTCGAGTCTGAGGAGCAAAAAAGGCCCCAACCCTTAGAGACGGAAAACTAGAGACATTCTAGAACCACTCATGAATGCATGCCTTCGTTAATTAATCCAAAAAAGAAACATTTATTGAGTGCCCTGTGTATATGAAGCACAAAACTAGGTGCTGGGAATGCAATGGCGATCAAGACGGCCTCCCGAACATGACAGGGTAGGGTGCTCTGGGCATCCCGCCCCTGCTGCAAGCCTAGGACACGCATTTGTGGTCAAGAACATAAAGGCCTTGGGGCGGGAGGCAGAAGAACATCTGCCCCATGTCTGCCCCGGTTGCGACTGAGCTGGGCTGGGCCTGGTTTGTAGCCTTCCAGCAGGGCCACTGCTATGAGCCCTTTGTCAAATACGGCAACTTCAGCAGCAGCGCCCCCTCCTACCCCGTGGGCACCACTGTGGAGTTCAGCTGTGACCCTGGCTACACCCTGGAGCAGGGCTCCATCATCATTGAGTGCATCGACCCCCACGACCCCCAGTGGAATGAGACAGAGCCAGCCTGCCGAGGTCAGTAGGTACCTGTGGATGGGTCTGCCGGGAAAAGGGAGCAGGGTGGGGATGGGAGAGCCAGCTGCAGAACCTGGGGTCATAGGGCCCCTGTGACATGTGTGATTCAAGCTTCCCCTCGAGGAGGAGGTGGGGGCTCCCAGCGGTAGGTATTCCTGTGGGCAGGAGGCAGCCCCAGGACATAGCGCTGGGGGTGGGAGGCGGGACACCGAGGGGACGCACCTCCGGGGCCTCCCCTGCCTTCCAGCTGTGTGCAGTGGGGAGATCACAGACTCAGCTGGTGTGGTGCTCTCCCCCAACTGGCCGGAGCCTTACAGCCGTGGGCAGGACTGCATTTGGGGCGTGCACGTGGAAGAGGACAAGCGCATCATGCTGGATGTCCGAGTGTGAGTGCTCACTGGGCTAGGCCAAGCCAGCTCCTAAGCCCTGGGGCCATTTCTTGCCCAGCCCAGCCCGGGGTCCCGGGCCCACCCTCCCTGACGGTCCTCCTCCACAGGCTGCGCATAGGCCCTGGTGACGTGCTTACCTTCTATGATGGGGACGACCTGACAGCCCGGGTCCTGGGCCAGTACTCAGGGCCCCGTGGCCACTTCAAGCTCTTTACCTCCATGGCCGACGTCACCATACAGTTCCAGTCAGACCCTGGGGCCTCGGTGCTGGGCTACCAGCAGGGCTTTGTCATCCACTTCTTTGGTGAGCTTGCCCCTGCCCTGCCCTGCTGCCTGGGGGAAGAGGTCGTGGCAAGCCAGAGAGGCCAGTGCCATGAACCTGAGAGCTCTTATCTGACAAGGGAAAGCTGGACACTTTCCCAGGTGTCACCTGAAGGAAGCCAGTCTTATTCTCAGTCTTCCCCGAGGGCACAGTGAGAGGGGGCCTTCTGTTGCAGCAAGAGAGATTTGGGTAGGCAGCAGGAAGACCTTCATACCAAAAAAAGGAAACTGAGGAAAAGTGTTGGTTTCTGCCTTTCTGACAAGCTTTAACAGCAGTGACAATTTCCCACCCTACCCGGCCCCTCTCTCAGGACTGAGGAACTGGCAGATGTCCTTTAGAAAGCAGAGCCAAAGCCTGCCTACATGATAACCCAGGAACCGAAGAGACAGAATGATGTCAGGGGCAGGCAAGGAGGGGCCCCCGGGCAGGAAGGAATGCATTGCTGAGGCTGCCCGGGCCAGGCTAGGCCCAGGACAAACTGGCAGGCGCTGGAGTGGCCGCACGGTGAGGAAGGCAGGCACAGACAATTTAGTGCCCGCTAAGGGCCCGCACCTTGCTGCCCCTGTGCCCCCAGAGGTGCCCCGCAATGACACCTGTCCGGAGCTGCCTGAGATCCCCAATGGCTGGAAGAGCCCGTCTCAGCCTGAGCTGGTACACGGCACAGTGGTCACTTACCAGTGCTACCCCGGCTACCAGGTGGTAGGATCCAGTGTCCTCATGTGCCAGTGGGACCTAACCTGGAGCGAGGACCTGCCCTCCTGCCAGAGAGGTGAGTGCACCTGTTCCCTGCGTTCCCTTCCTCAATGGAAGCTACAAGCCCCTCTCCTCCATTCTGAACCAGACTTCGGCTGGTATTGGCTGGTACCCTTGAGCTTCCTCCGCCTCTCATAGCCTCGGTTTCCTCACCTGTGAAATGGAGGAATGAATACCTTTTCAAAGGGTTCTCCACCAAGTACTTCAAATATTTCCTTCCCGGGAGACTGCTAGTGTCTGTTGATTCTAGTGGATGGGAAGAGGAAAAATAAGGGATACACCAGCGAAATGGTAGGGACAGACGAACAGGCGGCGGGGCCACGTGTCATGAAGATACTGGCCGACCTGGAATAAAGCCAGGACGGGCTGGCTTTTGTGGAGTTCTACCTGGGCTGCTCTCCCCCACCACCCCCTACCCATAGTGACTTCTTGCCACGACCCCGGGGACGTGGAGCACAGCCGACGCCTCATATCTAGCCCCAAATTTCCTGTGGGGGCCACCGTGCAGTACATCTGCGACCAGGGCTTTGTGCTGACGGGTAGTGCCATCCTCACCTGCCACGACCGGCAAGCCAGCAGCCCCAAGTGGAGCGACCGGGCCCCTAAATGCCTCCGTAAGTGTCAAACGGGTAGGAGGGAAGCCTCCGGTAGGAGATAAAAGAAGCCACCTCTGGAGGCCAGGGGCCTGGCATCCTCACTGGGCTCTGCCTGCTTTGCAGTGGAACAGCTCAAGCCATGCCATGGCCTCAGCGCCCCTGAGAACGGTGCCCACAGTCCTGAGAAGCGGCTACACCCAGCAGGGGCTACCGTCCACTTCTCTTGTGCCCCTGGCTACGTGCTGAAGGGTCAGGCCAGCATCAAGTGTGTGCCCGGGCATCCTTCACATTGGAGTGACCCTCCACCCATCTGTAGCGCTGGTGAGTGTTCACAACTCCTGCCTGTTCCACAGGGCTGCTCTGGCAAAGATGCCAAATGCTGAGAACCAGAACTCCCCTGGCCCCACCCCCTTCACGTTACTCTTGGTCTCCCCAGCCTCTGCCAGATCCTTCTGACCTGGTGACACCAAGACAAATGCTGGGGTGGGCTCTCCTTGGACAAATCCTTCCCATGATCAGCCTCTTCCCTGCCTTAGTGGTTTGGCCCATTGGTCTCACCTCTGCCCTTGGCGCCCCCCTCTTGTTCCAGCCTCTCTGGATGGGTTCTACAGCGGCCGCAGCCTGGATGGTGAGCCCCCCGCTGAGGGCCTGGGAAATAGTCTCCCTGCCCTGGCTCTCACAGCTCCCAGGCCATGGGTTGCCCAAGCAGGGAGGGAGGAGAAAGAGAGAGGTCTGGGACCAGCAGAGCAAAAGTTCTTTCCCTGCCCCTAGCTAGCTAGAGGGAGCTGGTGGCTGGATTCTCCTGGGCAGAGGTGAGGGCAGATATGGGCTCTGGGTGACAGGGACTTCTGCCCCAATCCCGACCTCTGTGTTTTCAGTTGCCAAGACACCTGCTGCCTCCAGCACCCTGGATGCCGCCCACATTGCAGCTGCCATCTTCTTGCCATTGGTGGTGATGGCGCTCTTGGTGGGAGGTGTGTACCTCTACTTCTCTAGGTGAGTCCGGTTTCCCTTCCTGCCCTACATACCTGACTCACTCCTGCCCAGCACTTCTGACTCACAGGATTTTCTGTCCCACAGGCTCCAGGGGAAAAGCCCCCTGCGGCTGCCCCAAACACGACCCCGCCCCTATGACCGCATTACTGTGGAGTCAGCTTTTGACAATCCAACTTACGAAATTGGAGTAAGTATCTATGCCATTCTTTGCACCCTATCCAGGACCTCATCTATGCTCCCTTGGGCAGGTACCCCTGAGGGTCCCTCCAAACCCTCTCACTCTTTCCCTTTTCCTGGGGAAGGTGGATTATGGGCTGGCAAACCTTATACAAGTTTCCAACTCCAAGCAGTCTCTTTACTTTGCAGGAGACGAAAGAATATGAAGTCTCCATCTAGTTGGGGCAGCCTGGAGGAGTCAGCTCAGCCCAGCATCACAGCCCAGCAGCAGAGTTTCCAGCCTCCTGCTGTCCCTACACCTCCTGTACATACCATCTGGGAAGAGACGCCACCAATCCCTCAAGAAGCTGTGCCCTTCCCCACCTGTAATGCCCTCCAGGGCCCATTTTCTTGGTACCACTGCCCACATAGGGCCCTTCCTTGGGTTCAAGTCAGGGGGCATCTGCCTCTGGGCAGAGCACAGCTGGAGCACACGCATCAGGAACCAGCATTCTCCTGACTCTCCTTCATGCCCTGGACCTCTAGCCTGGAATCCACAAGCCGAGGAAGAGCACTTCTCTCCAGGTGACCACCATCCAGCTCGGCATATGGCACCTTGCAGCGGGGTTAACTTGATGGTGGTGGAAACTGCACCAGGGTGCTCCTCACAGGGCCATCACTAGTGGCCAAAGCTGCTGTCAACAGTGACCTCTGGGTAGTCCTGGCATGCTGACATCAGCCCCTCGGGCGGGGAGGTCTCTAGTCCTTCTCTAAGGCCCCAGGAATGGACAGTTCTGCTTCCTGGAGGCAATAATTCTAAGGGATCCTAAGGGGCTTAGGGACCCTACCCGAAGCTCAGGTTGGGCTTCCCTAGGCACTCATGCTCCACACCAAAGCAGGCCACCCCACTGCTGCCCTGGCAGCCCTACACCCTGAGGAGAGGGAGATCTTCCCCTGATGTCAGTCTGGCTTTACAAACATCTTCTTTCCCACTAGTCCCTCCTCTAACCCCAGCCACTTGCCAGTCTCCCCTCCTGGCCACTGTGTTTTGGGATAAGGGGAGTGGGCAGGCATATTCTGGAGAGGAGCAGAGGTACAAGGGCCCAGGAGTTTGGCATGGAACATGGGGTCAGAGACCCAGGGAAAGACCCAGGAGTTGGCTACAGGCCACTTTGAACATGTAATGTATTATATGGGGTCTGGGCTCCAGAGAACAATCTTCTATTTCTGTTGTTTCCTTATTAAAATGGTGTTTTTTGGAAAAAAAAAAAAAAAGCAATGGCCAGGTAGATGGTACTTTCTTGGAGGGAAGGGAGTTGGGAAATAAATGAGATGTGGACATCAAGACCAGAAGGCATGCTGGACCCACCAACTGATCACTCCCAGATTTTATCAAACAAATTACATGCAGTACTCCAGGGGCTACTGTTCCAACAAGGTCAGTGCAACAGATGGCAGGTGAAATAAGAGGCCCCAGTAGGTGGCCCACAGCGGTTTGGAAGCCCAGGAATCCAACCGCTCATTTACCCCCAATGCTTCCTTTCTTCCTCTTTGCTAGGTCCAGAACTACAGTCTGGCATACTCCTAAGCTGCTCCTCAGTGCCACTGTATTGTTGGCAAGGCCCAGGAAGCCTGATGCCTCTCTCCTTCCCCTTCTTTCCCAACTAGCAATGTTTAGAAAATTGGAACCGGATTCAGAGACTGAACCCCTGAACATGAGACCCTAGTCTGTCCTGGCCTCAGGGAACATCCAGACTATCAAGAGGAGGGGCAATGCAACTTAGGGTAGGGACTTGGCTCCTGTTTTAGCAAAAGCTCTATCCGTGGGCTCCAGAAAGAAGTTGGCTGGAGAGAATCTGCTTAAGTTTGCCATGTTTGGTCACTTGTAGCACCGGTACCCCTTCCCTAGGGCTTTCCTATGGCTCCCAGCACCTCCTGAGATGAAAGTGTTAGCCCAGCCCTGGCTCCCAGCATGCATACCCACGCTTAGAGGTGTCCTCTGCATGGCTGCTCCCCAGAGTAAGAGAAAGAGGCAGGCAACAGAGTTATGGACACTTCAGAAGCCAGAAGACAAAATCCACGAAGGAAATAATGGCAGCAACCAGCACCTTCTACTTCCACAGTCTTCCAACAGAGAGGTCTTGATCACTTATGGCTTCCCACCTCCCAGCTCTACCACAGGCCTCCTCGAAGGCTGGAGAAACTCCAGCCGGTGTAGAGTGCAGTGCCTATATTAGCCACAAGAGGTCACTTCGGAAGACATCTGTATCCCACCTGCTTGCTAGCTCTTCTCAATTCCCCTGGAACAGCCAGGGCTGGAGCTCTCCAAGGTGGCACCAACTTCCAACCTCTGGGCTGACCTCACCCTCCAAGGTCTAAGAGGAAGGTGTGTAGAATGATTAGTTCCCCTGGCACTTGTCAACAGAGCCAAGTATTATTTTCCTCTCTAGCCCACCACCTGTTCCTGTTCTCCACTGCAAATGACGATGTTGATCAAAGCAAAGCCTTATTCATTTGCCATATGCCAATGGACTTCTCTGCCCCATAATGCCTTCAGGCTGACACAGCAGCACAGCTGGGTCCTGAGCAGTAAGAAGGAATCAGTGGAGAGGGCACATGTGGTTCCAACTTCTGAGGGCCTGTGACATGAAACAAAGCCCCAGCAGAGATGAAGTCTGGCCATTTTCATACATCTAGCTCAGCGCTATTCTCTCTGAAGTCCACCTCTCTGGGCCATAGCCATTAAGATTTCTTGTTTGCTGAGGCTGGGAGAGGGCAGAGAGCGGCCAGTCTACATGACATCTACACACACACACACACACACACACACACACACACACGAAAGATAAGGCCTATGACCTTATCATTCTTCCCAGGCACCAAAAGGATCATCAGAAAAGTCAGACAAACAGAGCCCTAAGACCACACACAGACATCCCTACTATCTAACTCAACCTCCTTAATATCCCAAAAGAAGCAGCAGCAAGAACTCCATACAGACAATTAGCATGGTGTAGGGGAGAGTGTCCTGGCCTGAGAATCAAATCTGTTTCATTCATACATAAGTCTGCCATAAATTCACTATGCGAACTAGGAAAATCACTGCTCCTTTCTATGCATCTGGAAATGAGATTAACACAGATGGTCTTTAATCCCTTTCTAGTTTTATCCTTCTTCAAACGTTAAGTACCCCCTTAATATCAGAGGTGAGCTGGACACAATTACCTGGCAACAATGCCAACTAAACGCCTAGTGGCAGGCACAGTGATGCCATTCCCTTCGCCACCTCTTCCCCTACCGTCAGGCAAGAGATAACTGGCCATCTCTGAAGACGACACCAATGAGAGGGAAAGGTACCGTGGGGGGTGGGGAGGGAAGCCCAGAATTCGAGGTGAGGCCTTCAAACTACAAATCCCAATACACAACACTGCAGCTCTCAAAAGCATCCTCTCCCAGCAGGCAAATCACTCTTCCCGAGGCCATCCCACCATACAGTGCACAGCATGCACACAGAACTACGGCTCCCACAATCCACCAGATCCCTCGCGATTCTTGAGCCCAGGTTGCAATGCGCTCGCGTTCGCCCTTTGGCCCTCTTGCGCATTGCAAACTGGGAGTTGAAGTCTTCTATAGGCAGGTAGCTGGGCGTTGTCAGCGTTACTAACTCTTCGCTGTTGGCCTCCTCTGGAGTCGTTCCCAGGGACAGTGATCAAGAGAGGATAGTAACGAGCAGGCGGAACTCTCCATGGTGTCATCACTACGCAAGGCAGAGATTCTCAGGCTAAAATTTAGTGTCGGGAGCGAGAGGGAAGTGTGAACAGTAGCCATCCAACCCCACACCAAAAGAATAGTTTTCCGTCGCGGTGGCTTTTCTTTTCTCTTTACCAATATGGCGCCTAGTCCAGCCACACCTGACGCTGGGAACCAAACGATCCAGTACAATAACCCTAGGAGCACAGCTGTCACCGACAGCCTACCAGCTCCAGCCAACACCACACCTTACTCCTTCCTGTTCATGCCTGAGGACTCCAAGGACATGGTAGCCTATATCCCATTACCAAAATGGCGAAAGTAGAAGCATTCTTGTTAGGGCCTGCAGGTGACAATACGCTTGCGCGGAAGGCGGCTGTGTTGTGGGGAGGGAGGGGAGCATTCTCAACACGCCTGCGCAGGAACAGAGTATTCTTGGTTCTATACACAAACACCAATGGATGAAGAGCCCCCATGTTCCTGCGGCTGCGCTATGACCCTTAGAGGCTCTCCCAGGCGCCTGCGCGAGACCTCAGGTCCCGCCCTCCTCTTCTCAGTACGCTGGCGCAAGGCAGAAAGGCGGGGCTTCGGCGCTCCAGACGAATGCCAGCGCGGCTGCGCGCTGGGGGGTACCCCCTCACTGCGGCTGCGCGGGAGCCCGGCCGCCGGCTGTCACTGCGGTTGCGCGCGGCGAGCGGCGATCCCGGGGCGCCTGCGCGGGTGGCTTTGCGGGCGCTCGCGGTAAGTTTGCGCCAAGTGCGCGGCAGCCGGGACGCAGACGGCGGCGGCGGCGAGAGGCGGAGCCCGGGGACCACCCCCCATCACCCTCCCCGCAGTCACCTCACGTACCACAACCTCACCTAACCTCTCACCCCCCCTCCTATCCCCCCAACCCCGGGATGGCAGCGCCCGCCAGCCTTCCCGGCCGGACCAGCGGTCGCCAGCGCCGGCTTTAGCCTGTGGGACTAGGCCCCGCCGAGGCCTGACCCCCGGAGCCGGGACCCACCGTGCAGCCAGCCGCCGGGCCGGGGTTGAGGGGCCGCTCCCCCCTCACGGCCCGTGGGGAGGACGCTGCCGTCCCGGGGACTGGGGGCCGGGGGGTGGGGGGGAGCCAGGGCGAGGAAGTCGGGACCCGTGTTGGGAAAAAAGAAGGGGGGCCGGGGTCAGGAGCGCCCCCTCCCCCCGCTTCCCCCCTCCCCCCGGGGTTGGGGGGGCCGGAGCAGAGAGCGCCCAGCCCGGGAGGTGGATGAATGTGGGAGAAAATGGAGACCAAGACGATCGTGTACGACTTGGACACGTCGGGGGGGCTGATGGAGGTAAGAGTGGCCCTCCTCATCCCCTTCCCCCAGCGCCGGGAGGGAACCTCCGCCCTCCGCCCCACAAAGCCGGTCCTGAGCTCACAGCGCAAAAGGGCCGGGGGAGGGGGATTCTTCCTCACCCAGATTCTCCCTCCCTTCTTTGCAATTCGAGGGGCTGAGCTTAGCCTCCGAGGACGTTTGCAGCAGTTTCACCTACCCGCCGCCCTGGATTCGCTCTCCCGAGGCACCAGCCCACTCCATGTCGTTGCACCGGCGGGCCTCCCCACCCCCTTCTTGTCGGCCCCTTTGTGCTTCCCCCTGCACGTCCGGGTACCGGGTTTCAGGCCTCTCCAGAGCCTGGCTTTGGAGTCCCCCACTGTCCATACAAGGAAGTGGCGAGAAGGGAACCGCGCACCCTCTCCCCATCCCCCTACCCTGATCCTCCCCATTTGGAAGAGGCTGTTCTCGTTGTGCTGCAGGAACGCTGTTAGGGTGGGCTTCCCCCGGTTCCGGGGGGCTGAGAGGTTCTGGGAGCAGCTTGGATGGGAGGAAGAAGGACAAAAGGGGGGAGAGGGGTGGGTGACGGAGAAGCCCTGCCGGGGGGGCGACGGACCGCCCGGGAGCTCCGAGTGTGCACACACGCCGTTTATGTGTGTGTGCAGCAAATCCAAGCTCTGCTGGCTCCCCCCAAGACGGACGAGGCAGAAAAGCGGAGTCGGAAGCCTGAAAAAGAGCCCCGGAGAAGCGGCAGGGCCACCAACCACGACAGCTGCGATAGCTGCAAAGAAGGTGGGGATCTCCTGTGCTGTGACCACTGCCCGGCCGCCTTCCACCTCCAGTGCTGGTAAGGTCTGGGGACCCCTTTGGAGTTCCTTCGCTGACCCTTCTCGGCACATTCCTTCACCCGGCCGACCCCTGGCTGCCGAAATAACGGGCGCTTGCAGCCGCTAGCTGACTTTCTGCAGCCGCTGGGGCGAGCGCCTCCCCGCCCCCAGGTGTCTGCTGGGATCTAGCCGTTTGGGGGGGGGGGGGGGGCCGGAGGAGCAGCAGTGTGTCCGGACCCCGAGGTGGGGGTTGGGACGAGTGAGGAGAGCCCCATCTGGGATTGGAAGTCTCTGGGTAGCCGGGACAGAGCCGGCAGGGCACGGCCGGCGGTGGCGGGGGAGGAAGGGGAGGAGCTCCGGGCCCGGTGCCGCTCGCCTGCCCGCGCGCCCGCCGCCCTCGGGGTCCTGCCGGGCTGGGCTCTCCTGCTGGCGGGTGCGTGGGGCCTTCGGCCGCCCGAGCTGGCCTGGTACGGACCCGGGGGGCCGGACGCCCGGGCGCTTGCGACTGTGGAAGAAATCATGGAGGGTGTCTCTCGAGTCCGCCTCTTCTCTGCTTCTCTGTTTACAATATGGCGACCTGCCTTTAAATTATATTTTTATTCTCAGCGCCATTTTGGCTGCATATATGATTTGCAAACGTCTCCCGGGGAACGGTGGGGGTAGAGGCTCGGGGCCGTTTCTGCAGAAGCTCCTCGGGGGCCAGGGCTAGGATCTCGCCGCTTTGGTCCCCTTTCTCTGGCTCCGCTTGCCCCCTGTTGCCTCTCGGAGCTGCCTCCCTCTTTCCCTCCCCGCGCTGCCGCCTCTTAGGAAATCGGGCCGGGTTAGACAATTAAAATTGCCCTTGGGCGCCGATTTCACTTCGCTCCGGATCGGCGAGCCCTTCGCGGCAAAATTCTTTGCTGCTGGGGCAGGATTGTGTGCGGTTGGCTCCGCGAGGGCATTTTTAAGGAGCAGAGAGCTGGAAAGCTGAGCGCTTCCCCCCGCCCCCGCCCCCCCTTACTGAACGCGAGAGGAGGGGAGAGACCGGAGAGAGAGGGAGGGACCTGGGTTGATCGCCCGCTGCGTGATCCTCCTCAGCAGCTCAGCCCAGAACAATCCGGCCAGGAAGAGTTTAAATTCCAGTTTCTGCCTGGAGAAATCATCTCTGCCCTCCACGAAAATCCTCCATCAGCGCAGGGAACCCAGATTGCGTCGTGTTCTGATGGGTGTTGTTCTGTCGTTCAGCAACAGTTGAGTGAAACAGGCGTTTGTGAGAGAGCGGGAAAGAGAGGGGCTTCTGTTTGTCCCCCCCCCCCCCCCCCGTTTTTGATATTGCCTTTTTTTAGTCCTCTGGAAAAAAAGGTTTTCCTTCTGTTCTCTCCAGTGTTCCATTCACATTCTGTCTCTCTGTGGAGTAGTGCTTACCGTATATTTGTACTAATTGCAGGTTTTGGAACACTTACGAGACAGATGACTGATACCGGGCAAATTAAGTCTTGTGGTCAGAAGTTATGTAGGAAGCTCCCATTACCATTCCCAAGATGCTTTTGCCCAGGAGGGCACCCCATCTTCGCTTGTAATGTTGCAGGGACAGAAATGGTTATCCTGGAGGAAGCTTTGTTGCTGGCTTTAAATTTTTTATTATGTAGTGACTAATACCAGCAGGAAGGGTCTGTGGTTTTTAGCCTTTGCTTCCTGTAAGGTGTGATCTACCTGGAGAAAATCTCTCTGGTCAAGTTTCCTGTGCTGGTCTTGAGCAAGGAAGAGATTTGTACCTGGATATGTTATGTTGTTTATCAGTTTTTTCCTGTTGCTTGTGTTTTTTATTGTGCTTGTTTGATACATATACCCAGACTGAATTGTAGGCTTCTTGATTTAAAATGTGGGTTAATGTTTTACCTCTAGGAGGAAGCTATTGTTAACCAAGAATGATGACTCCTGTATTGAGTGAGAATTTTGTAAGCTCATTATCTTTTTTTATGTTTATTTATTTTTGAGAGAGAGAAAACATGTGAGTGGGGGAGGGGCAGAGAGCGGGGGGGGGGGGGGGGGGGGGGGGAGGACACAGAATCCCAAGCAGGCTTCAGGCTGAGCTGTCAGCACTGAGGGATGCGGGGCTTGAACTCACCAACCACAAGATCATGACCTGACCTGAGCGGAAATCCGATGCTTAACCGACTGAGCCACCCAGGTGCCCCTATAAACTCATTATCTTTAGTCTCATTCGTTTAGACCATTTGTTTAGTAAGCTGAGATTGTTTATTAGAAACTTTAGGTATGGAAAAACTGTTTTGCCTGACTTTCGGCTTTGAAACTCTAAAACCCAACCTGGATCTTCTAATTAGAGGAGTGTAAGTCTTGTCAAGTTGTAACAATTAACAGTTTCTACTTCAGCTAGGAGAGAAGGAGGTACTTTGAGCTGTTGGTGAGACTCGGGTTTGCCCAGACTGCATTTCATTGAATACTTTTCTTTTTTTCTTTTACTTTTTTTTTTTTTTTTTTTTTAAGGCCCATGAATGGGAGCTGGTAATCAGAGATTCGAGAACCCTAGTAAATGAGGCAGGGTTTGTTTCACATTTCCAGTTCTCTCTTTGAAGATGCCAGTACTGAATGTACCATTGACTTATCTGAGTTATTATATAAATTACAAAACCTTCTAGATACTGGTACAAACGAAGGAAGCTTTCTTTTAAGTGAGGCTTATCCCACTTTCCTGCCTTCTATTCCACTCTTTCCAGCACAAGTGAAGTACTTCGTTAACCGTCTCCACCAGAGTTTAGGTCAAGCAGTTGACAGTCTCAGAAATTTTGATTCCTGAGTGTGCTGGCTTTAATTCATGCCATTACTGCTTACTTGTGCCATGTGGGAGTGCAGTTAGGTATGGCTATATTTTCTCTTGCTTCCCTTTTTAACTTGCTAAGACTGGATTATCAGTTGACCCTTGAACAATGCTGGGGTAGTTTAGGGGCACCGACTTGCAAGCATTAAAAAATCTGCATAACTTTTGACTCCTCAAAAACTTAACTACAATAGCCTACTATTAACCAGAAGCCTTACCAGTAACACAATTAACACCTGTTTTGCATGTTACGTGTATTGTACACTGTATCCTCATAGTAAGGTAAACTGTAGAAAAGAAAATGCTATTAAAATTGTAAACAAGAGAAGATACAGTGCTGTACTATAAAAAATCTGCATGAGGCGCCTGGGTGGCCAGTTGGTTAAACATCCGACCTTAGCACAGGTCTTGATCCTGTGGTTCATGAATTCGAGCCCTGCATTGGGCTCTGCACTGACTTTGCAGAACATGCCTGGGATTCTGTCTCTCTGCCTTGTCCCACTCTCTCAGTCTCTCAAAAAAAAAAAAAAAAAAAAATCCATATACAAGTGGACCTGCAGTTCAAACCCATGTTTTCCAAGGGTCAGCTGTACTTAGATAAGCAGCGTAATGTTAATTTTCTTAATATTCACAATGTACAAGAGTGAAGGTGGAGGTTTTACAAATCCTGTAGATCCTAATTTCAGTGCTGCTGTGGGTCTTCATTCAAAGCTGTCTGAGACAAGTTCTTTTTTCAGTCTAGTGTCCCTTGCCAGCTTGCCTCAGTGAAGGAGATCTAGTAAAATGTTCCAGAAGTGATTCTAGGCAAACTTTACCTCCTGGGCGTAGTGACATAGCCATAACCACAGGGGATTTTTCTCAGATAAACTGCTGGAGGAAATGACTGGTCAGATAAACTGTTTTAATTGTCTTTTCTTTTCTCAGGGGCCAGTGCTTTGTATGAGGAACAGTTCTCTCTTCCCAATTAGACTGGAAGCCCTATAGCTGGGTTTTCTGTAATGATCCCCTGGGTTGGGGAATGAATTGCTCTGTGCTCAGCCCCATGACCTCTCTAAAGAATTAAACTCGAGGAGGTGATTTTTTGTTTTTGTTTAAGTGATAGTGTAATCATTTTATCTAAGTTGAACTGATTTATCAGTTATTCAGAGTGGTAGTAGGGGTTACTAAACCTGCCCCAGGAGAACTGGAAAGAGATATGGGTTTTTTTTATAAGTGTTTTCTGGTGAACCTGACCTCTCTATCATAATCGTCATGGCATTCATTGGACTTTCGGAAAATACTGGTCTCCATGGATTGGTCCCTAAAAACTGGTTTACAAAAATTACGATAACTTGTGGAGCTCTAGTTGCCACTGGCCCATCTTTGTGTTTGAAATGGATTGGATTGTTCTCACCGATAAAGTGAATAAATACCATAGGTCTTCGGTAATGAGGCTGCCTGGAAACTGGATGTTTTCCTCTGATTGCTTTCTCATGGCATTTTGCTCTAGACGACCGAGGGACCAAAACGGTCTGATTGAGAAGTGCATCTACCTCAGCAGACCTCAGCATGGTTGCTTCCCGTCAGACAGATTTCTGTAGCATTTGCCTCCGCATGTTATATTTGGAATTGTTGGCCGGCTTTCCTCTCTTTGGTGTTGGCAGCAAGATCCAAAATGAGGTTTTCGAAGAATGAGAGTAAAAAGGTCTCTGTGCACAGGCAAAACTAAGCTCAGCTTGGAGTTTTGCATATTTAATTTTCAGTGAGTCATAACAAGAATGGTTTCACACATAGAGTAGAAAACTGCCTTGCAGAAAATCTTTGCCGTTTGAGCATTTAAAGAAGGTGATTTTTCTGATTTGTTGTGTTTGGCTCCTCATGAGAATAGTATTAGTCTACTGATGAATTAAAGTACATTCTTTTTTTAATTTTTTTTTTTAACGTTTATTTATTTTTGAGACAGAGACAGAGTATGAACGGGGGAGGGTCAGAGAGAGAGGGAGACACAGAATCCGAAACAGGCTCCAGGCTCTGAGCGGGTCAGCACAGAGCCCGACGCAGGGCTTGAACTCATGGACCGCGAGATCATGACCTGAGCCGAAGTCAGCCGCCCAACCGACTGAGCCATCCAGGCGCCCCTAAAATACATTCATTTTAATATTACTTATGAATCTGTTGTTTCTGACATTTTAAGTGCTTAGAAGCTTAGCACTGAAGACCTGGAGGTGACAGCATCTGGCCTTCCTCCCGTCACCCTGCCCCCTCAATAGTAAAATGATTCAACAATAAACAAACCTGATTTGGTTTTATGTGTATTTTCCTTATTTTTACATTTGCTGCATTGCATTGGAATCTGGGTGTGTAGTACTGTTTTTAAATGTTCCACTCAAACAGGGAGGGTCTGATAACATTCAATTTTAGCTCAATTTCACATGCATGCTTTGTAAACTTAATGTGGGGCTAAGGGGCTAATTCTTGTGATGGGAGTGCTTTGGTTCATAGATGAGAGGATAATCACTGTTTAATAATAATAATAGTAATAATATTTCGAATGAGTTGTTTACTCACAAAATGTTGGTGACCTAGATGGCTGCGGTTAAGACAGGAAGTGTCAGAGGGCACCTGAGTGGCTTATTTGGTTGATGGTCAGACTCTTGGTTTCAGCTCAGGTTCTGATCTCATGTGGTTAGTGAGTTCGATCCCCGCATCGGCTGGCTCTGGGCTGTCAGTGCGGAGCCTACTTGGGATTTTCTCTCTCTGCCCCCTCCCCTACTTGTGCGCATGCATGCTCTAAATAAATAAACAAACAAACTTTAAAAAAAATGAAGTATCAAATTTTTTAAAGTGAAGGAGGAGGTAATGCTCTTCAAAGGTAACAGTGTTTGTGTAACCTAAGGCAAGTAGTTAGTGGTCCTACTGTGAGAAATTTTTCATTTTGGGCCTATCCCCAAATTGATTACCATACTTAATGAAAGGTAGGATGCAGTTGTAATCTCATCAATTTCCTGCTGCTCCTTAAGGCTCTCAAAGTACTTTACAGATGGGCTCCACTAACTAAACTTTGTAAATGACTAGTGTATTTTTTTGTGTGTAAGTATATAAAAGACATGTTTAGGTACTGTCTTCTTTTACATCTGGAGATGGGATTCATGTTGGTCTGTTTCAATTTCTTAGGTATATCTCCAAGATAATTTTTTAAAAGCCAAATCATAAAATGAGACAAATAAATTATCTAATTTGAACTGAAAAAGGATCCAAATAGTCACGACTGTGTGTCAGATGAAACACTGGTTTTTATTGAGCTCTCAGTGAAAAGACCAGTAATACTCAAAAGGGCTCAGTGAGATTTCAAGGTTCACGCTTGTAGGATTTATCAGTACTTCATCCCTTTTCGTGGCTGAATACTAGTCTGTTTATGGATATACCACACTTTTGTTTATTCGTTTATCAGTTAATAGACATTTGGGTTTTTTCTCCTTTTGGCTATTGGGAATAATGATGCTGTAAACTTTTGTGTGCACATTTTGTGTGGACATCTGTTTTCATTTCTCTTGGTTGTGTACCTAGGAGTGGAATTGCTGGGTCAGAGGGTAACTCATGTTTAACCTTTGAAGAACTGCTAGACTGGTTTCCAAAGTGGCTACACCATTTTGCATTCTTACCAGTATAGGAAGCTTCCAATTTCTCCACATCCTTTCTAATACTTGTTATTATCTTCTTGATAAAAACCTGTCCTGTGAGTGGGAGTGCTGTTTTTTGTTTTGTTTTGTTTTAACTTTTTTAATGTGTATTTATTCTCGAGAGACAGAGACAGTGTGAGTGGGGGAGGGTCAGAAAGAGAGGGAGACAGAATCTAAAGCAGGCTCCAGACTCTGAGCTATTCACACAGAGCCTGACGTGGGGCTCAAACTCACAAACTGTGAGATCATGACCTGAGCCGAAGTTGGATGCTTAACTGACGAGCCACGCAGATGCCCCTTGATTTGCATTTCCCTAATGGCCAATGATACCAAACATCTTTTCATGTGCTGATTATCCATTTGTATATTTTTTTGGAGAAATGTCCATTTTGATCCTTTGTCCAATTTTAATTGGGTACTTGGGGTTTTTTTACTATTATTACTAGGTTGTAAGAGTTCTTTGTATATTCTAGATGCCAAGTTCCTTGTCAGATACATGATTTGTAAGTATTGTCTCCCATTCTATGGGTTGTCTTTTCACTCACCCATTTTATTTTTCTAATTTTTGAGTCTTATGTAGAAGAAAGGTAGTTGATTTAAGCGCACTTTAATGGCTGTGCTTTTATTATCAATGTAATGACAGTGAGTAAAAGGTTTCTTCTGTGAACTCCAGTCAGGATGGTGCACCTCAGTGGAGAGAACCTTATCTGCCACCTGCCTTAAGGCACCACTAGTCACAATATAAAATTTCTGTGTATAGAAATCCCTCGTACTTGGAGATTCCTAGTTTAAGGAGGACAATTTTAATTTTCTCGCTTTGATTGGTGGCAGCTTGGGATGGAAATAACTCCAGATCAATTGAGGTATCTTTTGAACTCCATTAACAACAAAAATTGTACGCTGCGGTGAACTCACCTGTTTATATGTGTCTTTATGTAGGCCCAGATAGCAATAAATAGGGAGACAAAGTGAAGAGAATATTTGCCTGAAGGTTTTATATAGCTTATAAAAACAGTCTGTTTTGATGCCCCCAAGAGGAATTTTGCTACCTAGAAATGCAGCTGTCCAGCTTCTTAACAGAAATGGGTACATCTTTTCTCCTACAAGTGCTAAGGCAATAGAAAATAGATGAAGCTGAATGTTGTTTGCTTTTGGTATACATAAGAGTGTTAAAATCTATCTCTGAACCTTCTTGTCCCACCCCCAGCACATACACAGTTCCTTGGCGTGTAGTTAAGCAGGCCACCCTAGTCAAAGATTCTGGTTGGGGTTTTGATGATGCTCTCGGGGTTTTGATGGTTATATTATTATGATCATGCAGCACAGGCTCCTAGAAATGCATTCTTATTTTAAGGTGCCAGAATTTTAAATCACCACAGCAGGGGGAGGGGGGCAGTTTGTTTTCCCACCTCGACTTTGCTCTTCCTTTAACTTAAGAGTCCCCAGGGAGTACAAACATGGCCAGCTGCATTGCCATTCAATGAGTGACACTTATAAGAGCACCTCCACATAATGCTAGCCTCCCAAGAGACCGGACAGGAGTACAGCTGTCCCCCTGCCAGTTTCCTGAAAGAGGAGGACATTGTATTCAGTGCAAGTCCTAGACCAAATTTCAGAAAGGCACTTTGGTATTGCGGATTTGTCACCATGCCCAGGACACATGCACAGGTCACTAGCTGACTGTTTTTCCCATGACTTGGGAGCAGTTAAGAAGAATAAGAAGGTGACTCCTTTTTATGCCTGCCATTTACAGATGTCAAAGTCTTCATCCTTTAAAGCCTAATACTATTTCTGAATCTCGGTCTCAGCAAATAAGAAAAAAAGATGAAGTTTTAGCACATTTGCACGGGAGATGGAAGACACTTGAGGGGTACAATAGACACTGATAAAAGGAGAAATCATTGCTTTGACCCATCAGCAAAAAAGAATTTGTCTGCTATGTAGAGCTGTTGTTGAATTCACGGTAAACAAATTCCGAGCACACCTTACAAACTGATGAAATTTCAAGTAATGTAAAACTTGACTCACTCATTCAAAAGGCTACTTTCCCTTTTGCAACCGTGTACTAAATGCTCATTAAACTACTTAAAAGCCAGAGGCTGACCCGTTTCCTCCGCTCACTGCTGTGCAATACCTAGTAGTATTACAAATGAGAGAGACACAAAGATAAGCACTGGTTGGGGAACAGAAACGATGTCTAGTTCTACCAAGTGGGTGGTACCTTTGTTAACAAAAAACAAAAGGTGACCATTCCTTTCTCCCTAATTACATTTGCTTTCCTGTATGTTAATAGTGTTGGTTTTTAAGTCTTTGCCCTTCCCGGGTTTTTTTGTTGTTGTTTTGTTTTGTTTTGAGACAGAGAGAGACAGAGCACAAGCCAGGGAGGGGCAGAGAAAGAGGGAGACACAGAATCCGAAGCAGGCTCCAGGTTCTGAGCTGTCACCATAGAGCCCGATGTGGGGCTCGAACTCACGGACTGAGATAATGACCTGAGCCGAAGTCGGCTTAACCGACTGAGCCACCCAGGCGCCCCTCCCTGTTTTCTGATAAACTGTACGAGATATATCTCCCAGGAAATGTTTCCCAGTCTTGAAAGGACAAAAGACAGAGAGTGTAACAGCAGGGCAGGGACTCCATGCCTGAACCTACCTTCAGTCTTTCCCACTGATTTGGGCTCTGCGTGAGGCTCTTTTGAAATAAGCTTGAGTGAGCAAGAGGACTCTCCGCGAGGTTTGAATTTAACCGTAGCCCAAAGACATCACTTTACCACCCGGCCACACAAGGCTGAGGGAACCTCTCAGAATTACTAGCAAGCTTGAGTTCCAGGGTGGAACCCTGTTTGTAGCAGCATAAACACATTTACAGACTTTCTATCCAGCTGTGATCCTTAGAGGGATGTTGAATATTATTTTTCTCTGCTCTGCATTTGTGCAGAGAACAGAGCAGAGAAGCTAATGAAATGCATAGAACTTTAAGTGATTGTAGGTACGTTACAAAACTGGCAATGAGGAGCTACTGTTGTTCTTTCCACCAGCCCTGGGGTCCTATGCTGAGCTGGGAGCTTTTTAATTCTCACATGCATTGAACCATCAGATAGCATTCTACTGATTTTTGGTTTTAACGAAGCTTTGGAAACATTAGAGGGAAACTCTACAGTGAACTTTTTCAATTGGCAATCCTCAATTACTGGTCAAAATGCATTATGAAAATTATACTTCATTAATCTTGTTAAATGTGTCCAAATTTATGACTTTTCCTACCTAGTCCTTTCTTTAAAATTTTTTTAAGATTTTTTTTGAGTAATCTCTGCACCCAACATGGGGCTCAAACTAATGACCCCAAGATCAAGAGTTGGGTGCTCTTCTGACTGAGCCAGCCAGGTGTCCCTTATAATTTTTTTTTTATGTTTATTTATTTTTGAGAGAGACAAAGCTCGAGAAGGGAAGGGCCACAGAGAGAGGGAGACACAGAATCTGAAGCAGGCTCCAGGCTCTGAGCTGTCAGCACAGAGCCCGATGTGGGGCTCGAACTCAGGAACCACAAGATCATGACCTGAGCTGAAGTCGGATGCATAACCCACCAAGCCACCCAGGTGCCCCTTATAGTTCTTTTTATGCATAGGCTGGCTATATTCAACTTTCCTTGATCTTGCTTGCCATTTTTTGTTTTTGTTTTTTTAAGTTTATATATTTATTTTAAGAGAGACAGAGCAAGAGCTTGAGCAGGGGCTCGAGAGAGGGAATCCTAAGCAGGCTCTGTGCTGTCAGCGCAGAGCCCGATGTGGGGCTCGAACTCACGAACCGTGAGATCATGACCTGAGCTGAATCAAGACCCTTAACTGACTAAGCCACTCAGGCTCCCCTTGCTTGCCATTTTTTGAAAGCATCTTAAATATAGGGAGTATTCTGTCAGTGATTTTGGCCTTTTGATAAACATTGTTTGGCTTTATCATTTTTTTTAATGTTAATCATTTTTGAGAGAGAGAAAGAAGGAGAGAGTGTGAAAGGCGGGGGGGAGGGGTGGCGCAGGCAGCAGAGAGAGAGGGAGACACAGAATCTGAAGCAGGCTCCAGGCTCTGAGCTGTCAGCACAGAGCCTGACACAGGGCTCGTACCCATGAACTGTGAGGTCATGATCTGAGGTGAAGTCAGACGCTTAACCAACTGAGTCACCCAGTTGCCTCTCATTTTTGTTTTCTTTATCCTTCCTTTTTACTCCTCATGGTTTTGCCTGGCTTAGATGACACTTAGCCATTCTAGCTTAACTTAATTCTTATAACACCTCATTCCACGATATCAGACATCTTTGACTGCAGGCTTCAGTTTGTTGGTGTTGAAGTAAGCTGTATGGTAAGAAAAGTAGCTGCAGTTTATTGAAATTATGGGAAAGAACTCATGTCCAAGATTTGTATGCTTGCTGCGTAACAGCTTTCCTCAAATCTTATCGTTTGTGTGCACACGATCAGACCTTTAAGGGTGATCATTCTTTGGTTAGGGATCATCTGAGAGAAAAGTGGGCCAAAGGGAAAAAATTATGATGCTCTCTCTCTGAGAAGTATGTTCACCTCCTAAATAGGTCACTGGGGGTATAACTGGAAGGCTTCAGAAGCTCAAGTCAGCACTTAGCTGTGGCATCAAACCACGACAGCATAGTTTGACAGTATGCCCAGGAGATTACTTCAATCATGTAGGGTGGGGAGCTTTAAGGTTTATGAGTAAAATTTGGGGGGGGGGGGGTGGTAAAAGAGGGAGGGAATAGGCCCTGTGCTGCTTTGGTGCAAATTATTATTATTCTCTATTTTTCCTTTTTTTAAGGAGACCCTGTCAGAGGAGGGTAAATTAAGCAGAAATTCTCCTTAGGGAGAAGCAGCTGGGTCTTAAGTAGAAACCTGCTCCCTGTATTTAGTTGGATTTCAAATAAAGACATTGCTAGTGTTTTTAGTTTTCCCAGCCTTTATAGAATTTGAGGTCCAGTATCTCTAAGATGTAAACTGATCCAGATTTCCTGAGCTGTGTGTGCAAAAAGAATACGGCCTGGTTATTTCCTTGTTCTTGATAGTCCAATAAATTTGGCTACGGAACAGTACCCAGTTTTCCATACCTCTGAGACTCTTCTGGAATACACAGTTACAATTGTGGATTCTTCTTTCCAATGGAACATTCCCTAGGAACATCAGAAAGTGTTGAGGCCAGAATGTTGACTTCCAAAACAGGTGGGGGGCTCCAACATCTCTGATGAGGTGAATGAATGAAGCACATTTTTAAAATGTCTGTAGCCAGCTCATTTGCCATTGTGGAGAAGCCAGGATTGACAGAATAGCCAAACTCATGATAGATAAGGCCCTGTGGCACCCAGTCTCAGCTTGTAGAGAAGTTAGCAGAGGGAAAACACCTGGTTTAACTGTTGGTGCTCTACCCTCCCACCCTCCTTTTGCTGCACTGACTTTATAACCCTGTTCCCCAGGTGTCCTTCACTGGGAGGATGCCACAAACCAGCTCTGCATAGAAGGCAATGAAATTTGGGGGCACAGTCAGCTAGTTTGAAAGGACTGTATGCCTGTGGAAGTGACGCAACTAGCTAAGTTTTTCAATGGGGCATTTGTAATGGCCTGGCACTTCATTGGTTTCCTTGTTAACACTGCTACTGAGGCTTTGCATGAAAAAGCCAGCGGTCCTTGTACTTTTTATGTACTTTGTGGCATTAGCTGTGCTTGAGTCAGTAGCTAGGATGAAGGAGGGCAAGGACCCCTGAACTTTGTTTTTACCTCCATTGCCTTTCAGTATGGCCATCTTCCCTGCCTTTGAAAGGTAGGCTATATTGGAAGATAAAAACTGATGCCCATACAAGTGTCCAGAGGAAACTTACTGTTTAATGCTGACATTTAAATTTCATTAAGTTTTGTTTCTTCAAAACTTAGACCATTAAATTTGGATATATTAAGACAGCTTTTAAGTTTTAAAAGATATTTTTAAATTAAATTTTACCTGGCACCTCTTCGCTTTTCTAGAACAGAAGCTGGTTTCAGTTTACAAAAGGCTTGTTTTCTGTGCTCCTAGGTTCCTTTGTAGATCAAGATGGCTGCCAGGAGGCTGAGACGTGATGGTGGTCCTGTCAGTGATCACCTTCGCTCCCATTTTGGCTAATACCAACATATTTCCTGAGCTGGCCAAGGGCAGCAGGGCTGGTCTGAGGGAGAGTGGGCCTGTTCTGAGCATGTATTGTCTTTTGCAGTCACTCTTAACACAATGCCGTTAAATATAATTGCAGGATTTTTATCTGGTAGTGGACCTCAGATGGATGGATGAGACCCATGAACTGTGAAATTAAAAATCAAAACTGCTCAATGCTATTGTTTGCTGGTTGAACACCCCACCACCACCCAAAAAGGGGAGGGGACATATAGATGGAGGGGGGGCAGTGAAATCTTTCTTAGTCTGATATTTTAACTGAAACTGCCACATATGGCTCGAGAGCTTCTGATTCTTGGTGAATGATGGGTTCTGACAGGAAAGACCGTAGCAGTTCATGCGACTGACCTCTTTTAGAAGAGAGCCCGAGTGGAAGGCTGTTGGTGTATTGTGTACAGATATGCTGTCTGCATAGTGTTCCTGTTCAGCCTTTGTATTAAATAGAATATTTTGTCAGTCTAGGAAGAAAAAATGAAGTGTCTTCTTTCTTAAATATTGTTCATCCATCTTGCTTCCTTTTGTCCTAAGACACATACCAAAGCTTTTAATTTGGTTAAGTGATATTTCCATGTCTCCCCAGCTGCCTTTGGCTCAAGTTTTAAAATGTCAGTGTCACTTAGCTGGATGGACAGTTGCAAACCATACGTCGGTAACCTAACGTATTTTTTAAAAACAAGTCCACAGCCCAACACCATTTTTATCTGCATGTTTTAATGCAAAAAAATAGGTCTCTGAAATAAAAGGCAGTCTTTCTGCTTCCTTGTCTCCCTCCCTCTCTCCACCTCTCCCCTCCTCCCTTTGTTCTCTTGTTCCCCTCCCCCTTCTCCTTTCCAGTTCCATATTGAAAAACTGCTTGCGCTGGATGGATAATTAACGCAGAGCTGTGGAGCAACAGGTCCCATTGGTGGCGACTAAATCTGAAGTAAATGTTAATATCGTGCAGGTTCATATGTATTAATAGGTGGAGGAGATGAGTGAGGTTAGACTCAGATCAGCCACACTGGTATATGACTTGAAATAGATCCTCTTAATTAGAGAGCCAAGAACCATGACAACTAACGTCTTCCACCTGCAGTGGTGGGCTGCAGCCTCATTAGTGAATGAAAGAGGCATTCTAAATTAAAACTGGACTTCATCCTTTGGCTGTGAGTTGGGATCATCTGGCTCTGGGCTTTGAATCTTTGACATGGAGAGGTCTATCAATGCAGGCATTACAGTTAGCTGAGGGGTGCAAGTTTGTGGTTTTCTCTTTGAGGACTCCAGAAATAGACTTTTTTAAAGTTGTATTTATTTTTGAGAGAGGGAGAGATTGAGCCTGGCACAGGGCTCAGTCTCACAAACCATGAGGTCGTGACCTGAGCCGAAATCAAGAGTCAGACGCTTAATGGACTGAGCCACCCAGGTGCCCCAGGCCAGGGCTTTTTTTTTTTTTTTTTTTTTTTTTTTTTTATTCCTAAGTTTATTATTTACTTTTTGAGAAAGCAAGTGGGGGAAGGGCAGAGAGAGAAGGGAGAGAGAATCGCATGCAGACCCACACTGTCAGCACAGAGACTGATGTGGGGCTCAAACTCACTAACAATGAGATCATGACCCGAGCTGAAGTTGGACACTTACCCTACTAAGCCACCCAGGCACCCCTGGGCCAGGGCTTTTTAATAAATGATCTGGGAGGAAACATCCAAAGCAGTGAAGATGGATATTCTGCAAAAGCTCTGTCCACAGGGCACTCTTTAAAGAGCTGCCAGTTTTCCAAGACAAGCCAGCTCGTGTACATTCTGGGGCTCACCTTCCTTTCTATGACTTGGACAGTTCTCAGAAGGAATCTAAAGGTTCATTTGCTATTGGGTTCTAGATGGACATAAAACACCCATTCCCAGGAAAATGTCCTCCCTTCCAGAACTTTCCTTCTTTCAGGCAGTTTTTCAAAATACAGAAATACACCTGCTTCCAAAACTATAGTTTCCTCCTGAACCCCTCAAGATCCTTAATTTTGCCGTCTTTAAAGGATCACTGACTGACTTACCACTTGCTGAATAGTTCTGAATTATGGAAAAAGAGTAGGGAAAAGGTCACTGCCACCTTCAGGTACCAAATAACCAAATTTCTGGGGCTCTTTGAGTCTGGCATCTGTGCACAGTTAAGTCTTACATAGCTCTGTGTGGCAAGGATCAGGGTGTATTCGATTGTATGAGGTCTCATTGTCAACTGTTCTTTTCATGATGTTCTAGCCTGTGATCCCTGAGAACAGGGACCATGTCTGAAATTTCACCACTTAGCACATTGCCTAGCATAAAATGATTGTCCATTAAATGCTTGAGAGGACAAATGACTTTGGTCCTCTCTCCCCAAAGAAGAGTAGTTTGTTTCTTGGTGGGGTAGATAATAACCACTTGTCCCTCCTCCAGTGTGGTACCTCCAGCGTGGCATTGGTTAGTAAGCAGTGGGAACTCAATAAATGTTGACTGATGTCGAAGGAAATGCTCGACCTTGAGGGTTGAGGAAGATATTTTAGCGAATATTCCACTGTGTTCCCCAGAAATAAGAGAACTACCAAAGGTTTTTTACAAACAGCTTGGGCTCAAGATTTGAAAGAACCAGGAAACTGATTCGAGTTCTAATTCTGCAACTTAACTGGCTCCATGGCTTCAGATGAATCCCATTTCCTCACCTGTATGACGGGAATAAGAATTGTCACAGTGTGCTGGTGAAGATCAAATAAGAGCATCTGTGAAAATACTTTGTGAACTGTAATATGCTATGTAGACGTAAGATGAGATTGTCACTCTGCTGTTTCTGAGCTTTAGTGACTAGGAAGCATACTGATGTCTTTACAGGCAGTACTGGCTCATTATAGTGTCCTCATGGTTTTCACTGCTGCACAGCAGAAACTCTAATAGAGCATTTCCAACATTACCTGACTTTTAACTTTTAATGATTTCCTTTTATAGAGAATGGCTCTGAGCACCTTGTCTTCGTTGATATATAGGGATGAGCGGGAGCTGAGACAAAGCCTTGTTTTTCTTGACAGACATATCCTGATTTAAAGACTCTGGTAGGCGTGTAATCGTTTCAAAGTTGCACACTAAACTTATGGGAACACCATTCTTATGGGAGAAAGAGCTTTAAGATGGGCAGCTGAGATGGGGAAGTCTCCAGAATGTGTTATGTACATGGGTGTCTTGAAGCTGCAGAATCTCCTTTCTCCCTGGAATCCTCTCCCTGTTGGCAAAATTTCTGATAGCGAATCAAACCAGTCTGTCTGCACAACAGCCTCTTTCGGAACTAGTTCCTGAGCTTATTACTCCAGTGACAGTCTGTCTTTCCTGGATCCATTTCATGAATCCCTTTTGCTCTAGATATTTGAGTTGAAAAACTGCCTTCTAAATATTAGCTTGAAAGGAATTACTAGGGGCAAAGAGGAAACATTGTCATGAGAAAGCTTTATCGTGGGCAGTTTCTGTATTCCGGGTGTACCTGTGATGTTCATTTTCTAGAAACATAAACTTTCCTTCCCTATCCATCCTATCATATATTACTGCCTTCTCTCAAGATAGCACATTTTCGGGTCACCTGGATAGCTCAGTCGGTTAAGCAGCCGACTCTTGATTTCAGGTCAGGCTCAGGTCATCATCTCACAGTTCGTGGGATCTAGTCCTGAGTCCAGCTCTGTGCTGACAGCCTGAAGCCTGCTTAGCATTCCCTCTCTACCCATCCCTGACATGACTCGTGCACTCTCTCCCTCTTTCTTGCTTTCAAAATAAATAAATAAACATTTAAAAAGATGCCACATTTTCAAGTTTATTTCAAGATGCGCATTCTGTCTTTGAGAAAGCAGCAGAATCTCAACAAGGTCTCACTTTTAAATGTTCTGTGCTCATCCTGGAAATAACATTCTGACTTCTCTGTACTATTCCCTAAACTCACAGCCCTTATCACACACTTTAGTGCAGACAAGAGGAGCCTGTGCCCATAATTTAGAATTCTGAGAAACAAGTGTTCTTAAGGTTGGTATCTCTAAAATCGATCCTTTAGAAACCAACCAGGAGCTACTTTTAAGAGCCCCTTAATACAGACTTTAAGCAATTTACCCCCGTGTTAAGAAAAAGAACCAAGAAACCAAATTGTTTAAAGAGGATTTAAATGAGTCAGGTTGGTTTGCAAGTGTGGACTTTGACTTTGATATCTTACCATTTCGTGACTTAGAAAACAAATTATTTTGTGTGCGATTTAACCACCAAAACAAGTGCCTGCCTAACTGCATTGCTTTGCCTCATTTGCTTCCTAGAAGCCTATTTTAGTATTCCCCAGTTCTGTGTGTGTGTGTGTGTGTGTGTGTGTGTGTTTACTTGAGAGAGAGTGTGAGCAGGGGAGGGGCAGATAGAGAGGAAGAGAGGATCCCAAGCAGGCTCCACACTGTCCATGCAGAGCCCATTGTGGGGCTCGATCTCATAAACTGTGAGATCATGACCTGAGCTGAAATCAAGAGTCGGATGTGCAACCAACTGAGCCACCCAGATGCCCCAGTGTTCGCCAGTTCTCTAAAGCTTTATTGAGTACTTCGTGTATGCCAGGCACCTCGCAGAGTGTGGAGGTACAAAGGTAAATCATAGAGAAGGGGGTTCCAGTGCATAATAGTTTCAGTACAGTGTGGTACAGAAGTGCTATAGGGAATCGGGCTGCCAGAGAAGGCGTCCTGGAGTTGTAATATCTGACTTGAGCCCCAAAAGATAAAGAATCCACTGGGTGAAGGAATGAGGGAAGGGCCAGCTTTTGTGGTTGTAAGTAGCAGCTCCAAAATGAACAGACACACAGACTAAAGAAAGGGTATATAGACTGTGTGGGGAGCCACCAGGTTAATGAAGCTAGAGAAAGAGGCAGGATTCTGGCCACAAGGGTCTTAACCTACAATACTGAGGAGTTTGAACTTTATCCTATAATGGATAGGGTAGGGGTGATACTGAAGGGCTTTTTAATAAGGAGGGTGATATGATCAGAATTGTGTTTTCAATAACTCATTCTGCCAGTAGGGGTTGGGGCTAGATTGAGGGAATCATGAAGGGTGGCCAGGAAGCCATTTACATCTTAGTAAAAGGTCTCGATTCAAACCACCTTGCCTTGCCCTTCTCTGCTTTACATGTTTGGTAAAGAGTATCTTGGTACAAAGCCAAATGGGCAGATGAAAAGAAATGATGAAAAACAGAATCAGAAGTGACAGCCTTTTCAGGGTTAATTTTAATATGATGGTTGCTGAAGCATAGCAGAGTCTGTAAGCCTTTGCAAATTACATGCATACATTTCATTAGTTTGGATATAGCCTATGCAGAAATCCATTGGTGAGAACTAGGGAAGACTTTACAGGTGACATTCACCTATGGTCCTCTAGGGCTTGAAGACCTGTCACAACAGGCCAGTATGCCTCCAGGTTTTCTGCATCCTACTAAGGATCTCCTGAGATTCCACCAGTGAAACAGGGAGGAAAGGAAGCAAAGAGCTGTGAGGACTTAGTGGATATCCTGACATGTATATTCAGGTCTCCAGGGAAGCGTGGCAAAGCAGAAGCTAGGAAAATTTGCCAAGCCAAGTGCTCTTGTAGATAGAAACAGTAGAGAAGCATAATATTAAGCCTTGGGACTTCAAGAAGAGTCCTTATATATTCAGCCCTCAATTATTTTTTTAGTATTTCTTTTTTTTTTCTTTTTTTTTTTTTTTTTTTTTTGGATGAAAAACTCCCTTCTGACTGCTAGAACCAGATATAAGAATTTCTTTAGCATAAATGTATCCTCATTCTCCATAACAGAATTTCTGATTCTGTAGGCCTGAAGTGAGGTCTCAGAATTTGTGTTTCTTTGCTAATAAGTTCCCTGATGACACTGATGCTTGCTTCTCATCTGGGAACCACACTTTGAGAACTGCTACTGTACAGACTTAGAAATGTGACTCTCTCAAGAATTTAATAAAGTCTCCTACATATGGTTCTTGGTGTAACTTTAGTGGAAATCAGTGATCTGGAGGTTTAGTAAGGCCAGCCCTATACAGCTCTAATTTTGATTCAGTATTGACTGAGTGACTACTGTATGCACAACCTCTGTATTATAAAGCTACAAGGTGGAAAGAGATTTAGTCCTTGTCTTGGTCCCTCTAATGAAAAAAATAAGAGGGGCACATGGCTGGCTCAGTCAGTAGAGCATGTGACTCTTGATCTCAGGGATGTGAGTTCAAGTCTCGCATTGGGCATAGAGCTTAACTTTTTAAAAATTGGATTGGGGGTGCCTGGGTGGCTCAGTTGGTTAAGCATCTGACTTCGGCTCAGGTCCTGATCTCATGGTCCCTGAGTTCAAGCCCCGTGTCAGGCTCCGTGCTGATAGCTCGGAGCCTGGAGCCTGCTTCAGATTCTGTGTCTCCCTCTCTGTCTGCCCCTTTCCTGCTCTCTCTCTCCCAAAAATAAACAAACACTAAAGAAAAAAATTGAATATACGGATGGATGGATGGGTGGATGGATGGATGGATGGATGGATGGATAGACAGAGAAAGAAAGAAAAGAGAAAAGAAAAGAAAAGGGAAAAGAAAGAACTGGGGCGCCTGGCTGGGTCAGAAGAGTGTGCAACTCTTGATCTTGGGGTTGTGAGTTCAAGCCACACTTTGGGTGTAGAGATTACTTACATAAAACTTAAGAAAGAAAAAAGAGGGGGTGCCTGGGTGACTCAGTTGGTTAAGCATCCGACTTCAGCTCAGGTCATGATCTCACGGTTCATGGGTTCAAGCCCCGCATTGGGCTCTGTGCTGAGAGAGAGCTCAGAGGCTGGAACCTGCTTCAGATTCTCTGTCTCCCTCTTTCTCTGCCCCTCCCCTGCTCATGTTCTCTCTGTCTCTTTCTCTCTCTCTCAAAAATAAACATTAAAAAAAAAAGAGAGAACTGCCACACAAGGGAAAACATGAGAAGTCGCAAAAGAGAACTAAATCATACAATCCACATATCCAGGAGGTCCCAGTAATCCAGGCAGAGCACAGGGAGGAGCTGTACTCAGTTACATGTTGCTGTGTAACAAACTACCCAAAACTCAGTGGCTTAAAACAGACACTGGTTATTCTCTCTCACAAGTCCATGTGGTGACTTAGCTCAGCTGGGTGGTTTTTCTGTTCAGCATTGTGTTGTCTGGGACCACAGTACTTTAGAGGCTCTACTAAGCTGGCATGATCTAAGACAGCTTAGTCACATAGCAGTAATTCATGCTGGCTTTTGGCTTGGAATTCAGAGGAAGCTGTTAATTGGAGCGCCTTAACTCTCCTGAGTGTGGCCTCTTGGCGTGACAGCAGGGCCCTGAGATGGAACATTCCAAACATGAAAAAATGGAATCTGCAGGTCTCTTAAGAGCCAGCCTCGGAAGTTACAACATAGGTCACCTCTGCTGCGTTCTACTAGTCAATACAAGTCACAAGTCAAGCCTAATTCAAGAGGAAGGAAATGGCCTACCTTTAGATGGTAGGAATAGCAAAGAATTTGCAGCCATCTTTAATTAAGCCTTACAGGATTAATAGGGTTTAAGAGGCATAGCATTCTAGTGGGAAAGGGCTCTAGAGAAAGAAATATCAAGTCTTCAATTTGACTTGGCGAAAGCGTACCTGAAAGGGTCCTGGGAAGCTAGAATGGGACCGTGCTACACAGGGCTTTGAATTGCAGATGAAAGAGCTTCTACTTATACCGACAAACTTTGAAGACTGTAGAGAACCTATCAATGATTCTATTAGCATGATATAGTTGGGGGATGATTCTCAAGGCTCCAGACTACTTCTGTCTTTCTCTGTAAAGCCCAATGTTGAGAGCTCTGGATTTGGCATCTCTTCCTAAGATGTGGGAGTAGGTCCTCACTCTTTAGGTTATTGTAAACGATGCCATGTTAGCATCTTGAAAGATGAGAGAAAGAGCCCTGGCAGTGCTACAGGACGGGCCAGAATAGGAGTCGAGGGACAGGTAGCTCTGTGCCAGACCTACCTAGGCTTTTTCCTGCTGCATCAAAGGTTAGTACTTAGTCTTGCCCTTGTCTTTTCCCCACAGTAATCCTCCACTGAGTGAAGAGATGTTGCCTCCTGGGGAGTGGATGTGTCACCGGTGCACTGTTCGCCGAAAGGTAATAATGGCGCTTTCTGAAGGCTTTGCTCAGAATGCCAGATCTAGAGCACTGATATTCTAGAGCTAAGACGGCCTGGCCCTGAAGGCATTTTCGTCCCTTCTTCTTGTCTTTTCCAGCCCTGGAATCACCCTCACTCTCCCCATGGTGACTGTTTGGAATCCAGTAGGGCCTAAAATCCAAACATGGGCTGCTGAAATGGGCAGAAGAGGTGTGTTAATTTATTGAGCCATGTTCATTCACTAGTGACAGGAGTAGACTGAGGAGTTGTAGACCTCCTGAAAAGTGGCCTGAATGTGGCAGTTCTATCCCTGACTGAAAGTAGCTGAAGAAAAGCAAGGCTGCTTCTCCAGCTTGATGGAAGAAGGATGCCCCTCACCCCAAGGCAAATAAGGCTTGGCTGGGTGTGTGGGAGAGTACTCGGAAGCCTTTGGTACCCCAGGTTGCCTAATCTCTCTTTAGCTCCCCTTCCCTTGGCTTTGATAGTTCAGTACTGGCTTTGAGAACATGATTTTCTACTTTGAGAACTTTTGTGGGGTGCGAAAGCTAAATTCCTCTTTATCAAAAAAGGAAGTAGGTGTTTTTCCAGTCAGAATATGAGAGACCCAATCCTCAAATTAGAGGCTGTGAATTAGAATCTGTCTATGAACTGTAAACCATCCCCTTCCCTCCCCCCACACTAATCACACACCAAGCAACTTGCCTTTGTTGTGACATCACTTCTGTTTTCCTGGCCCCTGAACATGATGTCACAATGAATGATGATTTCCTTGGTTGCAGAAACAGGATGAGATGATTCAGAGATTGTGGTTTATGTGTGTAACAGTTTTCAGCCTTTAAGAAGGTAAACAGACTTTTAGTTTTCAACATCTGCGCACGGGTTCTTATTAAAAGGCAAGGCAAGGCCAAGTCAGCCAGGTAGCCCCAGCTATGGTTTGATTGCCCCTGAAGTCCACAAACCAGGCTGTCCTCCAGCCTAACCACCTGTCCACATCTCTTCCTGTGCATCCCCAGTTAGGTTAGAGCAGAGCCAGTTAGAAGCACCTACCAGCCAGGAGGCCTTTCAGAAACCTGCCACTCCAGAAACTGGACGTGAAAGAAAAAGTAAAACCAGGAAAAGAGGGTGGAGAAGAAGAACTAACATTATTTTAGTGCCCGTCAAATGCTGGGTATTTTACATATGTTCTCTCATTTAATCCATGCAGCCATTTGGGGTGCCGGTGATAGTACCTCCATTTTAGAAAGGAAGAAACTGAGGCTTACAAATGTAGAATGAGGACTCCAAAGAATTAACAGAGCCAAATTGTCTTACTCCAAATTTCTATTGCCTCTTCATCAGTTTTCTAGAAACAGAGCTGCTTGACAGGGATTATAGTAGCCTTTTTCTAACGTAGTGTGCTTTCCCCGAAATGCCACAGTGACATGCTCTCAAATGGACTTTTTTGCCTACCAGTGCCAAATCTGCCTTTTCCACCACCACTACCTCTATCCCTCTTCGGCCTCCTGTAGTTACGCTGAAGTGGACTGAAATGATTCATCCTTTGGGCCTCATTAACCTTTGATGTTCAGGTCCTGTTCCTAGTGGAGGCTAGATCTTCCCCCAACTCAGCCATCCCTTTCACATATGTCACCCTCTGTCTCCACCATATCTTTGAAAGGAGGAGAAGAAAGGTTTTACTAATCTTACTTTACAGACAGGGAAACTCCTGCCCACCAACCTGAGTCATCCAGGGTCATAAGCAATCATGGCAGAACTGGGACAGATCCCGGGTCTCCTGATTAGAGACCAGTGTTAAACCTTCATTTGACTGCTCTTTGGAGTCCTAGAGGAAAATGTAATACCAGTCGTGCAGTCCTACTGAATAAATATAGTCTTTTTCCATTTCCCCACATTCCCATTTGAAGAAGTGTCCTTTCCAGAGTCCTAGTAAAACTTGAAATACTGAAAGCCACCATTCTCAGACACTGTGGTCGCTGGGTGGCTACCTTCCACACACAACCCCACCACCTTGCAGTGTAGTTACTTCCCCTGTCAGCACCCAACCTCCCTGGACAGGGACCTCTGTTTGCCTATCTTACCTTTGCTTTTGCAGACTTTATTTTGAGCAAAATTCTTAAACCCATTCAGGAGGTCAAGATGCTCCATGGCAAACTACAGTGATGTTGAGTCCTGCTATATTTTTCTCACCGTTCTCACTTAGCCTCACTAAATTTATTCTCGCTGTGGTAACTTTTAATCCCTTTACCCCTGTACTTTGTATAGAGATGGTGTGCATCAAATGATGACTTCAAGTAAATGATGTGTGATAAATGTGCGTAATTGTTTCTAACTTTCCCTGCCGTCTGGTGATTCTCTGCTGCAGTTTCGCCAGCTTTAGTTTAGTTCAGCTGTAGTTTTGTCAACTTGGACAGACCAGTGTTCCAAGTCCCCAGGTGGATGAGTCTGTAACATGTTGGAGAATTTCATAATTTTGGCTAGTGGTCTTTGTAGTATCCATCTCTTTCTGTTTTGTGGTACTTTATGTGATGGGCCTACCTGTTCATTTGCACAGAAACGAGAGCAGAAAAAGGAGCTGGGCCACGTCAATGGACTGGTGGACAAATCCGGCAAACGGACTACATCTCCCAGCAGTGATACCGACTTGTTGGACAGATCAGCCAGCAAAACTGAACTCAAGGCCATTGCCCACGCCCGGATCCTGGAGAGGAGAGCCAGCCGGCCTGGCACGCCCACATCCAACGCCAGCACAGAGACCCCCACCTCTGAGCAGAATGACGTCGACGAGGACATCATTGACGTGGACGAGGAGCCAGTGGCAGCTGAGCCGGACTATGTGCAGCCCCAGCTAAGGCGGCCCTTTGAGCTGCTGATCGCTGCCGCCATGGAGCGGAACCCCACCCAATTTCAGTTGCCCAATGAACTGACTTGTACCACTGCACTACCAGGTTAGCCAAAGTGTCATGTCCCCGCCCCCCACCCCAGCTGCCCCAAAAGACTACTGTCCAGCCAGAGGGCAGTGCTGCCTATGGGATCACCGGGCGAGTAGCCACTCTCATGTTCCTGTTCTTTGTTCTTCCTGGACATCTATGAAGGTTTTAGCCTTGACCGTGCTTATTCAGTTTTCTATTTTCTGCCCTTCAAGGTATCCCCTTTTTAAAAATATAGGTAATATATTCACATGGTTCAAAAGCCGAAAAATATAAAAAGGCTTAAAATGAAAAATTTCCCTTCCACCCCTGTCTGCCATTTGCCTGATCTCTACCTTCATATCCCTCTCAGATAACCACTGTTTGGTTCTTGTGTATCTCCTTCTGGAATTTCTTTGTGCGTATATAAGCAAAGAAATATAATATGCTCAGTATTTTCCCTTTAAATAGCTTATTGGGTATACTGGTGTACATCTTGCTTTTTTCACCTCACAGTATGCTCTAGAGATCTTTCCATATTAATGTAGACATTCCTCAGTTTTTATTAATGGTTGCATAATAGTCTATCATATAGACATGACATAATTTATTTCACTGATCTCCTATTAATGGACATTCAGGTTGTTCCTGATCTTTTGTTATTATAGATGCTTCTTCAAATAATTCTGTAAATATAACATTGTGTATCTGTAGGGTAAATTCCTACTGTTCGAATTGCTGGGTTACAACTATGCATTTATAGTTTGATAAAATGTTACCAAATTGCCCTTTTTTTCCCCTTTAATCATGTCTTCTACCTGATGCCACAAAGCTTCCGGATGTTATTTTCTTTTTCCCAGAGAAAGTGAAATTGGCAGGCTTAAGAATGCTGTTCAGTCAGCAGGAGGTATATAGAATCAAAACTTTTCTGATTTCTATAAAAATGCAGTAAAATTATAGTCTTTTCTTCAGCCACCTCCACAGAACAGTCTTTGTTGACCATTTGACTCGGGCATGTGTATTTCTTAGGTTGCAGTATCTAACAGCCTAAGCTTCTGACCACTTCATGTTTGCAAAACATAGATGTGTTTCTGCCACAGAACAGGTGACTTCAGACCATGGTTCTGATTTATGTCTCAGTGTTCCTTTTCCTCCCTTCCTATTCTTTTTTCTCATTTGAAACCAGCCGAGGGGGTCTCAGAAAGAGACCTGTGTCTAGGCTGTGGCACATGCTTTTACGGAGATCTGTTCCTTTCACTTATTGTTGTTTCCATATCCCACACTAGGAACTCTGTATCCAAGAGAGTTCAGCACCATCAATTTCTCTTCTAGGTTCTAGCAAGAGGAGAAGAAAGGAGGAAACCACGGGAAAAAATGTTAAGAAGACACAGCATGAGTTAGATCACAATGGTCTTGTTCCCTTACCAGTCAAAGTATGCTTCACATGTAACAGGTATTTTTCGTCCATACTAAGGACTCTTCCCCATATTCAGCAAATGAGGTTTTTTCTCTCTTCCATCACCTCTCCCAAACTCTGTCTGTTAAATGTGGATAACCCATATTCTGATGGTATGAGTACAGAGACTGAGTGACTAATTGACCAGAGCCTTGACTGTCTTCACAGCAAATTCCCTTAAGTACTGTAGACTGTGTTTATAGAGGCTTGAATAGGAGGGGTTGGACTTAAACAGAAGCGTGAGATATTTTGACTAGCTAGCAGGAGGAACCGTGGCCAGCAGAGACACAGGTCCCTGGAAAGGGCAAATAACTTTTTAAATCACCAAAGATGAGTTTAAAAGCAGTACAAGTATCCATGGTAGCTAACATGCATCAGACTGGATGACTTCCAAAAGCCTCCAGGCTGCCCCAGTTGTAGCTTCCCTGAGACACTGGTTTCCTTCAAATAGGATCTCCTCAGTGACGGGAACCAGCTGCTTCAATTACTGACGCTGGACTTACTGGCCTGGGTATCTTAGAAGGGCAGGATAGCAGGAGAAAATAGCCATCAAAAAGAAATGTTCCCAAAAAAAGGAAAGAAAGAAAGAAAGGTTCCACAACAAAAGCTATAGGGAACTAGATAGTAGGGCAGCAGAAAGAACTCTGAGCCAGGCCCAGACTGAGGCTCCAGTGCATCTCAGGGACCCAGGGAATATCATAGTTACTTGCTGAAGCCCCTCCCTTGAACTGTGCATATACATGAATACATCACAGAATTCTTTCCCAACACAACTCTTCCTGTGTCATTTTTGCTGGGTGCTTCACGCAGAAGAGAAATCCTTTCTTGCTGTAGTGTAAGACTCTAGAAACAGGGCTAGAGGGATTTTTTTTTGTTGTTGGGTTTTTTTTTTGTTTGTTTTTTTAAATAAGGTAGTTACTTTCTTTTAAGGAGTAGAAAAATCAGAGCGGAGTTGGCTATCTTCCCCCTGTGGGCACTAAGCATTGATCATTCCTACTCTGACAGCCACTTTAGCTATACTCCAAATAAACATTCACTTCCCCACAAGACACATTCCTCTTAGAGAATAATGGAGAGCCTGGTGGTAGCCCCCAACTTCATCCATCTTCCTAACTGAGTGTAACTGATCACTGGGGGAGGAGGCCCTGGGAGAACGTTGTGAGGATTAAGGAGAGGCTGTTCCATAGTGCACAGTTGGTTTGAATTCTCCCATCTTGCCACAGAAATGGCCTACATCTCTTTTTTGCAGGAGCTGCCGTGTGGCCCCTCTCATCCAGTGTGACTATTGCCCCCTCCTGTTCCACATGGACTGCCTCGAGCCACCGCTCACTGCCATGCCCCTGGGCAGATGGATGTGTCCGAATCACATCGAACATGTGGTGGTAAGCACAGCATTGTCCCTTCTGTTCTCTCTGGGCACAGCCAGGGCATGGCCTGATTCAGTAGAAAGCATAGTAAGGTCAGCTTTGTACCAGAGTTCACCATATAATCTCTCAAATACGGATTTCTGTAGACCATCCTACTCAGTTCCAATCATTTTGACATGCCTCAGCTGTGCGTTTTGCATTTTCCCACAATGCCTTGTTTTAGCTGTACAGGCAGACTTGATTGTTTATACATAAATTTATTCCATGGTGAATTGAACAGTTGATGTTATAGCCATGAAGGGGGGGGCGTATATTCTATCCAACTCATGGGAATAAATGTTCTCGTGGTAGCTGCCTCTGTATTTTCCTGTCTCTTATTTTTAGAGGGAGCAAACTAGAAATTCTAAAACGTTTATTCTCATATCTCAGGAATGACAGACAGTCAAATCCCACTAACTTGGGAGAATTGAAGAATTGACATGGATAACAGTGTTCCAAACAATTAGCCATTTATTGAACACTAACGTGTCCTAGGCATCACATGAAGATCTTCCCCTTCGCTTTAGTTTTTGACCCCCACCTTATCATGGTGCATGATAGTAAGTGAGTTGTTGAATGAATGACTGGTGTAAGGGTCCTTTTATCTTATCTCCCAGGAGTCTTGGGTACATTTTCCAGACGCTTCCTGGGGCTAAAACAGAACTGTAGTTTGCTATCTCCAAAAGAGGCTTAGGCTTAGGCCCTTTCCTTCTAGGCACTAAGAACAGCCGTTTACAAGGTTGAATGGGTGAGGGCTTCAGAAGAGCAGCTCCCTTATAAGTTCAGCCTTTCCAGATTAAAAAGATTATTGCTTAAGACGTTGTGTATGAGATGGTAATGACCACGGAATGTCTTTTGACCCTTAGCGTGACAGAGTGTTCCTCACATCGCACTGAGGAGCCTTGGTTATAGACTTGCACACATGGGGCAAAAACGTTTGCTTTGGCCTCTTCATTTGGCTAACACTGCTCAGAAAGGTTTATGTAGGAGGAAGCTTCTCTCCAAGCTCAGTTACGAGTGTTTCATTTTGCCTCCTGCCAAACCAGAAAAAAACTACCATCAGCTATACGCCCAAATATGAATCTTAAAGAGCAACTTTCCAGCAGATGAAAAATTATTAATTAGATAATTTATTTACTTAGCCACTTAGGGGTTTTTCCTACCTTACTAATCATGAAGCTTCTGAGCAGATCTTTTTTGCATTAAAGTTTAGAGGGAAAGTGGCATAGTTTTTATATGCCTTCTGGATGCTGCTGCGCAACATTCTTTCTTCCCTCCCTTCGGCCTCTTAGAGCAGCCCAGGTTTTCCTCCTCCTCTAGAGCAGGACTGTGATATCCAGATGGGCTCACTAATGTTCCCTGGTATGTTGGAAGAGGAATAGAGCAGAGCACACAGGATTCTGGTGCTGATCCTTGCTGTTAGCCAAGCTCCTATATAGGAAACCGTCCTGCTTCCCGTGGGAATGAGTGCCTTGCTAGAAAGGGAGTCTGGGTCTCGAGGGCCAAGGCCCGCCTGTCCTCTGAAACCTGTGCTCTGTTAGGGTCCACTGGCAAAAGGTGGTCTGAGCTGTCGGGCTGGATTTGAAGGGTACTTGTGACTAATTTCCTATTTCCTGTCCCCCTCAAGCCTCTCTAGGGAATAGGAACATACCAGTTTTCCCTCTCTGGACCAGGCAGGACTGAGGGAGAAAGTCTTACCGGTGTTCCCTAGCCCTCTGACAGGGGTGTTGACGTATCAGCCCCTGACAGAAGGAACCTATTTGGCCAAGGGCTTCTATTTTTCAGACCTAAAGGATAGTTAGTTGGGAGGGGATGCCTTTTGAGGGTCATTGTAAAAGTGTGTCTGCTTTGTCCCTAGCTGAACCAGAAGAATATGACGCTGAGCAATCGGTGCCAGGTGTTTGACCGTTTCCAGGACACCATTTCGCAGCATGTGGTCAAAGTGGACTTCCTGAACCGAATCCACAAGAAGCACCCTCCTAACCGCCGAGTGCTCCAGTCAGTCAAAAGAAGAAGCTTGAAGGTGAGTCCCAACCTGGAGCAGGCAGGAGAGTGGGCTCGGATTGCTTTCATGGGATAGACAGAGGATTGTGGTCCCAAATTTATAGACAGGGAGACTGAAGCCCTGAGATTTGTCTGTGGTGTCTCAACAAGTGGTGAATGTGACCACACATTTTAATACTTGAGGGTGGTGGTCAGGATTACGAAGGCCAAACCCCAAACTCTGCAAGTCTTCAGTTCTCCTGATGAGTGCTCGTTAGCCCCTTCCGCCAGACGGATGTGCTCTGCTATTGCCACCCCTGGCCTGGTACTCATGCTATCTGTTCCTGGGAGGTGGCCCCTTTCCAAGAGCTGTCTGGCGGGGTGAAGGTGGTGGTGATGAAGCAGAGACCCATGTGGAAGGGAGGAGCTATCCCAGCTGAGAAACTTAAGAGGAAAATGCCTAAAGGAGAGTAAATCTGTTTTTCCAAGGTGCTGGTAATATATAACGAATATTCCAAGTTGTGCCAAGTTGTGGCCTTGCCGTAATAATATCTAACATTCTTGTATGCACTTGACAGTTGCTAAAGTGTCAACTTTAGCTGAGATCGGCTGAGATCAACAGAAAAAATTCCTTTATTGAAAAGCATTTGGTGGTGTTGAGGCTGTTTCTCAAAAGCCGTTCAGTTTCCTCATTCATTTAACCTAGAGAGCCCAACACCGTGGACCCACATAGAAGCTTGATTTTTCTCTTTTTGGAATAATCCCGCACACAGGCTGTGCTGTGTGCCAGTGGAGACCAGCAATTCTCAAATGTGGCCACTTGGTGGCAGCAACGCTTTAAATCACTCACCCCACTCCCATCATTTCCAGTAGATGTCAGCGCTAGCAAGCTAGCAAGATGTTAACTGTTGGAAATTGTATAACAATCTCTTAAGTGTGTAAATATTTATACTTCAATATAAATACCGGTTTCTAAAATCAAGGTGTTTTCAGTTGGGGGTATTATAGAGGTGGCATGCCTCATATCTCAGTAAAACAAATCTGAAAGTAAACTAAACTGTGTAATTCACCATGTGGATTTGGAAGAGAGCCTGGCGGCTGAAGTGAACAGTCCCAGAAAGGCTTGAGAAAATTCTGTTTCACAATGCCCTCTCCCCCTTCAAAGGTTTCCCTATTCTTCCCCCCCCCCCGCCGCCTTCATGTTTATTTATTTATTTTGAGAGAGAGAGAAGCAGAGCACAAGCAGGGGAGGGGCAGAGACGGGTGAAGGGGTGGGGAGAGAATCCCAGGCAGGCTTTGCACTGTCAGTGCAGAACCAGACGCGGGTTCATCTCCTGAACCATAACATCATGACCTGAGTGAAATCAAGAGCCAGATGCTCAACCAGCTGAGCCACCTGGGTGCCCCAAGCTTTCCCTATTCTTGAGGAAAATCCAAGGGCACGAGTTACCTGAATAGCACTTTTTTTCCCTTGCAGGGCAGACAAGTATTTTTGTTATAGCACGGGGACAGGACACGTGGGCAGAAAGAGCTGCCTGCTGAGCATTCCGTACTGGACAATTTGAGAGTGAAGTGAGGACTGTGGTAGCACAGGACTGTGGTGGACAGTGTTCCAGCTCTGACCTGAACCATCCTCATTGTTGGTATAGAGCAGGGCAGCAAAATTGGCTAAGAACTTGGTGTTAGGGATTCCTCTTCCTGCTACCCCTTCACTCTTCACCAAGGGGGGCAACCTTAGGCTTGCCTACCACTCCACTCCTCCCCCTCCCATTCCTGGCTGACTTTGGACAAGCCCATGGCACCAGCCACCACCGTTAATGGTGCTGTCTCTCAGTTCCAGATCTCTTGACTTTCTCCTCGTGTCTGGATTCATATCTGTCTGCCCATCCCACAGACACTTCAGTCTCAACTTGCCCAAGACCGAAAGTCTTCTGCCTCCAAATCTTCTCTTCCTCTTATATTTCCTGTTTCAGTGAATGACCGCAATCTCCACCCGGTCCTTCAAGGCAAAATTCTGGGAACCGTTTTCAGTTCTTCTGCTATCCTCCATAGGGACTCGATCACCAAATCTGTTCTCCAAATGTTTTCCAAGTCCGTCATGTGCTTCCACATCTCTATGCCTTATATGCTGCTCCCCTACCCTTATTTCCCCTTTGTCAGCCTGGAAGTTCTCAACTTCCAAGTCTCAAATACTGCCTTCCTATAAAATCTGTCCTTGTCCCCCAGACAGAAACAAGCACTCTCCTCCATATTTTTAATAGTTCCTTAGCCATGCCTCTATTCTAGGACCCATTACACTGTATTGTAATGTTTATCTCCCCCAACGAGACTGTGAGCTCCTTGAGGGCAGAGCTTAAGTTTTCTTCATCTCTGGATCTCTAGGACTGGGTACAGTGTCCAGACTCAGGAGGTACTCAATAAATGTTGGTTGAATGTATGAATGACTCTTGGCTTGTTGTGTGGCTCTTTCATCCTTACATGGCGTGATTCAGAACGTGTCTTCTGTCTTTGTACAACAAAGAGGTCTTCAGTTGTTTCATGAGTCATGAATGAGTGGACGAAGAAAACTGACATTGACTGAGTGCTTATCACAGGCCAGACTTCATGCTGAGCATTTCCACTGTAAATGTGACCTCCTTTGACGTTTTACCTCTCAGATATGGCTTACTCTCCCAAACTTGATGCTGAGCAGTAAGAGCCTAGAGGGTACCACTCTGAAGCTGTGTCCAGTGTCAGCCCTACACTTCTTTAGGCCAAAGCAATGGTTTCTGGCTTCTGCGGGCCGTAGACCTGAATGAAGAAAGTGGGGGACGGGGCGCACGCCTGTCATTTCCAGCTCTGTGCCTTCTCTAGCTAATGCGTGTGTGTCTGAGGCACAGAGCAGTTGCAGCCCACTGAGCCTCCTTGTCTTAGTGGACCTCAGAGTGCACGATGGTCCCGCGGGCATCAGCACCGCAGACAGAAGAGGCAGAATCAACTGGACATGTCGGCACTATCTCCGTCTCCTCCTCCTTCTATACTAAACAGGTTCCCGATGCTATAAAATCTCAGTACCAGTTTCCACCCCCTCTCATTGCACCCGCGGCCATTCGGGATGGGGAGCTGATCTGCAACGGGATCCCCGAGGAATCACAGACGCACCTTTTGAACTCTGAGCACTTAGCCACCCAGGCAGAGCAGCAAGAGGTGAGTGAAGGCAGGGCTGGGATTCCAAAGCCAATTTTCCTTCCTTCTCACCACAGCTGTTACTGGAAGTAGCCTCAGTGCCATTCCCATCCCCATCTTCTGCAATCCCACCGACCCCCACTCTCCAGCCCCCAATGGTTGAATATTCCAGAGAGAACCTCTGGCTGATATTCTGAGGCAAGTAAAAGAAATACAGTCAAGCAGTCTGTTTTTCTCCATCCGTCCCCCAGTGTGCTGTGAGATGAGCAAGTCTGTCTTGCAGAAAGAGACCAGTTAGCTGATAGGGCTGGACACACAGCAGTTGCTTAGGGTACTTGCTGGATATTGGTTCACAAGGTGAGCTCTGCCGACCAGGGTGTTGGCTGCTGAGTATACCAACAAGTCTTGCTTGGGAATGGAAATGGAATCTTATCAGAAGTCAAGCACACCTTTTCTGGGCATTTGCAGTGGGACCTTGGAAACAGTGTTTATCAGCTGTGCTGTAGCCCTGGCCTCTGGGGCAGGAAGGACCAGCGCCTCCCAGGCATCTCACCCTCCTCTCCTCTCCTCTCCTTCCATTGCAGTGGCTCTGTAGTGTTGTTGCGCTCCAGTGCAGCATATTGAAACATTTATCTGCTAAGCAGATGCCTTCGCATTGGGACTCTGAACAGACAGAGAAGGCTGATATTAAGCCTGTTATTGTGACTGACAGCTCAATCACCACCTCCCTGCAAACAGCTGACAAGGCACCTACACCTTCCCACTGCCCCTTATCCTGCCCCTCAGGGATTAGCTCCCAGAACTCCCTGAGCTGCTCTCCACCCCACCAGCCCCCAGCCCTAGAGGACATCAGCTGCAGTTCCTGTGCGGAAAAATCCAAGAAAGCCCCCTGCGGGACTGCCAACGGGCCAGTGAGCACAGAGGTGAAAGCCAATGGCCCACACCTCTACAGCAACCCCACCGATTCCACGGACCCCCGGCGACTTCCAGGCGCCAACACCCCCTTACCAGGCCTCTCCCACCGGCAAGGCTGGCCCCGGCCCCTCACGCCACCAGCGGCTGGGGGGCTTCAGAACCACACCGTCGGCATCATTGTGAAGACAGAGAATGCCACTGGCCCCAGCTCTTGCCCCCAGAGGAGTTTGGTTCCTGTCCCAAGCCTGCCCCCTTCCATTCCCAGCTCTTGTGCCAGCATCGAGAACACCAGCACTTTGCAAAGAAAGACTGTCCAATCACAGATAGGACCTCCGTTGACAGATTCAAGGCCACTGGGCTCACCCCCAAATGCCACCCGGGTGCTCACTCCCCCCCAAGCAGCAGGAGATGGTATCTTGGCCACAGGAGCCAACCAACGATTCTGCTCACCAGCGCCATCATCAGGTGAGTGGTGCTCAACCTGGGGGTGATTTGGAGTAGTTTCATGCTCTTTCTGGGAGTTAAACTTCAGAAAACACTTACGTTCCTGTGCATATTTCAGAGGACTTTGATCTCGGTCTTATTTGTCCTCTCCCCATTTATGTGATAGAGGAGAAAGCATGTGTTAACTTGTCCCCCGTTTTATTGGTGGGGTTGCTTAGGCTCTGAAAGTTTAAGTGATTTCCTCTAGGTCACCTACCGAGTCAGTGGTAGGATCGGAACCACGGCTGGGTCTCCTGACTCCACCTTCCCATTTCAGGCCTAGTCTTTTGCTTGTTGTGTTCCATCACCTTAGAGGAAGGCAGCATGATCTCTGGAACCCCTGTGGCCAGCCTGAGGTTCTAGGTGATGGCCTCCGTGTTTCATGATCCACACCAGAGACCAGGTCACACCTGATCCAGATTCTCAGAGCCCCCTGGTTTGAAGGAGCTTCCATGCCAGGGAAGGCAGAGTTAGAAAGCAACACCACCTTTCAGGATAGCTGCAGAGTGGCATGCCCAAAGAGGTTGATCCGGCCCAGAAGCTCACCCTTGGGCCACTTGCAGAAAGGCGGTCCCCTACACCCATACTTGGCCTAGTGTGGACCTGCTCTCTCAGCTGTCCCCAGTCAGCACTCTGGACCTCGAGATTGCTGACCCCAGCATCTGAACCAGGTTTCAGATGCTGCTGGAACCCCCTGTGGTCTCTCCCGTCTGAACTGAAGCTGGCCTCCTAGTCAGCTGGGAGTCTCGGTAACCAGGTGACTGTGACTTCTCTGCATGGGGGCCCCTGGTCCCAGGATGGCCCCTACCCTCAGGCTCTTTTCCTGTCTCTGTTTACCTCTAAATACCAGCCTGGATAGATCTTGCATCCTGTGAGTCGAACTTCAGGAGGCAGGAAACGCAGGGGCAGGCACCACTTAGTTGAATGACTGGAGGCAGCAGGGAGGTAGTCACGGCCCAGAGAACAAAGCCACCCTACCACATTTCCCAGAGCAGTAGATTTCACTGGTTCTCCGTGCTTTGGAGACTCCTGCGTGCCCGAGTGCGTTGTCGTTCCATCTGCCCTTCCTCACCACACATTTTTAGCTCTAGGAGTTCCAGAGCCTATGGGGTGAGAATCAAGAAGGGAACATCACCTTGGGTCCGAAATCCAGACCTGTCTCGGCAGTGGGGGATTGGACCGGTGGGTTTCCCTCAGGCGACGTAAGTAACAGTCTTCCTGCTCCGTCCCCAGATGGCAAGGTCAGCCCCGGCACGTTATCCATAGGAAGCGCTTTAACCGTACCCTCTTTCCCAGCCAACTCTACTGCCATGGTGGACCTCACCAACTCATTGCGAGCATTTATGGATGTCAATGGAGGTGAGTGCGTGAGCTGCTGCTCTCCCACCAGCTGCTGCTGCGTGAAGGTGCTGTCCCTGCGCGGCGTTTGAGCTCATTTCAGAAAAGGAACAGAAGGGATGCCTGACCTCCGAGGGCTGGGGATGTGGGTTAAGAAAGAAGGCTCCCTCCCACCTCTGCCTTCTACACGTGCTTATACACAGACTCCAAGGTGAAAGGAGAGTGGGACCAAGTTGAACCTGTGAGAAGAGAATTACTTGAGGCAGAATAAAACCAGGAGGGCCTTGTTCCCAAAGTCGAAGAGAATGGAGGCAGAGCTTGACCTCTGAAGAGGGTGGGTAGCAGATCTAAGCCTCCATGTCGGACATCCAGGCCTCCTCCACAGGCAGGCAGGTGGTCTATTTTGTTCTACCTTTCCAGGACCACTTAACCTAAAATCAAGCTGCCCACTGCAAGAGGCATCTGCACAGGCTGCATTGGGGTCCATCTCACTGCAAACGGCCAGTGAGATGCTGAGCTCTGGATCCTTAGGCCACTTTGTACTCTTGCCTGTTCGAGAAAAATCACTTGGCTAGATTTTAGGAATGCTTAACTATTTGCTCTGTGACCCTCACCTACTTCCACATTCCAATTCCTCCTCAGCTGCTTTTTTTAATCTCTCTCTTTGGTTAATAGAAATCGAGATAAATATGCTGGACGAGAAGCTGATCAAGTTTCTGGCCTTGCAGAGAATACATCAGCTTTTCCCCTCCCGGGTCCAAGCTTCACCGGGCAGTGTCGGGGCACATCCGCTGGCTTCTGGAGGGCACCACACAGAAGGTGCGCACGCACACCCCTGCCACCACAGCCCACCGTCAGGTCTCCCCTGTGCATGTGAGCGGCCATCTCCCCTCCTGAGGAGTCTTGGCTTTGACTATCTCAGTGTTCCATGTGTGCCTTTGATGGCCTTAATAAAGTGCCGTGGTTTCTTTTCCCAGAAAGCTGGAACAAAATCGCAACCACAGCTTTCACGTCAGACTTGGGGAAGTCTGTTGTAACTTTCGTGCTCATCCGCTTTGAGACACACAAAGCAGCTACGAATGCCTTTGGGTATATGTGGTGCACTTTCTGCTGAACTACTTCCAAATATTTGGGTTACAAAGGTTTCCCAAAAGGGAATTTTTCAAGTTCAAGGTGAGAAGCAGAATAGCAGTTGATCTAGGGGCACCTGGCTGGCTCAGTCAGTAGAGCATACAACTCTTGATCTCAGGGTCAGGAGTTCGAGCCCCATGTTGGGTGTGGAGCTTACGTTAAAAATAATGATGATGACGATAATAATAATAATAATAATAAATAAAGTAACATTTGGGCTAGTCTCCTGAAAGTTTTTCCCAAGACATTTAACTGCTTTGGATATTCCTTTGAGCATTAACCATTACTGAGCCTTACTGGTTGAAATTGTGTGGTCCCCAGACCAGCAGCATCAGCATCACCTGAGAGTTTGTTGGAAACGCAGAGCTCAGGCCCCGCTTCTGACCCACAGAATCAGAATTTGCATTTTGACAGGATCTCTAGTTGATTCATATGCACATTAAAGTTCGAGAAACACTGGTCTGTGCCTACTGTTGTTTTGCTTGGCCTCCCTATAGTACATCTGGTATATCCCTGATAAACCAGTCAGCCCAGGAACTTAAAGTACTTTCATCTTTGAATTCTGTGACCACTTTCAAAGATGGTCTCTCTTACCCCGTGTTGGAAATGCTGTGGGTGGGGGGAGAGAGTGCCACCCTGAAGCAGCCCAGTGTCCAAGGTGAGTTTTGAAAGATGACTCATCTAGTGGGATTATTTTCTCTAGACCGTGAGCCAAAGGTCCAGGTTCTGAGTTTCTGAATGATCCTGTCCCTTTGTTCGTCTTGTAGTGCAAAGAAAGGAAGTACAGGCCCGAGCTGTGTTCTACCCTCTCTTGGGTTTGGGAGGAGCTGTGAACATGTGCTATCGAACCCTCTACATCGGGACAGGTGAGCCAGCTGGGGGCAGGGGGGGCACCGCATCTGTTCAGCCCTAGAAACTACCACCCCTTCCCGCGGAGGCCAGGAGGGGGTGAGGGAAACCCTCCCTCGGGCCGACTGGTTTAACCCAGCAGATATCTGGGCAAGAGGGACTAAGAAAGGAGACTATCGGTTGCTTGTCTTCCCTGCCTCAAGCCCTTTTGCTTTGGGCCCGGCGTGATATCAAGAGAGGGGAAAGTCAGCCGTGACTGCTGCTCAGTGAGGCATTTTAAACAAGCAGATAAAACCGGAGGAGAGGGCACATACTTTGTCCCTGGAGGTCTTTGAAAAAGTGATGGTGCTCACACACCCATAACCTTCAGTTAGTCCTGCATCTTGTACAGAGGGACAGTCAGATTAGCCTTTGGCCTAGAAATCTCCTTTCTTTCCAAAGATAGGATTTATGAGCCCCGCACCCCATGTTGTGCCCTCATGGAAATAACCCACCCTCTTCAGGAGCTCACTGTTCCCTTCTGGGCAGCAGCCACATGTTCTGAAGGAGATCAGCTGGCAGGGACACCTGTTCTTCAGAAGGGGAGTGGAAAAGACGCTGGTTTTTGTTCAAATATACAAGGAAGGGGCCCTGAGCTGGTCTCCCCCTAAGGTCTTCCCGGTGCCCGCCCAGAAGCTAACTCCCTGCCCCCCACCTTCCCATGCATACACCTTACCGTCTGTTCTCTGCCTGCCTTTGCCTCTACTCCTGCCACCTTACAGGAGCTGACATGGACGTGTGCCTTACAAACTATGGTCACTGTAATTACGTGTCTGGGAAACACGCCTGCATATTCTATGATGAGGTGAGGGGTGGGGAAGGGGTGGGAGAGCTCTCACAGCCTGAGGCCTCTCCCAGGCACCAGGGTTTTTGTTCAGTGCCCTGGGTGAGGGGAAGGGAGGTGGGAGGTCTTCTTTTCTTCGCTCGCTGTCATTCCTGGAGTAGAAGGGTCTTGGTGTGAAAGGGCATCCTGCCGTGACTAACGCTCCCTAGGAGCGGTGCTACCATGTCTCCTGAGGTTGGTCACGGGCTCAGCGGGGTGGGGGGAGCCCACCCGGAAGCAGGGCAGGGGACCTGCATAGAAGGAAGCCAGGCCCTCTGTGCCAGCGAATAGCATTTCTACAGGAGCCAGGACCCAGGAGGCAGAGTAGAGCAGTGGTGGGAGAGCGGGGGGGGGGGGGGGGGGTTGGGGGGGGGGTTAGGGCCACTAGGAAGGTAGGCTTCCCTGAGGAGGTGAGTCTTGAGCCCCATCCTAAAGAGACAGGGCAGGGGGGCTTGACTGGGGAACAAAGAGAGCTCCCCAGGTAGAGCAGCACAGCCTTCTCCATGTGTCCTCTCTCCCCTTAGCCCCAGGCCCCACGCAGCAGACCACACATCTTATCTTCCCTCCTCCTCCTCAGAATACCAAACATTATGAGCTGTTAAACTACAGTGAGCACGGGACAACGGTGGACAATGTGCTGTATTCATGTGACTTCTCTGAGAAGACCCCGCCAACCCCCCCAAGCAGTATTGTTGCCAAAGTGCAGAGTGTCATCAGTAAGTCGGAGCCTGTGGCCACGAAGCCGGCCATTTTTTCAGATGTGTTCTCTTAAGGCCCCCTCAGGGTGGCTCTGGCTTTCTGCCGACGGCCTGCTCTCTTGCCTTCCGGGTCGCGTCGGCCAGGCTCTCCTTGCTCGCGGGCCCAGGGAGACCACAGAGAAGCGAGTGCTGGGCACACACCTGCCTGGGGACTTCAGACTCCCCTGGCCCTTTCCGGGTGTCCCTCAGCCCTAGTCACATAGCAGCTAGAATGGGGAGGTGCAGGGGCCCAGCGCTGGCAAACCACCTTGGGTGGGTTGGCTGCTCACTGTTCCTGTCCCGTGACCACCCTCCTTGTTCCCAGGGCGCCGCCGGCACCAGAAACAGGATGAAGAGCCAAGTGAGGAGGCAGCCATGATGAGCTCCCAGGCCCAGGGGCCACAGCGGAGACCCTGCAACTGCAAAGCCAGCAGCTCGAGCTTGATTGGGGGCAGTGGGGCCGGCTGGGAGGGCACGGCCTTACTGCACCACGGCAGCTACATCAAGCTGGGGTGCCTGCAGTTTGTGTTCAGCATCACTGAGTTTGCGACCAAACAGCCCAAAGGCGATGCTGGCCTGCTGCAGGATGGGGTCTTAGCCGAGAAGCTGTCTCTCAAGCCCCACCAGGGCCCCGTGCTGCGTTCCAACTCCGTTCCCTAGGACTGGCGGCTACCCCGTCACCCGCCCGTCCACCCGACCCGAGACTCCTGCAATGCAAAAATGTACACAAACCAAGCCCGGGTTTTTTCTATACTCCACCGGAAACCCTCCAACTACAATCTTTGCATGAAATGAAGAAAACCTTTTGACTGTTTTTTAAAGATCCTTTTTCTTTTCTCAAGTTCTAGGGGGCATTTGCACATATATTTGTACTCGACATTTCATGGGAAAGCGGCAGACCCGAGCTGAGGAACAGCGTGGGCAGGGAGGGGAAGGCCGATGGTCTGGACACTTCCTCCAACACCAAACCGTTCCCCACCCGCCTCCTGCTCCCTCCCCCTCGCCCGCCGTTGTAAAATAATCAGAAACTTGTTCTATTTTGTGGCAGTGACAATAGTTTTATATTAAAAGAAAAAAATACAGTTTTCATACAGCAAAATCTATACAATATCATTGTTTTATTTAATATAAAGATCGCTACCCACCCGACTTCCGTGGTTCCCACCCTCCGAGTTATTTTCCCTTTCTGCAGCGGTTGCACTACAGGTAGCTACTGTGTATTATGGACAAATGAGAAATGAATTCTTTTTCTGGCTGTCCATCTATTTTATTTCAAATAAGGAAAAGTGTATTTGGATTTTGTGTAAATACATCTAGTGATGACATTTTTTCAATGTTTTTAAAAACTGTACAGTACTACATGTGGTAGAGCGTTTTCTTCAAATTGTCTATTGTAGCAAAAACGTTTTTGTCGTAAACCTGTTTCGTCTCCTTTTTTTGTTCTCTTGCCACTTCTCTCCTGTTCCTCCCACCCCTGGCTCCCTCCTCTCCCCTTCCCCCAACCCCAAGTAGTACCAATGTACATAGTAATTGTAATGTTTTAGACTTTACAGAAACTTTCCTGTATTCTGTATATAAAAAAACAAAAATACTTCAACTTATGTTTTCTGCCTGTCTGTCCTACCTGTCATCACCCTCAGAGGGGACCCTCCCCAAGATCCTGTTCCCAGTCTCAGTGAACTAGTCTCATTCCAAGACACTCCGACCCCAAGCGAGGTCAGGAGAGCAGAGGTCTTGGAGAAAAGTGAGCCCCAGGTGGATGTGGGAAAATGGAGGGGTCGGGGTGCATCGGGTAGGGCGGGGCTGTTGCCTGGCTTCGTGGGCGACTTGAGAGAAGCATTTGACATGACCACATACTGCAAGAATCCAAGTGTGTGCAGGTCCCTGCTCCTGTTGACTCCAAAACCAAGATACTAAAACAGGACCTGTCGGGAGACGTCTGCATTCTGGTCTAAAAGCTTTAGCCTCGGGAGTTCCGGCTGCCTCCGATTGCAGTTGTTCGCTATCGTATTTGATAGGATACGATCATCTCCTCTAGGAGGAGTCTGCACCTGGTTTTTATCCTTTCCCTGTCAGCCTTAGCTGGGCAGGCAGCAATTACTTGTTCGAGTATCACTCGAGTTCCCTCCTCTGTGCATGGCCTTTGCTAGGACTTGGGGGTTGGGCTAGGGAACTTGATGTGAGCAATCAACAGGACCGATACGGCCCCAGCCTCTTGGAGCTTAGAATCTAGTGTGGAGCAGGTGGTCAACTCAAACGTCTCTGGGGAGCATCATGAAGCAAAAGGAGAGATCCGATCCCTAGACCCAGTCGAGCCGCAACTCACGTGACTACCAAGCATAATAACTTCCCTACAATTGCAGCTTCTCACCGGAAGATGACTCAACTGCGTTACCTTAATCCTAAGGTCCTGGGAACCCTCCCATCAAACCTAGCTCCCATCCTTTTCCTCCTCTCGGACCTGACGTGAGAAACTATCCAGGACGTTTTTCCTGAACACAGGACACAGGGATCGCCTGTGTGTCTGTCCCACAAGGGTTCAAGGAATTGGTACCGGTTAGCAGGTCAGGACTTTGCCTTGAGGATGGAGTATGCATCCATTTTTTCCATTAATATTCCATTCCCAGCCTCTTCCTACAGCATCTGCAACTGAACCCCGAATCCCTAGTGCAGCCAAGTAGAAAACTTCCCCCTGGAATCTGAGGTCTGTCCCTGGCTTCCACCTACCTGCCTTGCTTTGTCTCCACCACTCTGCTCCCCCTGCCCTGATGGGCCTCTTGAACTCTCCAAGGGCAGAAACCTATTGTTCCGCTCAGTATCTCCAAGGCTGACCGTACCATGGGGCACACCACACATGGGAAACAGTGGGTGCTAAGTTGTAATGGTTTTCTCAGGCAAGTCCTTGTCCTGGCCAGGAATACCCTCATCTGTGCCTCCCTAAGCTGTCACCACCCACCGTGCTGTCAGAGTCACTTCCTCCATTGAATCAGGGAGCTTCTTTACCTATTTCTACCACCTGTTAGGACCATCCCAGAGAAATTTTCTCCTGGAGGTCAGGTAACATATGACATTTCAGTCTCTTCTTGCTTCCCGTCGGAAATGGAGGGGATGGGCGGCAGAGGCACGGGGATACAGCTAATTAAGGAGTGACTCCTAACAGCCCTGGATGGGTGGTGCCACCCTGGCCACTGTGCCATCTCTCTGGCCTCTATAGGAAGAATAAGGAAGCATTCTAGAAGCTGAGATCTGGAAGTGAGGATAAGGAATTGCAGGACTTACTTATGGAGGGAGGGCAAGGCATCCAGGGCTGGACTCTCTCTCAGACATAACAGCATTCATGTGCACACATCCCTCCAGAAGGGAAGGACTCTGCTTCGCACAGATGACACCCAGAGGGCCTCCCCCCCCCGCCCCCCCCCCACACACACACCTTGTGAGTCCCTCCAGCAAGTCCTCAGCTAAGGGGCATGTGCACAAAGGACAGACACGTAGATGTTCATTCAAGTGCACACACTGGCAGAGACTACAGAGGCATGCACACACCTGGAGGGGCTCTTGGCCCACATGGGCACAAACACGTAAAAGGTACACACCTACAGGGTGTGTGCCTGCACACACCTACAGGGTACTTCCTGGGCCTGCAAGTACACACCCACAAGGAGCTCACACACAGAGGATCCAGAGGCACACACACAACCTGAGGGGCAATCCCAGAGCCCGTGGGCACATTACACACTCACAGAGTCATTCACACGCTCAGAGTGGGTGGATTCATGTACATAGCCAGGGTGCCCCTGCACACGATCACACATCTGGAAGGAGCTCATGCAGGCACACACCTAGAGGGCGCTGCCAGGGCCCCAAAGCACGCGCGCACCTAGGTGTTCCACAAGCACACACCCAGAGGACGTAGACGCATGCCTAGGGGGCGCTCGCACGGCCCACGCTCCCACGCACGCACACACACCCCTGCCCTGCCTCCCACCCGCCTCCGCCTCTGCCTCCGCCTTCTGGGAGGCTCGAGCCGGTGCGAGGCGGTTCGGCAGCCGCCGGACGGGCTCCGATCCAGGGTGGTGCGGGGCCTGTGCGGGAGCCCGGAGGCGCGGCCGGCATGGAGGCGCTGCTGCTGGGCGCGGGGTTGCTGCTGGGCGCCTACGTGCTTGTCTATTACAACCTCGTGAAGGCCCCGCCCTGCGGTGGCATAGCCAGCCTGCGCGGCCGCACGGCTGTGGTCACGGGTGAGTGCCGGAGGCCGGGCGCGCTGGTGGCGGGGAGGCCGGGCGGCGGGGTCAGCGGCCCGTCCGCCTCGGCTCAGCTACCGCCCGCCCACCGCAGGCGCCAACAGCGGCATCGGGAAGATGACGGCGCTGGAGCTGGCGCGCCGGGGAGCGCGCGTGGTGCTGGCCTGCCGGAGCCGGGAACGTGGTGAGGCGGCGGCCTTCGACCTCCGCCAGGTGAGGGGGAGAGGGTGAGCAACAAACAAACACACCCGGACACCGAGGGGGTGAACAGAGCGGCTTCCTCAACTCTGGTCGTTAAGTGCAGAAAAGAGGGTCTGCCGGTGCTCTGGCCACACAGGGAAGGGACACCAGACGAGAAAGCTAGGAGGTGGGCTTTTTGAAGGAAGTAATTGCTCTTCCTAAGATGTTTAAGGATCGGTAAGAGTTACAGTAATGAAAGACAGTAGGGAAGGGAACAGCAGAGGGAACAGCATATGCAAAGGCCCTGAGGCAAGAGAGCTGATTTGATTTAGGGGGGAAAAAAACTGAAAGAAAAGATTTATTGAGTCTGTATGGAGCACGAAATATGGAAGAAAAGAGGCAAAATGAAGAGGCTGGAGCCCCTGAGCCAGGGCTAGGTTCTGGAGGCACTTCTAGATCCTATTGAGGACCTCGGATTTTATAGGATGAGCAGTGGAGATACAGTGAAGCATTGGATCTGTCAGAATAGCAGGGTGTGGACTCAGTAGGGTATGGACTGTCAGAATAGCATTTTGAAATGAAACCCTCGGTGGCTATCAGAGCCTGGACTGGAGAGGACAGGAGTGGATGAGGGGAGACCAATGAGAAGTCTGTTGCAGATTTTAGGATAAGCAATAATGGGAAAAGGGAATGATAATAATAACAGCAAGAACTACCTACACAGTGCTGCCTGGGTGCCAGGCACTGTTCTAAGCGTTTTACATTATATTAACTCATTGAATCCTCACAACTCCATGAAATAGGTATTACATTATTCCCATTATTCAGGGAGAAACCTGAGCCCCAGAGAGGTTAATGTCACACTCTATCTAATAAAAGGCAAAGTCAAAATTTGCATCCAGAGTCCGCATACTTGTCCACTACATTCTAAGGCACAGGGGCAGATCTTAGTAAAAGTAGGGGGTGGACTCTCACAATTTGGTACCTGGGGAGAGGGAAGAGGAGAGAGGTGCCTGGTGACAAGCCCAGCCCTTGCTGCCCCACAGGAGAGTGGGAACAATGAGGTCATCTTCATGGCCTTGGACTTGGCCAGTCTGGCCTCCGTGCGGGCCTTTGCTACTGCCTTCCTGAGCTCTGAGCCACGGCTGGACATCCTCATCCACAATGCCGGTGAGGGGCAGCAGGTCCTGCAGGGGGGCAGAGGGTGGGCAACCGTCCCCTCCAGCCAGGCCTTACCAAGGGGCAGTGGATGTATGGAAAGGGTGCCCCCTACCGCTGTCTCACAAATGGGGACACTGAGGCCTTCGGGGATCCCTCTGGAGCAGTTGCTCATATCTAGCCCCCGCCCCAGGGATCAGTTCCTGTGGCCGGACCCACGAGCCATTTAACCTGCTGCTGCGAGTGAACCACATTGGCCCCTTCTTGCTGACACATCTACTGCTGCCGCGGCTGAAGACATGCACCCCCAGTCGCGTGGTGGTGGTATCCTCAGCCGCCCACCGGCGAGGGCACCTTGACTTCACACGCCTGGACCGCCCAGTGGTGGGCTGGCAGCAGGAGCTGCGGGCATATGCCGACAGTAAGCTGGCCAACGTGTTATTTGCCAGGGAGCTCGCCACTCAGCTTGAGGGTACTGGTGTCACCTGCTATGCGGCCCACCCAGGTAAGGCCTGGCTTTCTGACTGCTCTGCTTTGCTTTGATTCCCCCTCTCCCGTCCTCAACCCATCCTGTGCTCCCTCAGCCTCTCATTGAGCCACAGAAGCTCAGAACAGGAAGGAAGCACGGTACAAGGAGAGACCTGTTCCTTGCTGATCTTGGAAGGAGGCTCTCCTTGTCTGGGTTCTTCCTCTCACACCACTAATTTGGATGCTGACTCCTGGGTAGGGTATGGCAATGAATAAAACCCAGGTTCTCACCCCAAGAACCCATCCATATGACTGAACTCAGCATACGATGATGGTGATGATGATGATGATGATGATGATAGCTAATAATTATTCATTCGTTCAAAAAGCATTTACTGAGTACCTACTATGTACCAGGCATTAACCTTGGTGCTGGGAATAGAGCAGTGAACTTAAAACAAAGACCCTTTCCTTGTAGAATTTACATTCTAGTTTGGGGAGGGGGAGACTGCTAATAAATAAATATTTACAATGACAGGTGATGATAAAGTGCCATGGGAAAGATAAAGCACAGTGACAGGGATATGAAATGACAGGAGGTGCTGCTTTTTCTGCAGCAGGCAAGGAAGAGGTATCACTGAAAAGGTGACATTTGAGTAGAGGCCTGAAGGAGATGAACCAACCATGTGGCTTTCGGGGGAGAAGAGTATAAAGAACAGACTGATAGCAAGTGCAAAGGCCCTGAGGCAGAAGTGCCTGGGATGCTTGAGAAAGAACAAGAAGCCCCATGTGGCTGGAACAAAGTGAGAGCAGGAGAGTGACGAGAAATGAGGTATAGAGATGGGCTGGGTCATCCAGGGTCTAGAAGTCCACTGTAAGCATTTCAGCTTTTAGTCTGAGTGACTTAACTGATGAATAAAACCCATCTCTGCCTTACAGAACAGATCACAGGATAACAAGATCTGTCCTACGCATTTTACCATACTGCATTTTATTTTATTTTTTATTTTTTCAGAGAGAGCGTACGAGCAGGGGAGAGGGGCAGAGGGAGAAAGGGAGAGAATCTTAAGTAGGCTCCACGCTCGGCACAGAGCCTGATGCAGGGCTTGATGCCATGACCCTGGGATCATGGCCAAAATCAAGAGTTGGACACTCAACCAACTAAGCCACCCGGAAACCCCTACCATACTACATTTTAGATGGTCTTTGCCTAAGGCTCACTAGTAATTATAATAGTGACAGCAATAATCACAACTAACATTTATCAAGCTTTTATTACACTCCACATCTCTAATGTCCAAAACAGTGGCTGGTCTACCATAGGTGTTAGTTAATATATGTTTGCTGGCTAAACAAAGGAGCGGAACTTGAGCTAGGAAAAAAGATGTCTCCTCAGGCAGGGGACACAGCATGAAGAAACTGGGGCATGAGGAGGTACAGGAGTTTAGATGGAGAGGAGGAAGCTTGCTGTTGAAATGAGTGAGGTCACCCTGTGGGGGCCCTGAATGCCCACCAAATACTCTCCTGGTTTCCCTGGAACTGGACTCCATTCCCCACTCCCTTGTAGCCTCATTCTTATTGCTCTTCTCCTGGGTCCTCACCCACTCCTTCCTTTCTTCCCGTCCACAGGGCCTGTGAACTCAGAGCTATTCCTGCGCCACGTCCCTGGATGGCTGAGCCCACTTCTGCGCCCACTGGCTTGGCTGGTGCTGCGGACGCCAAGAGGGGGTGCCCAGACACCCCTGTACTGCGCTCTACAGGAGGGCATTGAACCTCTCAGTGGGAGATATTTTGCCAATTGCCATGTAGAGGAGGTGCCCCCAGCCGCCCGGGATGATCGTGCGGCCCACCGGCTGTGGGAGGCCAGTAAAAGGCTGGCAGGGCTTGGGCCTGGCCAGGATGCCGAACCTGATGAAGACCCCCAGCCTGAGGATCCAGGGACCCCATCTTCCCGGAGCAGCCCCCTCTCTGAGGAGCCCACAGTTTCTGAACCCCATCCCATCCCTCACAATTCACCAGACTTGTCTAAGGTCACACACCGAATTCAGGTTAAAACTGAACCTGAGCCCTAAATCTCCTAATCCCCAGGCTGGGGTGCTTTCCATGGCACTTGGTGACCCTTGAAAACCTGAACTGCATGCCAGGCCACGCCTTGGGCACTGAGGGGTTTGCAGGTTTTACCCCCATGGTTCCTTTCTGGAGCTGCAAGTTGTGTTCTTCTGAGCGGCTCTTTTCCTGGTGGAAGGAAATCATGGGCGATGATTTCTTCCTGAGAATAACAATAATCCCAGATTGAGAGGTGAGGGTGGGGGCGTGGTTAATGTGCCAGACATTGCTTCTCAAGAATTTGAATTCCCTGTTTCTGGTCCCCACTATGGATGATGCTGATCGGCTCTGGATGAGGACGTGGGGGGTTGTGATTTGATGCACTGCCAACACGGAGATTTACTGAACTTGGGCCCGTTGCAACCACGTAGCCAGGTAGTTACGTGACCCCAATTTGCAGAGGCGGGATTAGGCTGCATTGGTAAGGGACTCGCCCAAGGTCTCCCCGCGGGTAAGAGCAGCAGCGGCGGGACAACAGGGCCCCCGGCGGTAAGGTGGGTGCGGGGAGGTGAGGCAGGGCCGGGAGGTCGTTATGCAGGCGGCCGGGGGGAGGGAGTGGGGGGCGCCTTCCCGGGCGCTGTGGAGCTGGGCCTTGGGAAATGAAGCGCGTCGACTGCCGCCTCTCGCCCGCCGGCCCCGCCCTCCGCCGCTACACTTCCGGTGGGGCTGCGACCGCGGAGGGGCGCGGGCGGGCGCGCGGGCGGCCGCTGGGGGTGGCGGGATAGGCTGGGCGCGGCCGGCGGTGCGGGTGGTGCGGGCCGTGCCGTACAGGTCTCTGCGTTCCCCGCGGGCCCTCCGTCCCACCGGCGCCATGGGCAATTGCCACACGGTGGGGCCCAACGAGGCGCTGGTGGTTTCAGGTGAGAGGGCGGCGAGGGGGTTGGGTCTGGGGCGCCGGGGCGGAGAGGGTTGGGACGCGGGCTGTGCCCGCGAAGGTGGGTGAAGAGGGGGCGCGGGGTGGGTGCGGGGCTGGGGAGCTAGCGGGGACGGGCTAGGCCGGGGAGGGGCTCAGAGGGCGCAGGGCAGTGCGGAAGGTGGGGGCGCGGGTGTTGGGCCCGAGAACCTTACAGGAGGGGACCCCCCATTCTCACACTTGCGGTGTTCCGAGCCCTCGAGACTCTCCCTCCCACTGCGTGTTTTCCCGTGTTTATTCCCTCCTGTCTCCGCCTCCTCCTTGGGCACGGTCTCCTCCCCTCTACTCTACTGTGGCCTAGGGGGTCCCGAACTGAGGCCGGGGGGAGGGGACCTGTGGCTCCCAGAACGTAGCGGTTTGGCTGGATTCCAGGGCCCGGCCCTTGGGGTGGGTCTGAGGCTTTGGAGGGCAGGTGCCTGCCTGGGGATGGGGCCCTGGGACGGGGATCCTTTTGTTCCCGTTAATTCTGAGCGGGTTAGGGCTTGCTGGGGTTTACTGGCACTGCCCACCCCCGGAGATGCGGGTGCGGCCTCTACAGGTTGAGAAACCGGGTTCTGGGCTGTGTCGCCGCGGTTGCAAAATGCTACAGACTCCAGAATTTCTGGGAGCTTAGGTGGGGCTTGACTGCTGTGCTGGGGAAGGGAGAGGTATCTTTGCCTTAAGGCTGCTTTTTAAATTGTGTATTTGGGTATCTTGAGAGGTGGCTGAAGCCTTTCAAGCCACCAGTTTGTGCAACCCCTGGCTGGCTCACAGGTGCTGGGAAGGGTGGTTTCCTGACAGCTTGGAGGCCTGTGGCTGCAGGAATCCTTCAGGTCTTACTTCCTACTATCAGTGTCAATTTCCAGCCTGTGTGCCGAGTTGTTAGGGCTGGCTACAGAAGTGGGTAGAAGAGGGTGAGCTAGACCAGGGTTTGTAGCTGCCCCCTGGGGAGGTGTGATGAATCCACTGGGAACTTTTACCCCAGAACATGGCCTCTGGCTCGGTTTGGATCTCAAAATCAGTCTCTCCACTGGGACAGGAAATCCCGGCCCTCCCTGATCAGGACCCTCCTACTCTTGTAGGGAAGAGCAGACAAGACCAGAGGTGGCCTTGGGATTTAGGAGGGAGACCCCCAGAGAGCACTGAGGCCAGACTTGCACCTGTCTCCCAGACCCCAGTCCTAAAGAAGACGTTGAGAACCTGAAAATCTGCATGGCACTTTCTCTTGTAGACTTTTCTTTCTGGAAGTCCAGACCCTGAGCTGAGGAGACAAAAGCTCCAATCCTGTCCCTGTGGAGAGACTAAGGGATGAGAGGAGCACCTGAATTAGGCTGCTCTGTACCTTCCACTTGCCGGAAATCTGGTCTTCTGGCCAGAGGCCAATGCAGTGGCCTCCCTCCCCTGTTTTAGGAGGGAGCGGAGGCCGTGCCGAGAATTGAGGGCACTGTAGTCAAGGAAGGGTAGGAGAGAAGAGGGAGGGATAAGGCTCAGGATAACAGAACCTGGGGATTTGAGCCGATCAGACGGATAGAGATGCAGCTCTCCCTCACAGAACTCCCAGCCCTGCCCCCCACCTGGTTACTTAAGCCTGCATCTATCTAGGTCTGGAGGCATCACATTCAGCCCAATTTGAGAAGGATGCCGTTAAATCTCCTGGTCATCTTCTGCACCTGAAAAGGCTGGAGGATTTTTCCTGGTTGTCTAACCTCCCTTCTTCATTCTGTAATATCAAACCTTTTTGTCTCTCTCTCTCTCTCTCTCTCTCTCTCTCTCTCTCTCTCTCTCTCCTTTCAGCAATTTTAAAGGGGGAATCCAAACACCATACATCTTTCTCTCATCTCTACACTAGGTCAGAAGTTCTTAACCTGGGGTCCGTGGGTAGAATTTAGAGGTTTGTGCGTTTGGATGGGGGAAAGACATGCTCCTGACCTTGTCACTAACCTTAATTGAAAGTTAGCCTTTCTTCGGATTATAAATGTCAGCCACAATCCATGTTAACATTAGCAGGTATTTTCCTACCATACTGCCATTGTAGCAGGTACCTTTGAAGTCATTTATGCTCTCACTGAATTCTGCTTCTGAAACCATCACTACACTGTATGTTAACCAACTTGGATTTAAATAAAATTTCTTTAAAAAGTGAGTAGTTTTAGCATCCCTAAATTCTACTCCTGAAACCATTACTACACTATATGTTAACTTAGATTCTTTTTTTAATTTTTTTTTTTAACGTTTATTTATTTTTGAGAGAGAGACAGAGCATGAACAGGGGAGGAGCAGAGAGAGAGGGAGACACAGAATCTGAAACAGGCTCCAGGCTCTGAGCTGTCAACACAGAGCCCGATGTGGGGCTCGAACTCACAGACTGTGAGATCATGACCTGAGCCGAAGTCGGACACTTAACCGACCAAGCCACCCAGGCGCCCCTATGTTAAATTAGTTTAAAAAAAAAAAAATATATTTACGCTCATCAGTACTTGAAGTTTAGCTAGTTATTAACCACTAGATTTTATTATTTAATGTGTTACTATTTCACACCTATTACTATGTATTACATGTCACACATTTGGTGGTTTTAATAATTATCAAATTAATAAATAATTTGATAAATTATTTTATTTGACAAATAAATTTTTATTTGACAAAATTATTTGACAAATAAATAATAAACTTTCAATATAATTGTTTCTTATGTATTTTATGCATTTATCAACATTCCTGCTTTGCTGGACTACTAACAGGGGCTGTGGCTCAAAAGAGACTAAATCCCCCTTGTAGAGTATGGTCTTCTGGAGTAGTGGGAAGAAGATAGAAGAGAGGCAGGAAGGGAGCAGAATATTCCTGAGAAGGTAGAGGGATGGACTGGGTCTGGAGGGGCTAAGAATGGAACAGAGGTTGGCGTGTAATTCTTCAGTTTGGATACGGACAGGGCAAAGGCAAGTAAGTTGAGTTAGAAAAAGTGAGATAAAATTAGAAGAAACTTCCAGGTGTGAAGAGAGTGAAAGCTAGGGACGTCAAGGAAGGGGCACCTGAGTGTCCTCTCTTGGGCGTGGTGCTCAGGCTCAGTGTGACCAGGAATCTGGGAGGGAGATGCCTTTCAGGGCAGGAAGCTGCTGGGGGTGGGGCAGACTGGCAGTACGAGCTTCCTGTTGTTGCTACCCCTGGGAACTTGGCCATGTTGCCCTTGGCCAAGGCCCAGCTTCGGCTGTGGCAGCCTGCTCTCAAGGTCAAAGAATAAGTTAAAGGTATAGGGTGGACACCCCCTCCCCCACGCGATCCCACCCCACCTTTACCGCTTCCACCCCCAGCACAGTGAGAAGTGCCCTGGAACCCGCTGGAGGCCCCAGCCCTCACCAGGCCCAAAGTGAAACAAGCTGTGATTTTTTGACCCTTTCAGTTTCTCCAGATCCCGAGATGGCTTAGGTTTCAGGTTGACTGCTTGTCCTTAGAGGCCTCCCTTACCCCACTCCCCAAGGCAGAGAAGCCTACGCTAGCTTCCCTTGAGCAACAGCCTTGTGGACAGTTATTTCCCCCTCCAGAGAAACAGGCCTCTTTCCACCCCTACTCACACTGCGGGGCTGCGCCTTACTCCCTGGACTTCTGGCTCAGCTCCTTGCACACTGTGCACAGAGGCAGGCCCAGGAAACTGGGTTGGCTCTCAGGGAGCAGTCTCGGACACCAGTTCTTTAAGGTGCCAGGCTTTCTGCACTAGTGAGGTCTTTGTCCTTCGCCTCCACCTGTCCAAAACTTGTCTCCGGTTCTCTGTTCTCTGTGTTGTCTCTGGTTCCGTTGTTGACTTCACCACCCACTCAAACCTGTACTCTGGAGGTGCACCCATGTGGTAGCCAATAGCCACTTAAATTTAAATTAAATCAGAGGAGAGCCTGGGTGGTTCAGTCAGTTAGATGTCCAACTCTTGATTTCGGCTTGGGTTGTGATCTTGCGGTTCATGAGGTCGTGCCCTGAGTCCGGCTCTCTGCTGACAGAGCGGACTCTGCTTGGGATTCTCTCTCCCTCTCTTTCTTCCTCTCTCCCATGTGTATGCGCATTCTCTCTCTCAAAATAAATAAACTTTAAAAAAAAATTTTTTTTGTTAGAAATTCAGTTCCTCGGTTGTACCAGCCACATTTCCAGTCCTCAGTAAGCACATGTGGCTAGTGGCTGCCATATTGCACAGTGCAGCCATAGAACATTTCCACCCTCTCAGTTCTCTTGGACAAGACTGCTCTAGAAGTTACTCCATGACATCAGCCACCATGTCTTGCCTAAGTCACTGCAAGAGGCTTCTACCCAATCTCCTTGGCCACCCTGCCCCCTTCTTCCACCTTGTGCAAAGTGGTGTTTCTAAAAGGTAAATGTAATTTTGTTGCTCCTCACCTTAAATCCTTGTGTGACCACCCGCCCCCGCCCCCGCCCCCCCGGCCATCACACACACACACACACACACACACACACACACACACACACACACCCAGCTCTTTGGCCTGATACGTGAGACACTCTATGATCTGGCCTCTGCCCCTCTACCCTGCTTGTACCCCGCTGTGGGTCCTCAGAGACACTATAACCCAGCTACATGAAACTACCCCTGACCCTTGACCTTTGGAGGCACACACCCTAAGGCTTTCCTGGAAACTGAAGTCTGTGAATACAGAAATGATGACACCCACTGGCTTTTTCCCAAATCCCATTTCCTTTGAATCATCTGTTTCCTGCACATTTTTCTGCACTGCAAGGAAACTGCCCCTCTAGCTTTTACTAAAGTTTTCTTGAACTCAGTGAATAATTTTGGTATTATCAGTTCACAACAAGAATTTCAGGAATTGGTTCTTCTCACTTCTGCATAGACATTATGCCAGCATGCTGGACATGTCTACAGCTGGATCCGAGTTGGGGCCCGATTCAACATTCTGTTTAGTTGATATAGTTTTCAGGAACCACTTCCTTAAAAAAAATTTTTTTTTTTTACATTTGTTTGTTTTTGAGAGACAGAGAGAGACAGAATACAAGCGGGGGAGGGGCAGAGAGAGAATGCGACACAGAATCTGAAGCAGGCTCCAGGCCCCGAGCGGTCAGCACAGAGCCTGACACGAGGCTCAAACCCATGAACTGTGAGATCATGACCTGAGCCAAAGTCGGACGCTTAACCAACCGAGCCACTCAGGCGCCCCATAAGAATGAACCACTTCCTTTTTAGGCCTTTTCTCTTTGTCTCCACTTCTGCCACTGGTACCACAGGTTGGCCTTTGTTTTGAGGCCTTGCCTTCCCCATTCACTCCCATAAGAAGTACACAGTCACTCTGAAGCCCTGGAAGTAGAGAACCAACCTTACTGAGATGTGTCTGCTGGGCATGAGCAAGGATCCCATCTTGGCTCCAAGACACCTCACTCCCTTCAGCCTCCCAGTGCCCCCTTGCCCCCCGTGTGCCCTGCACCCCTTCTTGTTCTGCACACTCCCTGGCACATGGTATTACAATTATCTCAGGAAAAGTTCCCACCTCCTTCAAGATAGAAATTGTAGGGGCGCCTGGGTGGCTCAGTCGGTTAAGCATCCAACTTCAGCTCAGGTCATGATCTCACGGTTCATGAGTTCAAGCCCCACGTCGGGCTCTGTGCCGACAGCTCAGAGCCTGGAGCCTGCTTCGGATTCTGTGTCGCCTTCTCTGCCCCTCCCCCACTCGTGCTCTGTCTCTCTCTCTCAAAAATAAATTAACATTAAAAAAAGATAGGAATTATAAATTAAAAAAAAAAAGATAGGAATTGTATCTTCATCTCTTTATTCCTAGCACAGAAACAGTCTACTTGTTTGCTGAATGAATGGTTAAATGAAAGATGAAGCTTTTCCTGCTCACTCCTGCCCACTGACTTCTGTTCTCTGAAAGTGCTTACATGCGGAACCACTCACTGGATAGCCTTCTTTCTATGCAAATTGTCTACCAAATTGTCTGTCTCCCTTTTTCTTTTATTTAAAAATTTTTAATGTTTATTTATTTTGGGGAGAGATCGAGAGCAGTTGGGGGAAGGGCAGAGAGAGAGGGAAAAGCAGGCTCCAGACTCTGAGCTGTCAGCACAGAGCCCAGTGCAGGGCTGGAACTCACGAATTGCGAGATCATGATCTGAGCTGAAATCAGAGGCTTAACCGACGGAGCCACCCAGGCACCCCTGTCTGTCTCTCATTTTTGTGTAAGCTCAGCACCCAACAGTGGGGTTTGTCAACTGTCAGAGTGAGTAAAGGCCCAGAGTTGCTGTTGGAGGGATGGGGGGTAGACAAACCCAAGAACTGACTGACCAGCAGTGGTTTGCTTTGCTCTCCAGGGGGCTGTTGTGGTTCTGACTATAAACAGTACGTGTTTGGCGGCTGGGCCTGGGCCTGGTGGTGTATCTCCGACACTCAGAGGTAAGGGCCCAGGGGCTGGGGAACCTGGCATCCTGGTGGGCAAGGGAGAAAAGGGTTTCCAGCCTTCCCCGCTTCACCCCCCGGTCAGCTAGAGCATCCTCCCTTGCCACATTCCCATGCTGGGGGCCTTCTAAGAAGCAGGTGAGATGGGTTGCACAGGGACACAGGGGGTCTGTCTGCGGGCACCTTCTCCTTAGTGGGTATGCTTTTTCCACTGGAGATGTCACTTCTGTCCCAGAGAATCCAGGGTCATGCCCAAGCAGAATCCTGACTCCCTGAGCCTAACTCAGTTATTCTTGCAGCCCTATTCCCTGTGGAGAGGAAGGGCTGAAGAGACCCACACACGCCCTCACCCGTGCAGGCCTGGACAGTGTAGGCAGGGCTAAAGGGCAGAGAATGACGGATGCACATTGTGAAGGGCTCCATGATAGCCACAGCTTACCGACAGGGGGTGGGGATCTAAGGAACTGGTGCCGGGCTGGGCAAAACAGGTCTGGACCTCCTCAATCAGTCTGGAAAGACTCACCAGAGGAAGGGACATTGCAGCCCCCCAGAGGGCCCCCAGAGGGCTCTCCCTGGGGCTCCCCCAGAACCCTCAGCGGGACCAGACTTGGCCTGGGCCTCTCCTGGCTCCCTCACTGCCTACCCACAAGGAGAAGAGGTGTGCCAGCCACTTTTCCACCGTCACCCCCTTCCTGACTATGCCCAGATCCTTCCAGGCCAGGACCCACGCAACAGGGAGGGGAAGTGATGGCCACCCCGGAGGGAAAACAGCAGCGATTGCGGTGGAAATCCCCCTCTGGCCCAGCCCCCCCAGTCAGCAGAGAGAGGCCCTCCGTGGCTGTGCCGAGCTCTACGCTTGAGACTCCAGGGGGACTGAGGGTGTTGGCCAGGGTCAGGGCCATGGGGAAGCAGGTCACCTTTTTAACTTCACTGATTTCCCATAACCCCCTCTGCTCTCCCCTCACTTTGTTCTGCCCGAGTTGAGGAATCCTGGGGACTCTCCTGGCTCAAGGCCAAAAGTGTCCGAGAGTATAACCAGTACTGATCACAACTTCTTCTCAGGAGGACACGAGGCCCTCCTGAGTGGGCCAGTGGCCTGTCGGAAGCCATGGGGTGCCCTCTCCAGAGGTACTGTCACCCCACCCCACATGCCTTGCAGTCCTGGGATGACCGAGTAAGTCGTCCAGACACTGCAGTACAGCCAGTCCTGGAGAGTTTGCAACTTTACCCAGAGACTTGTCCCGCACAGGCATCCACTGCTAGGGTGACACGCCTGCAGCCCTTTCTCTACGTTCTTGGCACCCCCTCCTGCTTTTTGCTCCAGGCAGCAGAGCCCCAGGAGAGGAGAGCCAAGCTTCTCTGACAGTACGTTTGGAAGTAAGGAGTGGAGGGCCTTGTACGTCATCCTGGGAAACTGACCTCACACACTCAGGCTTAGCATTCTCCCTCTGGTGCCACTTGCTGGGTAGTCTAAGCCTGGAGCCCGCCCCTTCCTGGGCTCTGTGTCCAAGGGCAGTCCCTTCCCCGACCCCTAGCCTACCTGAAGGATGTCTCTACAAGCTGGGGCTTCTATTTCCCTAGGCCGACAGGAAGAGCCCCTCAGGTCAGAGTAGAGGCTTCTAACCCAGCCTGGATTCTAGCCTCCCCTTCGAGATACTTTCCGCACACCGCCCTCCAGGTCCCCCACCTCCGTTGTCAGCCGTTCTTCGCCAGGCTCGATGAAACCCTGCCTGCTGCACTTTGCCGCCACATCCTGTGCTGTCCTGAGGCCCTGATGTGGCAGCTCTCTCCCTTACCTGAGTGAATCCTCCACCTCTGGCATCTGAGCTGCAGCCTCCTGTCTTCCCTCCTTCCTTCCCTCCTTCCCTCCCTCTCTCCTATCTCCCTCTCTCCTCCTTCCCCAGAAGAGAGCTTAGTGGGTTCCTGTCTGAGTCCTCTCAGGCCAAGGAGTGCCAGTATCAGGGGCTCAAATGAAGGCAACCTTTCCACACCTGCACGGCCAGAGCCCCCCGGGCTGGCACTGTGCTGGGTGAGGCGGGGCTCCCATCCCCCACCCCCATCCCCCAGTCTGCCTGCCTCTGCTCCTTCAGCTTCTGCCACTGTCCTCCCTTCTTCTGGTTGAAGGAAACTGTCCACACTGTCAGCATCCCGGCTTCTGCCTGGCCTGCCACCCTGCACTCACTCGCACACACGTGCTGCGCGAGGGAGGCCCAGCTAGGGTGGCCTAAACAGCTTCAAGACGCTTCATTTTCTTTGCCATGACTCTCTTTGCCTCTGCCCAACTTTGGAAATCCCAAAGTGAATTACCCCGTCACCTCCCAGTTGTCCCTGTGAATATTGTGGGAGGGACACACTTTCTCCTCCAGCCTTCCTTGACACCTAGCCCCCCAAATCAGAAAATCCAAGGTTTTCTTTGGGCTTTCCTGGCCCTAAATTGCCTACTTAGTGATATGTAACACAAACCCAAGCAGGATTTGGTATTTGCTGTGGTTCATTAATCCCCAGAGTGGCCTCTTCTGTCCAAATTCTGGAAACACAGGTTTGCCTGTGTTTGGAGAGTAGAGTCGACACTAAGTCTCCCAGACTCTCCTGCCAGGAGTCTGCCAGGAGTTTCCTGGGAAAGTGAGGTGGTGGGCAACCCAGGTGCCCTGTGCACAGGCCTCCCGACCTCAGGTCGTAGGCTTTTTCCCCAGCCCAGCTGCTCCTCCTTAGAGGAGTATGGGAAAAGAGACCCAGAGGCCTCAGGCCAGCAAGGGGCCTTCCTCTGTCCCCCTACAACCCTAGGCTGAGCTGGCAGTAGAGGGCTAAAGTACTAAGAGCAACCCCGCCCTGCCCCAGGCATCCGGCATCGTTGCTTGTCTGGTAACCACTGTGTGTGTTTGCTGTGTCCCCTCCTACCCCTTCCTTTCCCTACCTCTCCCCTCCCCCTGGCTGCTCCTCAGACTGTCTCTGGAGGTTATGACCATCCTGTGTCGCTGTGAGAATATTGAGACGTCGGAGGGGGTCCCGCTATTCGTAACAGGGGTTGCACAGGTAATAACCCACCTGCTTCCTCCTCTGTGTCTAACCTTCTCTCTTCCTGCCCAGCGGGGCCTGGCAGGCAGGAGCCAGATGGACTCCCCTCCGAAAGTGTGCCTCCCTCCCCTCTGTTCCCGCCTGTGCTGCCGTGGGTGCCAGGATGGACCCCTAGAGATCCCCAGCTCCCTTGCCCTCACTGACCGGGGCTGCTAGTGGGGAAAGAGCAAGGGATTCTGGAACCCCTCCCAGGTCCGCTAGTGAATGTCCTTGGATGCCAAGGGGTAAGTTGAGGCAGGAGACACAGGCCCCTGTGTGCCAGAACTCGGCTGTCTGGACAGGAAGGGTTCAGTCCCAACCACTCCAGGTCCTGCGGAGCCCGTTGCCAGCCTCCCGTCCATGCTGACACCCCAGTGTCGAGCCCTAGCCCTCCTTCTCACAAGGCCAGAAAATGGGTCCCATGAAAAGTTCTGTTCATTAGGCTCCTCCGAACTCCTTGCCAGGCATCAGCAAAATGAGCCTTGGCCATTCCCTGCTCCTAGTTTTTGTTGAGAAGGCTTTGAGAAAATCTCTTGTCACTAAGATTTTAGTTTCCCTGTGTGCGAAGTAGGGGAATCATGTCCTCTACGTGTTCTGTAGGGATATTGGAAAGGCAAGTAAAACAACATGAGGGCTTTTTGAGATTTTTGGAAAAGAAGTGCTAGAAAAACCTAAGCTTTTATTATTAATCTGGTCTCTGTGTGTGTGTGTGTGTGTGTGTGTGTGTGTGTGTGCGCGCGCGCGTGCACACGCACATGGGTGTGTGGTATTTTTAAAGTTCATTTATTTTATTTAAAAAAATTTTTTTTAATGTTTATTTTTGAGAGAGAGAGACAGACAGAGCATGAGTGGTGGAGGGGCAGAGAGAGAGGGAGACACAGAATCAGAAGCAGGCTCCAGGCTCCGAGCTGTCAGCACAGAGCCCAGTGCGGGGCTCGAACCCACTGACTGTGAGATCATGACCTGAGCCAAAGTCAGACGCTCAACCGACTGAGCCATCCAGGCACCCCAAGTTCATTTATTTATTTTGAGAGAATGTGAGAGAGCAAGCAGAGGAGGGGCAGAGAGAGGGGAAAAAGAGAATCCTAAGCAGGCTCCACGCTATCAGTGCAGAGCCCAACACAGGGCTGGATCCCACCAACTGTGAGATCGTGACCTGAGCCGAAATCCAAGAGCTGACCGCCCAACCAACTGAACCACCCAGGTGCTCCCCAGTCTCACTTTGAAAAGCAAGTGGCCCGATGTCTCGCTCTTCACTGCCATGCAGCTGTAGCCAATGAAACCCATTCCTGAGCCAGGGTGTTCGGTAACTCCCAGCGCTTTCTTTGTAATATGCAGGTGGTCATCTTCATTGCTTCCCTCAGCAGCTCCCTGTTGAGCGCCTTCCCAGTTCCAGGCACTGCGGTGAGCATCAGAAAGCCCCTGCCCCCTCAGAGCCTGCATGCTGGGCGCCCAGACCGGAAGGGCCCAAACATCATCTTACCAATCCCCTTACCTTGCTGGAAATTGCCCTTCCGGCTTCTCAGGCACAACCCCGCACCACCTCTCCCTTCCTCACCCAGCCTGCCGGCTCTAACGGGGAAGGGGACTGTCCCCACCTTACCCACTCCTTGTAGCCGTGCGCAGGCAGGCTTCGGCACGGAAGCCTGAGAAACTCAGAGCACTTTGTATGGAACCAGTAGGGTCCCAGCCTCCCTCGACACCCTTGGCTAAAGAAACCCCGCTCTGCCTCCAAACTGCTACTGACTTGAGACAACTGCAGATATCTATGTCCCTTTTAAGCTGGGTGATGTGGACCCTGGAGATTGTCTGGGCCAGGATGCCCTCGTGTGACCTCAGCCCGGTTCCCCACTTGAGCCACCTGGGCCCAACCCCAGAGGGTAGGCTTCAAGTCCAGCCTGTTGCCAGGTGGAGGGACCGGGCAGGACTCCCCTGGCCAGGCGCAGACGCAGGGTCACCTCTGTCTCGGCCCAGCAGCGGGCATACTCCTAGTATGCCAGGCTAGTAGGCAGGGCTCTCTGGACAGCCTCCTGGGGTGCCTTGAGGACTGGTGAAGGCCCCTGGGGGGACATTCAGATGGCACCCGTGGATGACCCACACAGCCCAGCCCGGAGTACCAGCGCTTACGTGTTTTTCCCAGGACACACACACACACACACACACACACACACACACACAGCTACACCTGGACTCTCCACACTGGCCCAGACCGCCCACAACCACTGCTCTACTTCCTTTCCCTACTCTGCAGGCCAGGCTCATCTGAGCAGACATGTGTGCCGTGGGCAGAACACTTACACTGCTTCCCCCGGAGCCACCCGCACCCACGCTGCTCTGCCTTCCCACCCATCTCCCCACAGACTCCTGACTACGACCCCTCAAAGCGCCCACCCCACCCTCTGCAGCAGGACCCCTGGCCTGTCCCAGTCGGAGCAGTGAGGTATTGGACTCTCCCCACACCCCAGGCCCTGGGCCCCCAGACCCATGCCCCTGTTTTGCATTTCTTGGCAGGATTTCCCTAGAGATTATGACGTTGCAGCCCCGCTGCGAGGACGTAGAGACGGCCGAGGGGGTAGCTTTAACTGTGACGGGTGTCGCCCAGGTATAGTAACTCAGCAGCCCCACGCATGTCCGTTGAGCTGCCTCGTCCCTGTGCCGGGGTTTGGGGGGAGGAGGAGAGGACGGCAGCCAGGGGCAGTCTCCCTCCAGTGCCCCTTCCCCTGCCCCCCTTCCAAGAGAGGGTCATCGTCACCGGAATGTGCTCACTCGGCCTCTTGGCCACTCAGTAGGACTAACAGACACCCCTTCTCTCCTCAGCGGGCTCGCAAGAGACAGAACCAGTGCTGAGGGCTCCTGGCTCACTAACCCCACCCCATTCTTTGCAGGTGTTGGAAGTGCCACGCCCCAGAATCCAGGCCTTCCCTGTTCCCTGGGGAGGGGGCTAAAGGGGACCAGAGGGGAGGCCACGTGAGGCAGAGGAGTTGTTGGAGGCTGCTTTATGTTCCCAGCTCGGGGCCAGGGTGAGGGGCTTCCTGCTCCAGTCCAGTTCTCAACGTCACAGGGCAGCAAGGTGCAACCATGCTATAGGCTCCTGGTGAGGGGGTGGTTGGCTTAATACCTCGGGTATGAAAGGCAGGTGGATACCTACCCTCGGTGGCATCCCCCTAGACCTGTCTCCTGCCCTGTCCAGGCTCTCTTCCCTAGTCTGTGTATCTGTGTCCCTATCACTCATTTTCCTTTTTGCCCTCTCTGCCCCTCAGCCTGCAGGTCTCCCACCTGTGGGGAGACTGCATGGGAGGAATTGGCTAACGAGGGAATAGTGAGTGGGCTGAGGGTGGGGAGACAAGCCCCAAATGCCCAGCAGAGAGGCCGTGTCAGGGCCCGAGGCTGCCAGTGAAGATAAAAATTGTCAGTGTAAGAATTCCATGTGTGCTCTCCCCACCAGAGGCCTCAGACAGACTCTGTCCCCTCCTGGCCCCTAGGCCTCCGGGTCTGAGAAAAGAGGGGAGGGGCACGGCCACCATCCTCCACATCTCTGGGTCTGGGGACTCCATCTGCCCCCCTCCAGCCTGGTTCAGGCGCCTCTGTGACTACTGGCAGGTGAAGATCATGACGGAGAAGGAGCTCCTGGCAGTGGCCTGCGAGCAGTTTCTGGGCAAGAACGTGCAGGACATCAAGAACGTCGTCCTGCAGACCCTGGAGGGACACCTGCGCTCCATCCTTGGTAAGGCCCTGCCCCTCCCAGGGACCCCTCTGCTGCCTTTGAGGAACCTCGCAGGCTCTTCAAGCCAGGGCCAGGGAGGGGCGTGGGGCAGGGCAGGGAGGTCTGTCAGTCCCACCAAGGTTTCCTTTCCAAACTTCAGGTGACTTGAGGGAAAGGGGAGGGCATTGGGATGGGGAGGTGAGGGGCCGCCAGTCTGGCCAGGCTCCTGGTGTTGCTTGAGACACTTTTCCTCATCCAGCCTGGACTCTGCAAGAGGAGGCTCAGTGTTAAATACTGTGAAGAAGAAACCCCGGGAAGACCCAGCTCAGACTGCACTATGTGGGCATGCAGTCAGACTGCTGCTTGTATGCCTCGTCCCTTCTGCGGTGGGCTGGGCCCCCAGGGAACCAGCCCATGATCCCTCTGTTCCCAGGGACCCTCACCGTGGAGCAGATTTATCAGGACCGGGACCAGTTTGCCAAGCTGGTGCGGGAGGTGGCGGCCCCTGATGTCGGCCGCATGGGCATCGAGATCCTCAGCTTCACCATCAAGGTGCAGTGCGATAGGAAGGCTGCAGCCCCCCACGTCCCCCTGGGAGGGGGGTGTTGGCAGGAGGGGCACCTCTGTACCTATGACTCTTCCCAAGGATGACTCCCCCTTCCCTCCCAGGACGTGTACGACAAAGTGGACTATCTAAGCTCCTTGGGCAAGACACAGACTGCCGTGGTACAGAGAGATGCCGACATTGGGGTGGCCGAGGCCGAGCGAGACGCAGGCATCCGGGTACGTGGGCTTTCCTTCCTGCCCCCAGGGCCAGGGATCTCGGGGGGGTGGGACCATGGTAGGTTGAGGGAACCCTCAGCACCTGCCCCTCCTTCTGCCAGGAAGCCGAGTGCAAGAAGGAGATGCTGGATGTGAAGTTCATGGCAGACACCAAGATCGCCGACTCCAAGCGAGCCTTCGAACTACAAAAGTCAGCTTTCAGTGAGGAGGTCAACATCAAGGTGAGGAGCCGTAGGGCATCCCAGGTTGGGGCTCAGGGCTCGGGACCTGGCAGCCAGCCTCTGACGTGCTGCCCTTCTTCCTGCCGCAGACAGCCGAGGCCCAGCTGGCCTATGAGCTGCAAGGAGCCCGTGAGCAGCAGAAGATCCGGCAGGAAGAGATTGAGATTGAGGTTGTACAGCGCAAGAAGCAGATCGCAGTGGAGGCACAGGAGATCCTGCGCACAGATAAGGAGCTCATTGCCACAGTGCGCTGTCCTGCCGAGGCTGAGGCCCACCGCATACAGCAGATCGCCGAGGGTGAAAAGTGAGCGCCCCTGGCTGAGGGGGGGACTAGTCAGGCTCCTCTCCCATCCACCTCTCCAGCCCCAGCGTGGAAGCCGCCTCTCCCAGCACCTGCTGACTGAGGTGGGGGTGTGCCGCCTTCCCAGTGGGATTGCTGTTGGGAAGGCTGAACTAGATAAAGGAGACCTGAGGGCCCGGTATGGTACTTGGCACAGCGGGCATCCTGGCCAGTCCCTGGCTAGTCTCTCCCATTTGCATCTGGCAGCTGGTGGCCTCTCTCTGCCAGAGCCTGAAGAAGGCACCTCCCTCCTTAGGTCCCCAACCCCTGACACCCGGCAGAGCAGAGGGCTTGAGGGTTTGCTGGCCCCCAGGCAAGGCTTGAGGGCCCCCTGGCACTTCGCACTGATGCTGCCTGGCCTGAACTCCTGCAGGGTGAAGCAGGTCCTCTTAGCACAGGCGGAGGCTGAGAAGATCCGCAAAATCGGGGAGGCGGAGGCAGCAGTCATCGAGGCGATGGGCAAGGCAGAAGCTGAGCGGATGAAGCTCAAGGCTGAGGCCTACCAGAAATATGGGGATGCAGCCAAGATGGCCTTGGTGCTGGAGGCCCTGCCCCAGGTGAGGCCTTTGCCCCGGGGTGGATCCGGCTGGGCCTTGTCAGGAACACAGCGACGGGCTGGCTAGAAACATTAAATGTGAGAGCGCTCGGCGGGGGGGTGGGGGCAGGAACCCTGCAACAGGCACAGGCCCATCCCTGGCCCACTGGGTCTCACTGACCGTGGCTTGCAAATAAGAGCCACCCAAGCTGGGGTGGGGTTTAGGCGAGGTGGAGAAAGGAAGGGGAGATGCTGGACGGGGCAGGGCAGGAGGACAGAGTGCACCAAACCGAGCCCTCCCCCCACCTCCCCCACCTAGATTGCTGCCAAAATCGCCGCCCCGCTGACCAAAGTCGATGAGATTGTGGTCCTCAGTGGGGACAACAGCAAAGTGACATCGGAGGTAAACCGACTGCTGGCCGAGCTGCCGGCCTCTGTGCACGCCCTCACAGGCATGGACCTCTCTAAGGTGAGTGCTGGCCGCCTGCGGGTGGGGCAGTCACGGGCCGCAGAGCCGAGGCCTCACGGCGCCTCCCTTCCTTGCAGATACCCCTGATCAAGAAGGCCACCGGCGCACAGGCGTGAGGCTCCCAAAGACCTACACCCGTCAGCAGCCGCCCGCCTCTCCCTCCAGCACCCGTTTTCCTACCACAGCGACAACGGGAACGCTACTGACTCTGGTGCCTTATTTTGTAGGGACCAGAAGTGCTGCGTGTTCAGGCCTTCTGTGGCTGTCTTCCCTTCTGTCCTGTCTCTAGCTGTCTCCTTCCTCTCCTCCCCCCACACCTTCACTTTCACTGCCACATTCATCTCGTTGGTCTCTTCCACCCTCCTCTCCCTGTACGTCTCCTCCTTTGTCTGTCTTTTTCTGTCCCTCTCTGCTCCCACCCTCTACACACATCATGTAGTTTAAGCTAAAGACGTGTATTATAATCACTGTCTGTCTCGGGGGGCAGTAGCCCTGCTGCTCCTCAGAATCCTGGTGCCTTGAAGTTCTCTGTGCATCTGTCCATCCTCCCCGTGGCCCTTGCCAAAATTTGGCATGGGTGCGGAGGGTCTGGGTAGGATGGCCACCCTCCCTTCTCTTGGCTTGGTCTTCCCAGCCCTAAACCCGACCCCAGGAAGTCCCCAGCCTCACCTGCTCCAGACCCCCTCGGCCTAGCCGGGCACTGCCCTACTTCAGCCTCCCCCAGCCCCAGGCCTGCTCTCCTACCTTAACCTCTCTCTCTCTACCCAGGGGCAGAGGCAAGGCCTCCTGTCTATAGCAGCTCCCTCAGTTTACTACTGCCTTAGGAGGCCCCTGCTTGTGCTCAGGGAAGTCCCCTTCATGGACATGTCCCTACTAGGTGGAGTGGGGCTTGGTCCCAACTCTGCTAAACTCTTTTGGGATCAGGGTCTAGCCCCACTGGGGACTAGAAGGTGTGTAGACCGTCTTCCTGCTAGGGCTGTGCTGTCCTGGGTATCGGGCCAGGCCCTTCCAGTGGGCAGGGCTGTGCCAACCCTATACAGAGTTGAGTGCTGTAGACTGGCCAGACTCTATCATATCCCCGTGCCATCTTTCCTTCTGGCCAGAGTGATAGGGTTCCAGCCATGGGGAAGCAGCCCAGTCCTCTGTCTTCTTGCTCTAGTGGAGACAGAAGAGCCCGGGGCCCAAGCATCCTGGCGGGGGTGCTGTGGGTGTCCAGCAGTCCCAGTGTCCCACTTCTGGCTCTGCCCCAGCCTGTGTAGCTGTTCCTGCATGTGGATGCTGCATGTCTGGTCTGGGGCTTGGATGCTGCACTGCCCCATTGCCTGTCCCTTCTGGTAAAATAAAGATCTGTTATGCCTATGCCCTGTATCGTCTCTTCTGTGAGAGTGGAGACTAGGAAGCAAGAACTAACCAGGGGACATCCCCTGCCCATATGCCCATTCAGCCTCACAGTTACACTTTGTCTGTTCTTCCCCATGGTAGCCACTGGAGGGCATCAGCACACTGGCCTTGCCCCCAGCAGCATCCTGGGGCAGGGTGGCCATTGGCCCAGGTGCTGTGTCCAGATCTGAGCCTTGGGAGACCTGGCTCCATCGCAGGCAGAAGATGGAAGGGGCTGCCGGGCTCATCTCCCCACTGTGTCCACCCTGAGCCTCACTCAGTACTGGAGCCCGTTTCTCAGGCGTTAAGAACGTGAACTCTGGAATCAGACTGCGTGGGTTTAAGTTTTAGCTCTATTGTTACCACCTGTGTGATCTTGAGCAACTATCTTTATCTCTCTGGGCTTTAGTATTTTTCTTTTTCTTTTTTTTTTCTTTTTTTTTAATTTTTTTTTTAATGTTTATTTATTTTTGAGACAGAGACAGAGCATGAACAGGGGAGGGTCAGAGAGAGAGGGAGACACAGAATCTGAAACAGGCTCCAGGCTCTGAGCTGTCAGCACAGAGCCCAACACGGGGCTCGAACTCACGGACCGTGAGATCATGACCTGACCCGAAGTCAGACGCTTAACCGACTGAGCCACCCAGGCGCCCCTTCTTTTTTTCTTCTAATTTATTTTGAGAGAGAGTGTGCATGAGCAAGGAAGGGGCAGAGAGAGTGAATCCCAAGCAGGCTCTGCACTGTCAGCACGGAGCCTGATGCAGGGCTCAAATTCACGAATTGTGAGATCATGACATGAGCCAACATCAAGAGTCAGACGCTTAACTGACAGTCATCTAGGCATCCCTAGACCCACATGTGTTTTGTGACAGAAGTGGCAATTCAGAGCTATGGGAAAGGACAGTCTTTTCAATAAAAGATACTAGATATCTGTGGGAGGGGAAAAAAGTGGTTCTTGACCCTGAACCTCACATTGTACACAAAATCAGTTCCAGATGGACTGTAGATCTAAATGTGTAAAGTAGGATAATAAATGTGTAGAAAATAACAATATCTCCAGGACTTTAGGGTAAGCAAACATTTTTTTTCAAATGTTTATTTATGAGAGAAAGAGAACACAGCAGGTGAGGGGCAGAGAGAAAGACACAGAATCTGAAGTAGGCTCCAGACTGAGCGGTTAGTGCAGAGCCTGACGCAGGGCTCAAACTCATGAACTGTAAGATCAGATCATGACCTGAGCCAAAGTTGGACACTTAACCAACTAAGCTACCTAGGAGTCCTGAAGTTTACTTTATTTATTTATTTATTTTTAATTATTTTTTTTAACGTTTATTTTTGAGACAGAGCATGAATGGGGGAGGGTCAGAGAGAGGGAGACAGAATCAGAATCAGGCTCCAGGCTCTGAGCCGTCAGCACAGAGCCTGACGCAGGGCTCGAACTCACGGACCGCGAGATCATGACCTGAGCCGAAGTCGGCCACTTAACCGACTGAGCCACCCAGGCACCCCTAGAGTTTACTTTAAAAAATAAATAAATAGGGGAGCCTGGGTGGCTCAGTCAGTTAAGTGTCTGACTCTTGATTTCAGCTCAAGTCATGATCTCACTTCGTGAGTTCAAGCATTGCATCAGGCTGTGCACTGACAGCAGGGAGCTTGCTTGGGATTCTCTCTCTCTCTCTCTCTCTCTCACTCTCTCTGCTCCTCCCCTGCTCTCTCTCTCTTTCAAAATAAATAAATACAAACTTTAAATAATAAATACCAGAAGGAAAAAAAAATTTGTTTTTTATTTTGAGAGAGAGAACATGACAAGGGGAGGGGCAGAGAGGGAGAGGAGAGAGAATCTCAAGCAGGCTCCCCACTGTCAGCACAGAGCTTGATGCAGGGCTCAAACTCACAAACCATGAGATCATGACCTGAGCCGAAATCAAGAGTCAGATGCCTAACTGACTGAGCCACCCAGGCGCCCCGGGAAAAAGGTTTTAATTTAAAAAAAAAGAATATTTATTAAAAGACATATTAATCTCCAGGGATTACACTAAACCGAAAGAACCAATCCCAAAATGTTACATGTTGATTTCACTTATATAACTTTTATTTGTAATCGTGGTAAAATACACATAACATAAAATTTAGCATCTTAACCATTTGTAAGCATACAGCTCATTGATGTTAAGTGCATTTACACTATTATGCAACCATCACCACGCATCTCCAGAACTCTTTTCTTTTTGTTAAACTGAAACTGTACCCATTAAACAATAACTCTGCCTCAGTCCCTAGGAACTACCAACCTACTTTCTGTCTCTATGAATTTGGCTACCCTGGGTACCTCATGTAAGTAGAATCATACAGTAGTCATCTTTTTGTGTCTGGCATCTTTCACTTAGCATAATGTCCTCAAAGTTCATCCATGTTGTACCATGGTCAGAATTTCCTTCCTTTTTTTAAAATTTTTTTTACATGTTTATTTTTGACAGAGAGACAGAGCATGAAAGGGAGAGGGACAGAGAAAGAGAGGGAGACACAGAATCCAAAGCAGGCTCCAGGCTCTGAGCCGTCAGCACAGAGCCCGACGCAGGGCTCGAACTCACGGACCGCGAGATCATGACCTGAGCCAAAGTCGGCCGCTCAACCGACTGAGCCACCCAGTTGCCCCAGAATTTCCTTCCTTTTTAAGGCTGAATAACATTCTATTGTATGTATATACCATATTTTGTTTATTCATTCATCCATTGATAGACCCTTGGGTGGGTTACTTCCATGTTTTGGTTATTGTGAATAATGCTGCTATGAACATGAATGTGTAAATATCTCCTCAAGATCCTTCTTTCCATTCTTCTGGGTCATATGAGAATTCTATTTTTAATTTTTTGAGGAATTATACTGTTTTCCACAGCAGCCGTACCACTTTATATTTCCACCAACAGTGTAAGAGTTCCAATTTTTCCACATCATTGCCAGCACTTGTTTTTTGTTTTTTTTTTTTTATAGTAGACATCCTAATGGGTGTGAGATGTGTCTGACATTTTTGAAATGACAAAATTTTACAAATGGAGAACAGATCAGTGGCTCCCAGGAGTGGGAGTGGCAAAAGAGAAGTGGGTGTGGTTATAAACATTAGGGCCCCTGGTGCTGGAATCTTCCCGTAACTTTACCATGGTGGTGGATACATGAACATATACAGGTGGTAAAATTTCATGGAGCTTAACAGACACACACACAAGTGAGCACAGCTGAAACAGGAAATCCGAATAAAATGAGACTATATCAATGTCAACATCCTATATTTGGCTGTGGTTATATTATACTGTAGTTGTTTGCAAATGTCACCATTGGAGAAACTGGCTAAGGAATCTCTCCATATTATTTCGTACAACTGCCTGCGAATCTACAGTTAGCTCAATAAAAATTTTCATGCACACACATGAAAACCCACTGAAAGACGGAGAAGGCAAGCCTCAGAATATAGGAAAATATATCTGCAATACATATATCTGGAAAGGAAAAAAAAAAAAAAACCTAGCATCCAGAATGTATTTTACAAATCAATAAGGAAAAAGACAGATGACCAGGCAGAAAAACAGACAAATGATGGGCCCTGGCATACACAGAAGGGTCAGTCGATGTATGGAAACACATGTGGCAGGGGTGCCTTGGTGGCTCATTTGGTTAAGTCTCCAACTCTTGGTTTCAGCTCAGGTCGTGATCTCATGGTTCACGGGATCAAACCCAGCATTGGCCTCTGTGCTGGCAGCACAGACTCTACTTGGGATTCTCTTTCTCCCTCTCTCTCTCTCTCTCTCTCTGCCCCACCCCTGCCTTTTCTCTCTCTTTCTCTCTCTCAAAATAAATAAATAAGCTTAAAAAAAAAAAACTTGTGGCAGATCATATGGCAACAGTTATCCATTCTACACATTCCTCTTACTGTAACTTTTCACAGTCTTTCCAATTAGAGGCAGAGCCTATGCCCCCTTCCTTGAAGCTGAGTAAGTAGGCTTTTGTGACTATTTAGGTCAATAGAATATGACGGAAGTGATACTATGTGACTTCCAAGGCTACATCACAAGACACAATGTAGGTTCTGCTCTGTTTGCTGGAATACTCGGTCTTTAAGCCTTTAAGCCTACAGTCACTGTGTAAGCCGTCTGTCCATTCTGAGGTGACAATGGTGTGAGGAAACCCAAGCAGACTGACCACACGGATAGGCCCTGAGCCACGTGAAGAGACAGATGCCTGGCCAGCCCCCAGCTGCTCCAGTGCCCATCTGCCTGCATCCACGTGAGAACGTCTAAACCAGTTCTGCCCAGCCAACTTCTTGAAATCCTGACCCTCAAACCTGAAACCGTGCGAGATAGTAAAAGGACTGTTCATTGTTTAAGCGTCTACATTTGGGGATGATTTGTTACACAGCAATGGATAATGGGAATAGCAGCCTAACTCCATTAGGCTTCAGAGAAGTGCCAATTATTATATATATATTGGGGGTGGGGAGAGAGAGAGAGAATGTGAGCAGGGGAGAGGGGCAAAGGGAGAGAGAGAGAATCTTACGCAGGCTCCAGGCTCAGCATGGAGCCCAACTCAGGGCTCGATCCCACAACCCTGGCATCATGACTTGAGCATCAAGAGTCAGATGCTCAACCGACCGAGCCACCCAGGCACCCCAGGAAGTGAGAACTAAATCCAAAATGGAAAAAATAAATAAATAAATAAAGAGCTATCACTACACACCCACCAGAATGACCAAAACGGAAAAGAGTGACAAGTAGGTGAGGATGTGGATCAGTTAGAACTTTCATACACTGCTGGAAGAAATGTAGATGGAGAAACCACTTTGAAAATATATTTAAGAGAATCTACTACAGTTGAACATAAGCATATCTTTTGTTTTTTGTTTCTGTCTTTCAGGATTAAAAATGTTTTAAGTTTATTAATTTGAGAGAGACAGAGATAAAGCACAAGTGGGGGAGGGGCAGGGAGCGAGGGAGAGAAAGAGAATCCCAAGCGGGCTCCGCACTGTCAGCATGGAGCCTGATTCAGGACTCAAACCCCCAACCGTAAGATCATGACCTGAGCCGAAGTCAGACGCTTAAGCAAGTCACCCAGGTGCCCCAGGATTAAAATTTTATTCTTAAGAGAAAATATAAGCCAGGTTTTCTTAAGAAAACCTACAGAAAACTGTAAGCATTCTGAAAAAGTTACTTGGTCTCATTTGAATAGAAAGCTGATAGGACCAAACTGTGATTCTGAAAATACTCAAAATGCAGGAGGACAAAACACAGCCTCCTTCCTGCTAAATTAATCAGGCGAACTAAGTTTGCAGCAAAAGCAGTGCTCTCAGTACAGGTGCTGAGTGAGCTCGGGGAGTGGGTCTGTGGCTCTACACAGCAACAGAAGCTATCAGTGATTTGGAGCTCTATTTCTATCTTGCTTTTGGAAATATTTCCAAATGGGAACAATCATTTCTTTTTTATTTTTTCAATGTTTATTTATTTTGAGGGGGGGAGGGGGAGAGAGAGAGAGAGAGAGAGAGAGAGAGAGAGAGAATCCCAAGCAGGCTCTGAGCTCTCAGAGCGGAGCCCAGCTCAGGTCTCGATGTCACGAACTGTGAGGTCGTGTCTTGAGCCAAAATCAAGAGTTGACGCTTAGCTGATTGAGGTGTCCCAGGAATAATCGTTTCTAAATATCAGTTTGCTGTCTCTAATCTTAACGAATGGAAGTATCTCATCACATCCCCATGAGGATATTGACAGCTTGCTTTGCCTTTAAAATCAGAAGAGCTATTAATTAAAAGCTTATCTCCATACCATTGTTTGGGGCGATATGCAGATATTAAATGAATAGTAGAAAAGGTCCCCATTCTACTTCACTCTTGAACCTTAATGAAACATAATGACAGAGGTAGGAAAGGAAACAACTTATATTTAACATTTTAGCATCATACATATAAAATGGGATGCTGGTAGGGCGCCTGGGTGGCTCAGAAGGCTGAGCATCTGATTTCGGCTCAGATCATGATCTCACAGCTTGTGAGTTTGAGCTTCAGGTCGGCCTCTGCTGACAGCTCGGAGCCTGGAGCCTGCTTTGGATTCTGTGTCTCCCTCTCTCTCTGCCCCTCCCCTGCTCATTCTCTCTCTCTCAAAAATAAATAAATATTAAAAATGAAAAAAATGGGATGCTGGTAATTGAAAATGTTTTCTCTTTTTCTTTAATTAATTAATTCCCATTCTGGGGTGAAAGGGAGAATGTTTAAAGGTGGACGATCATGGGTGCCTGGCTGGTTCAGTCGGTTGAGCATCTGACTTTGGCTCAGGTCATGATCTCGTGGTCTGTGAGTTCAAGCCCCGTGTCAGGCTCTGTGCTGACAGCTCAGAGCCTGGAGCCTGCTTGGGGTTATGTGTCTCCCTCTCTCTCTGCCCTTCCTCTGCTCACACTCTCTCTATCTCAAAAATAAATAAAAATGTTTAAAAAAAATTAAAAAATATATTGACACATGCAACACTTTGAATGAATCTCCCAAACAAAATAATGACCCAAAGAAGCCAGACAAAAGAGTGCATAGTTTTACCATTCCATCATATAAAGTCCAAAAAAAAGCAGGTAAAGCTAATCTATGACGTTAGAAGTTGGTATGGAAGTCCCGCTTGGACAGGAAAAAGGGAGTGACTGAGAGGGGACACAGGAAGCTCCAGGGGATATTCTGGTAATGTGCTGTTTCTTGTCCTGGGTGATTGTTACATGGGTGTGTTCACTTTGTGACAATTGCCTTACAAGTTGTACATATTTTGAATGCATGTTGTCCTTCAATAAAAAGTCAATTTAAAAAATTTCCTACTACCCCATGACCCAGCAATTGCACTACTAGGCATTTATCCAAGAGATACAGTTGTGCTGTTTTGAAGAGGCATATGCACCCCCATGTTTACAGCAGCACTATCAACAACAGCCAAAGTATGGAAAGAGCCCAAATATTGATCAAGGATGAATGAATAAAGAAGATGTGGTATGTATATACAATGGAATATTACTCGGCAATCAAAAAGGATGAAATCTTGCCATTTCCAACAATGTGGATGGAACTGGAGGGTATTATGCTAAGTGAAATTAGTCAGAGAAAGACAAAAATCATATGACTTCACTCATATGTGGAATTTAAGATACAAAACAGATGACCATATGGGAAGGAAAGCAAAAAGAATATAAAAACAGGGAGGGGGACAAAACATAAGAGACTCTTAAATACAGAGAACAAACTGAGGGTTGCTGGAGGGGCTGTGGGTGGGGGAATGGGCTAAATGGATAAGGGGCAGTAAGGAAGATACTTGTTGGGATGAGCACTGGGTGTTATACGTAGGGGATGAATCACTGGAATCTACTCCTGAAATCATTATCGCACTATATGTTAACTAATTCGGGCGTAAACTAAAAATAAATATAAAAATAAATATAAAAAATAAAAGATAAGCAAACTGCCAAAACAAAAACAAACAAACAACAACAAAACCTCCTAGGGGCACCTGGCTGGTTCAGTCCATTAAGCAGTTGACTCTTCTGATCTCAGGGTCATGATCTCAGAGTCATGAGATCGAGCCTTGCTTTGGGCTCAATGCTTGAGCATGGAGCCTGCTTAAGATTCTTTCTCTCTCCCTCTACACACCCCCTCAAATAAAGAAATTCTTTTAAAAACATAAATTAATTAATTAAAAATCTACTTGGGGCTCCTGGCTGGCTCAGTCAGAAGAGCATGAGACTTCTGACTTCAGGGTCATGAGTTTGAGCCCCATGTTCAGTGTAGAGATTACTAAAAAAGAATAAATAAACTTAAAACCAAAAAACCCCCCACAAAAACACAAAAACCTCTAAGATTTGGGTTTCATCTGGAAGAATGGACTTGTTATTTGCTGAAATGGGAAAAACAGTGGAAGGAGCAGATTCAAGACGGGATCGAGACTGCAGTTTGGGACTTGCTAAGTCTAGGGTGCCTATTACAGAAACTGGCAAGTAGGAGATTCACTCTACAATTTAGTTTTTTTTTTTTAGTGTTTATTTTTGAGAGTGAAAAAGACAGAGTATGAGTGGGGGAGGGGCAGAGAGAGAGGGAGACACAGAATCCGAAGCAGGCTCCAGGCTCTGAGCCGTCAGCACAGAGCCCGATGCGGGGTCTCGAACTCATGGACTGCGAGATCACGACCTGAGCTGAAGACGGGCGACCAACCGACTGAGCCACCCAGGCGGCCCTAGTTGTTTTTTTTTTTTTTTTTAATTATTGTTTTAATGTTTATTTATCTTTGAGAGGGAGCATGAGCCGGGGAGGGGTGGGGTGGAGAGGGACAGAGGATTCAAAGTGGGCTCTGCACTGACAGCGGCAAGCCCGACGCGGAGCTCGAACTCACAAAGCGCGAGATCGTGACTTGAGCCAAAGTCAGACGGTCAACCAACTGAGCCACCCGGGTGCCCCTACAAGTTAGTTTAGGGACGAGGCTTGGCCTGGTCTTATGGATGGCAGAGTCACCACTGTGTAGATGGTATGTAAAGCCTTGGGATCAGATGAGATCAGTGAAGGAGTGAGTGTAGGCAGCAGAGAGAAGAGGTTCAGGGATTGCACTTGGGGCCGTCTATGGTTGGGGTTGTCCCAAGGACAAAGTGACACAGCTCATGTTGGCATCAAGCATGGCACTTACAATGTCCCACCTGGTATTACTTGCTGGCAGCTGGCTTATAAAGCCCCCTCCTAGGCATTCCTTTTTCCTTGTTATTTTTTTCTTCCGATTTTAATGTTATTTTCCAGTGGATTACTAAAATGATATGTATATATTTTACTTATTTAACCCCTGACTTAACCCTGTGAAGACAGCTACTACTGCTCTCTATTTTATCAAACGAGGAAACTGAGGAGCATGGGTGGGACGGAATTTGCCCAAGTCACACAGTGTCTGTGCCAGAAGCAGGACTGGAAGCCAGACTCCCAGATTCCACACTCCTGCTCTTTTCATTCCTTCCCGCTGACCTTCAGGAAAGGGAAGCCTGGCTGGCTGCAGTAGGGCCTAACTAGCAGTTGATCCTGGCTAGCCCTAGTGTCAGGGACAGTGGCTGGCCTGAGGAGATGAACAGAGCGGCCTGGGGAAAGGCAGCCAGCAGGAAAACAGGCAGGGGCCTTGCTGAAAGGGGTTTGAAGGATGCTGGAGAGGAGGAAGGGGCCGGGATGTAGGGGTGGAAGGAGAGGGGTGATGCATTCGCATCTGCCCTGAAGCCAGTGGACCCTAAGAGTGGAGCCAGGCCTCCATCCCCAGAGCCGGGAACCAGCCTTGGGAAGGGAGAGTAAAAAGTATAGGGCCTCTGGTGTAAGCCCTTAGAGACCTGCCCAGGCTGTCCCTCCTTACCTAAGGCTGCCACGTACCCAGGATGGGCAGAAGAGGGCCCAGTATGGAGACTGGGCTCCTGGAGGACACAGGTGATGCTGTTCCCTATGCCCTTGTGCTCATGACTTCAGCCTTGGGAACCGGATACGGGGGCACAGGGCCCACCCCCTTCCCTGCTATTCCTAGTCCCTGGGCCTGAGGGCCCAGCACAGAGGGGGTTAAGGGCCCTGGAACCTTTGCCTGGAGAAGGGGGGGGGGGAGGGGGACGTGGGGAACTGTCATGAGGAGCCTCGTCTGGCCTGATAATCCAGGCTGCCTATCTCTTCCACAGCAGCTGTGAGGCAGACAGGTTGTCCTGGTGGGGAGGGAGGGAAATAAGGGTCTGGCTGATGGCGGGAAGGATTTGAGGAGGGAGGGACATCCAGGCTCCCTGGTGATCTTTTCCCATCCAATAGCTCCCTTCATGACTGTGCCTGCAGACTGGAGGTCGTGGCCCGAGTCTGGACATGGGGGTTCCCACTGACCCAGAGAATAGGAAGTGGGAGCTGGTGAACAGACTTAGGGAGGTGTTGATTGGAAAGTTTCTATTTCTGACTCACTATGTGCCTGGGCAGGTGTGCCGGGGTGCAGTATCGTGTGCGTCCGTAGAGGTGTCTGAGTGAGCGCACGTGCCCACGGGTACATGCCCCTTTAAGGGGGCGGGCGAGTGGGGAAAGCTCACTGCAAAGCCAGAAGAGAAGGAACCTGGCATTTGTTGAGCCCCTGTTATATGTGAGCCAGGCTCTTCTTAGAAATTTTCACCTCTCCTGTTGCATTTCATCGACACAACAACCAGGAAAAGAAAACATTTTAAGCCCATTTATCTGATAAGGAATTCAAGGCTCTGAGAGCAGGGCAAGGGCCCAGGCACACCTAGCAGGTAGTGACGGGAGTCCAGGGTCTGACAAATCCAGAGCTAAGCTTTTCCCTTTTGGCTCTGAGCCCATCCTGGGCAGGTGGTATGGAAGAAAAGCAACAGGTTCTCGTTCAAGCCAAGGATGATGTGTGATTTCAGGGCCTGTGAGCTCCACGCAAAGGCCTGGCTCACAAGCTGTAGGAGTCAGAAGAAAGAGGATTATCGCTGGGTTGAACCTGCGGGGAAGAGGCTTACAGAGGGGTTGCACGTGGGGGGCCTGGCTGGTAGAGCCAGCCAGTAGAGCACTAGAGCATGTGACTCTTGATCCCGGGATGGTGAGTTCAAGCCCCACACTGGGTGTCGAGTTTATTTAAAAATAAGCTAGGGGCGCCTGGGTGGCTCAGTCGGTTGAGCGTCCGACTTCAGCTCAGGTCATGATCTCGCGGTCCGTGAGTTCGAGCCCCGCGTCGGGCTCTGGGCTGATGGCTGTTGGGGGGGGCTTCCTACACGTTCTTTCACTGCATCTTCCCAAGGATCTTGTGAGGTAGGAATTATTGTCATCCCCATTTTATTTTTAATGTTTATTTCTTTTGGGGAGAGAGAGAAAGCGTGCGCCTGTGGGGGAGGGGCAGAGAGAGAGACCGATCTGAAGCAGGCTCTGCTCTGGCAGCAGAGAGCCTGATGCGGGGCTCAGATTCACGAACTGTGAGGTCATGACCGGAGCGGAAGTCGGACGCTTAACCGACTAAGCCACCCAGGCGCCCCGGTCATCCCCCATTTCAGAGATGAGGAGACCAAGACGCAGAGAGACGAAGCAAAATGCTCAGAAAGACATTACTGGTAAGTGGCAAAACTCAGGTCTGATTCCGCTGCCTTTGAAACTCAAAAAGGCCCCACAGACACACGCACAAAATCAACCTCATTTGTAGCAAGTTTGTGCACAGAGCGCAGAGTCTGGAGTCTAAAGAGTAGTTGTAGTCCTGCCTCATCTCCCAATTTACTGTATCACTCAGGCCTGGGCGGCTCAGTTGGTTAAGTGTCCGGCTCAGGTCATGATCCCAGGGTGGTGGGATGGAGCCCCTCATCCGGCTCTGTGCTGAGCATGGAGCCTGCTTAAGATTCTCTCTCTTTCTCTCCCTCTCTTTCCCTCTGCTCTTCTCCTCACGCTCTAAAATAAAATAATACAAAATAAAATCTTAAACACAAATAAAATTGGGGGCACCTGGGTGGCTCCATCAGGTGAGAGTCTGACTTTGGTTCAGGTCATGATCTCACGGTTTTTGTGAGTTCAAGCCCCACATAGAGGTCTCTGCTGTCAAAGCAGAGCCTGCTTCCGATCATCTGTCTCCCTCTCTCTCTGCCCCTCACCCACGTTGTCTCTCTCTCTCAAAAAATAAACGTTAAAAAAAATTCGGGTGCCTGGATGGCTCAGTCGGTTAAGCATCCGACTCTTGATTTGGGCTCAGGTCATGATCTCACGGTTCCTGAGTTCGAGCCCTGCATCAGTTCCCTCGCTGATAGTGTGGAGCCTGCTTGGGATTCTCTCTCTCTGCACCTTCCCCTGCTCATGTTCTCTCCCTCTCTCAAAATAAATAAACTTAGGAAAAAAGTAATTTTACTAGCTGAATCTATTTTTTAAAGTATGTGTGCTGTGTATCTCTGTGTGTATATGTCTCTGTATATGTGGGCGTTACATACGTGTGCTGTGCACATGTGTGTCTGCGTGTCTGTGGGTTTCTGCTGCTGCCTTCCTGTTTTTCCTAGGGTCATGGGTTCCCAGATGCTGAGAGGTAGAGGAACCCTGAGGCTTTGGGGGTGATTTTCTCCCCTTCTCTGGGCCTCAGTTTCCTCTCCTACAGAAATGGATTACTTGAATTCCATGATTTCGAAGGATTCTTGCAGATCTGACCCTCCTTAACTTTGTTATTCACCGTGTGGTCTAAGGACTTCATCCAAAGAAGGTCAGAATAAAAGAGTCACGGGCTTGATGCTACCGTGGCAGGGACTGGAATTAGACAGGAGAAGGCAAAGTTCCCAGACCAGTCCACATTGGCCTCAGGAAAGTCGTGCTTCTTGATCTGAAGCAAAAGCTCTTAGAATGCAAGACCACATCCAAGGACCTGGATTGTGCCCTCCATCACCATGCTGGCCAGGGAAGGGGCAGCGTCTCCATGTGACTTGCAGAAAGGAGGCAGAGGGATGGAAGGGCAGCCATCCAGGAGACAGCTCTGGGCGGGCAGTGTCCTCAGGTCCTACCGTGGCCCCTGCAGGCTCCTGATAAGCAGAGGCCTCCACCCTGATAGCCCCGAGTCTGCTTATCAGGGTCCCCAGACTACCCCACCCAGGCTCAGACTCTGTTCCAGCCCACACCCTGATGACAGCACCCTCCACCCCAGCCAGGGCCACAGCCACAGGATCTCTGGTTGGCTGAGATAGCTCTTTTCTACCTCCAGGACCCTGGTGTCTGCCCATGTTCACCCTTGGTCTTGGGACTAAGCAGGGACTAGGCAGAAGCCTAAGCAATGAGTGGCGTAAATCTTGGCCTTGGTGCGTGAAGCCTTATTGTCTGTGGGGTCTCCGAGTAGAGGTGGTGTGGCAGCAGGAGTCACAGGACAGGAAAGGGGGCAAGGAGCAGACATAGCGATAATTTCTCACCTGGACAGAGTGCCTGGGTTTGTAAAGGTTCTTCAGCCATATTTCTCAATTCTTACAACTCGGGGAGCTATGTGTTGCCACCAGAGTCCAGGGAAGTGGCACTTTGTCTCTAGTTACGCAGCTAGTGAGTGTGACTGAGGAAAGAAGGAGGGAAGGAACCGGACACTGGCTGCACAGGTGCTAGGTCAGATCTGGGAGTTTGAGATGGGCACTCACAGCATCCTTGTAACCACCATGTGAGATAGGTGTGGCCCACTCCCATTTTACACATGTGGGAACTAAGCTGAGAGCACTCCATCCAGAGTCACAGAGCTGGATGCAGTGGACTTGGGACTGTCACTCAGGGCCTGTTCTTTCTTTTCAAGTTTATTTATTTGAGAGAGAGAGACAGAGACAGAGACAGAGACTCCACTGTCAGCTTGGAGTCCAACTCGGTACTCAGACCCATGAACCGTGAGATTATGACCTGAGCCAAAGCCAAGAGCCAGATGCTTAACCAACTGAGCCACTCAGGCGCCCCTGGGCCTGTTATTTTTAAACCTGGGCTCTCTCAAGGGCCTCAAGCAGCTTTTAAGAATATTCTATGAGGGCCACCCGGCTGGCTCAGTCAGTAGTGTGTGTGACTTGTGATCTTGGGGTTGTAAGTTTGAGCCCCATGCTGGGTGTAGAAATTACTTAAAAATAATAAAATTGAAATTAAAAATTAAAAAAGAATGTTCCACAAACTTTCGGATGTTCACCCACCCCTGTTGTTGCTCATCACTTGCAGCCTTCGGTGAGCCCCCGTGGGGAGGAGGTGAGATGGGAACTAGCTTCTTTGAGTCCCTCCTGGGGGCAGCACTAGCCTCATGCTAAGTGCTTTGCCAGTGGCTAGTCACCCAGCTCACAGCTCGGGACTGAGGACCGTGGTTATTGCTGTGGACAGAACACGAAGGGTCTGACAGAGAAGGCTCGCCTGGGAGTTACAGCTTTGTCTGCCGGTCTCCCCAGGCCAAAGTTTCTCTCCTCCCCCACATCACGCTGAGCTTAGCTCCATGTCAGACATTTGACACGCATGTTTATTTATTAGCCACTACTCCGTGGTGGAGATACGTTGGCGAACAAACCAGGCTCTCATGATTATTTGCTAAAGTGAATAATCACACAAATAAATGAGCCCATAACAGGGAGAGTTAACTAGCCAGGGAAGGCTTCCCTGCAGAGGTGACACTTACAGATGAAGAGGGAATAGGAGTTAGACAAGAAAGGAGGGAAGGTTATGCCAAACAGGGAAGAGCAGGGAGCCTGGCCGCCTCCGTCGGTGGAGCGGGCAACTCTTGATTTTGGGGCTGTAAGTTCGAGTCCCATGGTAGGTATAGAGGTTACTTTAAAAAAAAAAATATTGGGGCACCTGGGTGGCTCAGTCGGTTAAGTGTCTGACTCTTGATCTTGGCTCAGGTTAACATCTCACGGTTCATGAGATCGAGCCCCATGTCGGGCTCCATGCTGATCGCATGGAGCCTGCTTGGGATTCTCTCTCTCTCTCTCTCTCTCTCTGCCCATCCCCCCCTGAAGATAAACTTAAAAAATATTTTTTTGGGGGGAGAAAGAGAGAGAGAATGAGAGACAGCGCATGAGCAGGGGAGGGGCAGAGAGAGAGGGACAGAGGATCGGAAGCAGGGTCTGCACTGACAGACTGACAGCAGCAAGCCTGATGTGGGACTCAAACTCATGAACAACAAGATCACGACTTGAGCAGAAGTTGGACGCTCAACCAACTGAGCTACCCAGGCACCCCTAAAAAAATCTTTAAAAAAACCCCAGAACAAAATAAAACAAAAAAACAGAGGGAAGAGCACGTGCCAACATTCTGCGACAGCAGGAAGCACAACACCTCCAAGGAACTAAAGGTTTGGTCTCTCCTCCCACACCCCATCCTGGCCGCATCTGCCCCTGCAGAGGAGGGTATAACTGCCTCCCAGCATACAGACCAGACTGTCTAGGATGGGGGCTAGGGGGGAGCAGAGAAGCAGATATGTCCTCCAGTATGGGGTCTAAAATAACAGAGACCCTGCTTGAGGGAAGGGTCTACTCCAGGAGTCTCGCCTTCCCTAGAGGCAAGAGAACCGAATACTGCCAGGCTCTCACTGAGTCTTGAGCTCTCCACAGGCCCCTACCCATTCTCTCTCTTTTTGAAAAAAAATTGTTTAAGTTTATTATTAAAAAAATTTTTTTTAATGTTTATTTATTTTTGTGGAAGAGAGAGAGACAGAGCACAAGCAGGGAAGGGGCAGAGAGGGAGACACAGAATCCGAAGCAGGCTCCAGGCTCTGAGCTGTCAGCACAGAGCCCGACGTGGGGCTCGAACCCACAAACTGTGAGATCATGACTTGAGCTGAAGTTGGATGCTCAAACGACTGAACCACCCAGGTGCCCCTAAGCTTATTTTGAGAGAGACACAGTGAGCGGGGGAGGGGCAGAGAGAGAGAGGGGGACAGCAAATCTGAAGCAGGCTCTGAGATGACAGCAGAGAGCCAAACTCGGGGCTCGAACTTGAGAACTTCAAGATCGTGACCTGAGCCGAAGTCAGATGCTCAACCGACTGAACCACCCAGGTGCCCAGGCCTCTACCCATTCTCATGCTGGCTCTCAGAAGAGCTTGGAATTCACCTGCCCTCAAATCACCAGCAGAGCCCCACCCCGGCCCCCGGCCCCACACCCAGGAAAGCTTGCCATGGCAGAGGTGGGCAAGAGGTCTGACTGCCTAAGTCTAGTCTCCTTGGGCTCAACATAAATATAGGCAGGGGCCCGGGAACTGAAATTTAAGCCAGAGCTTTTCCCAAGAATTCAGAGATCCAGCTGTCAGGACCCTCCCTGCTTTACAGAGGTTCAACAAACATTTCCACTACCACCACTGCTGCTGCCACTGCCATGGTCAACAACAGCCTCCACCAGGGATGGGGGGGAGGGGGAGGTCTGTTCTCCCTCTGCCCAGGCCCAGCAGATAGATGACCAACTTCATTGGGGATAGGAGCGAAGCGCAGACCATAACCTTAGCAAGGATACTAGAAAGGGCCTAATATGGAGAGGGGATAGAGACCCTTGTTCCAAGGGGTCCAGCCGGGAAAGGGTTAAGAGGAGGGGCTCTCTAGAACCCGGGAAAGTGCCCCACCCAGGGGAGGGGCCAGTGGATTAAAAAGCAAGCAGTTTGAGTGGAGAGGCAAGGACAGGGCCTCCCTGCCTCTAAAGGCCTCCACAGTCTGCAGTTCCAGCCCCAGGTAAGTGCCCTCTCCTGGGCCTGTCTGCTTGTTGATGTGACCACAGGGAAGCTTCTGCCTCATTACATCATCTCTGGTTTATTTAATTCTGGTGCTGGGTCCCCGAGGAGATCTCAACAGACCTGAGCTTTACAGGGTTCTCCAGGCCAGTCCCCTTGCCTATGCAACTTGGGCCGCCCTTGACCACAGTATCAAGGGGTTGCTGGCTCAGGAGCTATGGACCAGGGAGGGGGAGATCTGGGTGTCTAACACTGGCCTATCCTGCTCTGCCCTCGGCCCCTGGCTCTCCCTGCCACAGCCCCCTGTGCCTGCTGCAGGATCCTGGCTGGGATATCATCATATACTGTAAGTTTGCGATGAGACACTACAGTATAGATGATGTACTAGTCCGGGTACCCCCAGCTCTGGAGCCAGACGAGGAGGGCAGGGGACGCTGCAAACCCACGGGGCTCGCCGCTCAGCCTATCACAGCCTGCTGACCGCCAAGACACTTGGGAATGGCGAGGAAACCGTTACCATTACTGAGTTTAGTAATGGTAACGGTTCTCTTGCTGCACCCAGAAAACGTGCCAAGAAGAGAGCTCAGGACCCTGGAGCGGAACACTGGAAGGGAGGGAGACTCCAGCTCAGACAACGGGGTGGGGGTGAAGGAACGGGTTAAGTTTTCTCTTTCTTATTCTAAAGAAATAAAGATGAGAACCAGTATGCTTGTCTTTCAACTTTATTGGAATTCGAGACTAGGGGGAGGGATGGGGCAAGAGGCACTATCTCACTTAAGACCCATAAGTCCTTACACATGGTTTCAAGGTAGAGGAACTGAGGGGATAAGGAAAAGAAAAAAAAAAAAAAAAAAAAACCTCTCTGCTAACAAGTGGCACCTGAGAGAAACTCTGGGTTCATTGCCAGCTGGAAGCAGTGTGGTATTGTTCCCACCAAAGAACCAACTTCTAGACCTAAGCAGCGGAGGCCCGAGGCAGAGGAACTACCTGAGAACTGAGCTAAGGTCGGTTCCTTCCTTCAACGGGAAAAATGGCCAGGCAGGGGCTGTGCAGACTCAAGCAAGGTCAAGTTAGTCAGGAAGTGTCCATGCCCCTTACCAATCCCTGCAGGGTCTGAGCAGGAACCATTCTGGTCAGTGACTCCTGCCAGCAGCTTTGATGCCTTGGGAGAGGCAGCAGAGTGGTCACTTGAGAAGCTTCACAGAGAGGCGGAGCCGAACATCGCAGAGAAAGATGTCCATGAGGTCGCGGCCCACCTCCTGTGCAATCTGGGAGATCAAGTGCCCCTTTGGACCAATGAGGATCTTCTGAGGGTGGAGCAAAAGAGAGGGCCATGAGGCTGCTCTCGGGGCTCTAAGTGCTAGAGGAGAACCCCTGCTTAATAGACCCCTAGTCCCTTCTCCAAGCTTAATCCAGCTTACCACATGAGATTCTTTGGGCACCAGAAGCTTCTGTTCGATCACCAGCTCCCCGCTTGGCCCTTCCTCCCACACCACTGTCCTCTGCACAGGGAGATACCATGATTAGTCAGACAGGCCTATACCCCTACCTCTCTGGGCCCCAGATAGCCTATTCTGGGTATGTGGCTGGTGAAGAGCCCCTAGACCCCTTCATTGTGCCTGCACCTGCTGCACATTGTAGGGTATCTCCTGGGGCAGGTGCTCTAGTAGCTTCTCTCGGATGGTGTTGGCACAGATCTCCTCAGGTGTCTGGCTGGTGAGGACTCCGCTGTGGAACTCCCAGGGTCCTGGCCGGGCCTGTGCCAGGAGGTATTGCTGTGGGTACAGAGAGGGTACGTGGGGCAGCTCAGTCCCAACCAAGACTTTCCTACCTACTCACTCTTACTTCCGGGAGGAACTGTGAGGCTTGTCTTCATATGGTGGAAATCAAAGGACAGGCTATGGCCAAGGCCAACTGACCTTTAGTATTTTCACATCTTCCTGGCTTAGGGCAGACAACATGAAGATCTCCTGGAAGTGGGGCCAGCCAATCTTCTGAGGGCCTCCCACAGACTGTGTGTTTGGGCCCTTAGCTGCGGGGCCCGGGCAATGAGTGCCGGCCTGTGAGCGAACAGCCTCCCTCATCTTGAGCTTCTTGCCATTGACCACACCTTCAGTGAGGGCTGCTGTGAGCTCCAAGAGAATGGACTTCTGCTTCAGGCAATCTACCTGGGCATGGGGGATGGGCAGAGAGTGGGGAGGTAGTGAGATGGGCACCTGGGAGGAAAGTAGACCCCTCCTTCAGGTAGGTGGTGCTCACCTTGTTCATGACAAGGATGCTAGGGACTTGGGAGAACTGGGTCAGGCACTGGAGCACTTGGGGGCTGAGCTGGTTCCGAGTCCACTTGTCTGAGACGTCCACAAGAACCACAACTGGAAGTTGGCAGGGTGGGGAGGAGGACAAAGATATGACCACTCTTTCTTCACCCCCCAAAAAGACCCATGATATGGGCTCTGGCCAACCCCCACCCCCAAACTACCAGGAATGAGAGAGGCCATGACCATGTAAATCGGGCTTCAGATTCCCATCATGAGTCTAACCCATATCAGCAGATTCCATGCTCTTCCACGGATCTTCCAACAAAGAAAGCTCCAGATGGTGCCTGAGGGACAAACATAGGTCAGGAAGGGTTTTATGACTGATGTACTCCTGATGAGGAAGAGGGTTTAAGGGGGTTTTCCAGTCCCTATGACAGAATCTCCCCGCCCTCTCCTCAACACCTTTCCCTCTACATACCCATTTCCACAGCTATTACCTTTTCTGTTTAACAGGGCTGATGAGACCAGGTGTGTCAAGTAGAATCTAAAATCAGGAAAGAGAGATGCCCAGCCCCCCAGATGGAACACTTATGACTGGTGAGCGAGAGAAAGGCCATCCTTGATGTCAGGAGCCTGCCCCCACTCTTGGCCAGGCTGACTTTAGATTTTCACCCTCCAGCTTTGTTTTGGTTCTAGATGGGATCCAAGAGAAAGATGATGACTGTGAATATGTGGAAGATTAGAAAGGAGTGAAGAGGGAATGAGATCTTTCTGACTAGATGCCAGAGGTGGAAGGTAGAGAGAGAACTGCATGAGGCCTAATGGAGAAATGAACCTAAACATCATTTTCTTCATGTCTAACTGTAAGGGGGACCCTCTTAGGTTTACCCTCTGTCCTATTTGCTGGACTCCCTTTGCAGGTACCCACCACCTGAGCTTCCTTCTCTGTGATGATCCCCAGAGCTTGGCAACGAGTGGTGTGCACCTTCTTGGAGACAGGGAACACCTGCCAGAAACAAAGAAGTCCCAAGTGAAATCCCAGATCCCTCTAGAACAATCCATAAACAGAAAAGAAGTGAGAGATGAAAAGGGGGTTAAAGATTGAGCATACTTTTCGGCCCAGCAGCTGGTTGGAGAGTGTTGACTTCCCTGCATTCGGAGCACCCAGGAGGACCACTCGTAGGACCCGGGGGTTCTCGGGCATATCAGGACGATGGACCAAGAGGAGATCCTGTTCATCTGTGGGGGGGGGGGGGGGGGTAGGAGGGGAGTGAGAGGTAATGCAATATGGATCCTGTCAGGTACTCAGTCCTACCCACCCACAGAGGAAGTAAGGAATATAAGATTAGTGTACCATGTTGAAGCTGAGACCTGGCTTTGAGATTTAGTTTGCCCGTTAATTTGTTTATGTAATTTTATTAAGTTCTCTAACTTCTCTAAGCCCCTTAGTTTTCTCACATGTAAAATGGAGATAATATTAAACAACACCTACTTATAACCTTCTTTTGATGGGGCACCTGGGTGGCTCAGTCAGTTAAGAGCCCGACTCTTGGTTTCAGCTCATGATCTCACAGTTCGTGAGTTCAAGCCCTGTCAGGCTCTACACTGACAGTGCAAAGCCTGCTTGGCATTCTTTCTCTCTCCTTTCTCTGTCCCTCCCCTGCTTGCTCTCTCAAAATAAATAAACATTAAAAAAAAAAACAACAACTTTGGGGCACCTGGGTGGCTGTCAGTTAAACATCTGACTCTTGATTTTGGTTCAGGACATGATCTCACCGTCCGTGAGTTCAAGTCCAGCATCGGGCTCTGCACGGACGGCATGGAGCCTGCTTAGGTTTCTGTCTCCCTCTTTCTCAAAATAAATAAGTAAACTTAAAAAAAAAATAACCTTCTTTTGGCAATTGTGTAAAAACAATCAGCACAATGCCTGGCACTTAATATTCAATTACTGTGTGGAACTGTACTGTAGTTGTGCCTGGTAAATCTATGTACATGTATGAAAGTACATCTAGATCAGATAAAGCGAGAAATCCCTCCAGCTCTGACAGTCTCACCTTATTAAGGGTGTTATGAAGGCTCTGCAAGCTTTCTCAGTATTTCTAAGTAGGAGTCCCTTATGCATTACAATTACCAGTTTTTGTATCCAGACTCCCCACCAGACTGTAGTCTATGCTACCTGAAGATCAGAGAGTGCTGTTTCCTGGGTGTAACTCAGTCTCTTGACAAGTAAGTAGATGGGCACTAATCGGATCGAGTTTGCTTCCCAAATCCGGGCAGAGAGCCACAATTGTGCTTTGCCCATGGCCCTTCAATCTCCTGCTTTTTGTAAGCGTCTCTGATTGTGATCCTCTGGCTCCAAAAGTTTTAGAACCTGGTATTTCTCTCCTGTGAGATCCTTCACGGCTCGCCTCTCTTTGGGGACCTCGAGATCGTTTTCCATAATATAAGACCAAAGATGATATCCCCAGAGAGTTTCCCTGACTCGGAACTTTAAATGCTAAAACTGTGACAGTCCGGGACAAGCTATCTGGGCCCTTTACCTCTGTGTATGGACACGGCGGGAGGATGAGAAGTCAACGAACTGTCTGGCTGAGCGAGTCCGAGGAAGCGGTCCAAGGCTGAGCTCTGGCCATATCGGCGAGAGGCGGAGGCCAGACGGGGACCAGAGAAGGCGGCGCCCGCGAAACAAGACACGCACCTCCGCTGACAGTCCAAGAGCGAGGAGAGGCCGGTCACCCACCCCCTCGCGGCGTCTGGGCCCAACTGCCGGACCCCTAACACCGCCCGAAAAAACATAGCAGCGCGCCGCCCGGGAGCAGCCATTACAGCCGCAAGGCACTCCGGGAACTGGCCAGAAACGCACCTAAGAGTGAATAGAGCAGTGGAAAAGCGAGCACGAGAGAGCTAGATTGGCCCAGAGAGCGGAGACGCACGGGATGCCGGAGGTGGGATGAAGGAGAAACTGCTTTGGAGACTGACCGAGGCTAAGGAAAATCTGTATTTAGAGTTTGTGTAAACATGATGATTGTTTTGGACTCCTATACACAGGCTGCTTTCTTCTTCTCCTGCCAAAGTTTTGTAAAAGGTTCTTCTAGCCCTGCCTCCTGGGCGACTACATCTCCCATGAGGCCTAGAGGCAGAAATCGTTCTCTTAGCGCAAAACTTATCGCGGCTGGAGAAACTGACGCATCTAAGGAGGAAAGGTGGAAGCCGGAGCGGGTGCTGTTCCGCTGTCCCCCTAAGGGCCTTTTTGGTTTTCTCTAGCCTCAGGCTTGCAGGATCCTCTCCCAGTGCCACCCCTGGCTTGGTCTAGCGGTCGACAGCGGCCTCCACTGCCACCCAAGGAGTAGTCAGTCCGTAGGTCTGTGTTTCCGAGGAGCGGCAGACGCGATTTCCCTTCTGTAAACCTCCATAACCATCTCATCTCAGAGACCATTCCTTTCTGGAGAAAAAAGAGGGTCTGTAAAGGGAGAAGCTGCTTAGTCACCTACAATTCCCCAGATTGATTCAGTGGCCTGCAAAACTTGGTATATCTTAGCTGTTTGTGGCCTTAAGCCTTATTCATCCTTTGAAGCCTCTGGATTAAACTCTTGAAATTGAAGAGAGAGAGAGAGAGAGAGAGAGAGAGAGAGAGAGAGAGAGAGAGAGAGAGATGTTGGCGGGGATTGGGGGAATGGGGATTTACTCAGCATATGCTATGTACAGGCCATGTCCAGGTGCTGGGGATACATGAATGAAGAAAATGGACAAAAGCTTCTTATCACAGGACTTGTGTCCTGGGGACTGTGGTGGGAGGGTGGTGAGGGAGAGAGAGAGAGACATTTGTTAGTGACCTGACAGGAACTGTTTAGTATCGTGGTCTGGGTGAAAACCTAAATAGAGTGTATTGAAGAGAGAATGAGAGGTGGGGGCCCCTGGCTGGCTTAGTAAGTAGAGTGTGTGGCTCTTGGTATCAGGCTTGTGAGTTTGAACCCCAGGTTGGGTTGGGCCAGAGTTTTATTTATTTTTTTAATGTTTATTTATTTACTGTTTTTGAGAGAGAGTGTGTGTGAGCAAGAGTGAGGGAAGGGTAAAGAGGGGTGGGGAGCGAGAATCCTAAGCAGGCTCCATGTTGTCCGTGCAGAGCCTGATGCGGTGCTCGAACTCACAAATTGTGAGATCATGACCTAAGCTGAAATCAAGCTTCCTGATGGTTAATGGATGCTTAACTGACTGAGCCACCCAGGCACCCCAGGCTGTAGAGCTTTAAAAAAAAAGATATAAGATCTTTCTGAGGGAGCAGAGCAAAAGGGAATGGTAATAGAAAGGGGGGAGAGAGAAGTGGAGTTAAAGGCGTTTTTTTTTAAACAATTTTTTTTTTTTTAACATTTGTTCATTTTTGAGAGACAGAGCATGAGCAGGGAGGGAGCAGAGAGAGAGGGAGACACAGAACCCGAAGCAGGCTCCAGGCTCTGAGCTGTCAGCACAGAGCCCAACTGCCTGCCTACCTGCCTGCCTGCCCCTGCAGGGCTCGAATCCACAAACCGTGAGATCATGACCTGAGGGGAAGTCAGATGCTTAACGGACTGAGCCACCCAGGCACCCCTAAGGCTTTTCTTTTTTAAGATCAGAGATTTTTTGTTTGCTCATGGCATTGACAAGGTAGAGAGGAGAAAATTGATGATATAAGACAGAAAGGAGAGGATTGTTGGGAGGATGGTGGAAACCAGATGACTGGGCTGCTCTTTTGGGAATGGCAGTGGAGTGTCCAGAGAAGCCCTGAGTGACACAGGATTGACAGAGACTGGGCAGCCAAAAGCACTGATGGTTTGCAAATGGCGCCAGGCTCCAGCTTTCAGGCTGCCTGCTCTGTTAGTGGAAGAAATAACCTTTCTGGAACACGATATTCTGGATGTTCTTTGGGCACCCATATGCCCAAAGAACAAAATATCACTAAATATAGGACAGCTGGCAATCAGAAAAATATGAATATTCTTTCATCAACAATAAGGTGAAATGCCATTTCAACTGTAATTAGGGTGAAGGGCAACTTCAGGTTAAGCAGTGGTTGAAGAGTTTAATTAAATAAATGCAAAATCACCCAAAGAACACATACTAAGTACTACAGCACTGGCAACAGATAACACCTTGAAAGAATCCCTGGGCTATCATGAAAATATAGAGGAAATATGTCAGTCAAAGTGCCTTATTAATTCTCTTCTTTCCCAGAGATTTTCCCTCAAAGGATATTGCGGGGGAATTTTGTATTTTGTGAGATTAGGAGAGAGGTTAATCAGATGAAACAGACTGCCTAAGTTCATATGTCAGCTTGCCACTTATCAGCTGTATGAATTTGGACAAGTTATTTCAACTCTCCAAGCATCAGTTTCATCATCTGTACAATGAAGAAAATAATAACAAACACATCTTCCTAATATCATGTGTTCATTTGAATCTAGGATTTGGAACAATGTAGGATTTAGAAAAGTGTAGGCTCTTGGGGCGCCTGGGTAGCGCAGTCGGTTAAGCGTCCGACTTCAGCCAGGTCACGATCTCGCGGTCCGTGAGTTCGAGCCCCGCGTCAGGCTCTGGGCTGATGGCTCAGAGCCTGGAGCCTGTTTCCGATTCTGTGTCTCCCTCTCTCTCTGCCCCTCCCCCGTTCATGCTCTGTCTCTCTCTGTCCCAAAAATAAATAAACGTTGAAAAAAAAATTAAAAAAAAAAGTGTAGGCTCTCAATAAATATCCTTATCTTAAGGCTAATTGTTTTACCCCTTCTGGCACCTTGTTACATGAATTATTCTTTTTTTTTTTTAATTTTTTTTCCAACGTTTATTTATTTTTGGGACAGAGAGAGACAGAGCATGAACGGGGGAGGGGCAGAGAGAGAGGGAGACACAGAATCGGAAACAGGCTCCAGGCTCTGAGCCATCAGCCCAGAGCCTGACGCGGGGCTCGAACTCACGGACCGCGAGATCGTGACCTGGCTGAAGTCGGACGCTTAACCGACTGCGCCACCCAGGCGCCCCGAATTATTCTCTTTTCTATATAGACAGTTCCTCTCTGTACTGTATTCCTCTCATCAGCATTTAAAATTTTTTTAATGTTTATTTTTATTTTTGAGACAGAGAGAGACAGAGCATGAGCAGGGAAGGGGCAGAGAGAGAGGTAGACACAGAATCTGAAGCAGGCTCCAGGCTCTGAGCTGTCAGCAGAGAGCCAGACGCAGGGCTTGAACTTATCAACTGCAACATCATGACTTGAGCCAAACAAAGTCAGACCCTCAACCGACTGAGCCACCCAGGCGCCACTCCTCTCATCAGCATTTATTTTTTAAAATGCTTAATCTCAAAATAAATAAGTAAAAATAAAATAAAATGCTTAATCTCAGGTGCCTGAATGGCTCAGTTAGTTGAGCATCTGACTTTGGCTCAGGTCATGATCTCACGGTTCATGAGTTTGAGCCCTGCATCAGGCTCTGCACTGATGACAGCAGGAGCCTGCTTGGAATATTCTCTCTCCCTCTCTCTCTGCCCCTCCCCTGCTCACACTCTTTTTCTCTCTCAAAAGCAAATAAACATTTAAAAATGCCTAATCTCTTCCATCTGAAAAGCAAAAACCCCAAACTCCCCTGATCTGGAAGTCCTTTTTTTTTTCCAACGTTTTTTATTATTTTTTTTATTTTTGGGACAGAGAGAGACAGAGCATGAACGGGGGAGGAGCAGAGAGAGAGAGGGAGACACAGAATCGGGAACCGGCTCCAGGCTCTGAGCCATCAGCCCAGAGCCTGACGCGGGGCTCGAACTCACGGACCGCGAGATCGTGACCTGGCTGAAGTCGGACGCTTAACCGACTGCACCACCCAGGCGCCCCTGGAAGTCCTTTTCTAACTAGGTGTCATTGTGTGTTTCTCACTAAGATAATACAGTGAAGATGGTGGAGAGACACAGATGGATTTTAGAGATTTAAGGAGATAGCAATTGAAGGATGTGATTAAAACCCCTCAATGGCTTCCTATTACAACTAGATTCATCCAGTGTCCTTGCATACATTGAGCCCTGCTTCTACTCTCAAGGCTGCCAGCACATTAGCTTTCTTTCCATCTTTTGAATATACCAAGCTCATTTCTGCCTCAGGGCCTTTACATCTGCTACTCCTGCCTTCTCTGTTCTTCTAGATTTGGCTTCTGCCCCCTATTGAGGTCTCAACTTAAATGTCACCTCCTCATAGTATTTATCACTACCTGCAACGATCCTATTTCAAAGCCTGAAATGCTCTATGAGCCTCATTAAGAGTCTTCACAGTCTCACCAACCTCTCATGGCCCCAATCTGAACAAGTCACTCCTTTGCTTCACTGCCCTCAGAATAAAGTACAAACTAACTTGGCCGTAACTTTGCTGATCTCATCTCTCACTTTCTCTCTTTTAAAGTTTATTTTTTTAGTAATCCCTACACCCATCGTGAAGCTTGAACTCACAACCCTTAGAGCAAGAGCTACACACTCTTCCAACTGAGCCAGCCAAGCGCCTCCACCAGTCTCGTCTCTTGTCGTTCCTCTTTTTCAGCTCAACTGAAAAATTTCCAGTCCCCCAATTGCCTGGTAGTCTTTCTCACTTCCAGGTCTCCCCAGAGGCTGTTCCTTCCATGACTGGTTAAATTCTCTCTTAGGACCCTTTTTTCCCCCCTCCTGTGATAAGGCAGTTTATAATAGAGTGATTGAGCACAAAGATTGTATTTCTGGGTTTGATTCTCAGGTCCATTATTTACTGTGTGCCCCAGGGCAATGCCCCAAGGTAGGTAACTTCTCTCTTCTTCAGTTTCCTCATCTATAAAATGGGGATAATCATAGTACCCTCATAGGGTTGTTGTGATGATTAAAAGAATTCACATGTATAAAGGACTTGGAACAGTGCTTGGCACATAGTAAATGTTATTCAAGTATTTGATGTTTTTATTATATGTCCCCTACTAGACTCTAAGCTCTATGAGGACAAAGATTCCAGCAGGAGACTGACTGTGGTGATAGAGTTAGGAAAGTCCAGTTCCCAGAAGATTCAGGGTCAGCTTTGGCCTTCTTTTTAGTATTCCATTCATCAGAACATAGTGTCAATATTAATTCTTCCTCTTTTCTGGCTCTGCGATTCCCCCATGGTGCCAAATGTGCTCATTCCAAAGGGTAATATTTTTGCAAGTAATGACAACTATTCTAAGTTAGGAGCTAGCCTCTGGAATTAGTCCTGGGCCCCACCACCCTACTCTTGTCACCAGTTACATTTTACTGTATGTAGGTCGAGAGATGGGAGGCAGTTCATACACGAGGCATGCACTTTTGTGTAGATCTGCTTTTCTAGGGACAGATTACGCTAATCTATATACTTTTCCCACAGCAACATATAGGTATGTACGTAAAAGTTACATGCATCTGATGAGAAAAAAATCCTCAAACTCCTAGGTGCTAGAGCGAGTAACCTCATTTCTTAGTGACTTGAGCATTCCATTATATGCATTTTAAATTAGTAATCTGTAATTAGAAATATTAGTGACACTCCAGTTTCAGCATTCTCAAACTTTAGGGCCTATTCTTGCTTCTTTCCAAAGAAGGAAAAAATTTCCTTAGTCTTAGATTAGGACTTTAAATATTCATATCAGATCCTGGGATCAGGAGTAGCTTTTCTTTCTCCAGAAGTACAGAGAATTTAACGCCTTTCACAGAAAGAATGGAACTACTTTCCTCCTCCTCCCCCCTTCTCTTCCTTGATTTTTTTTTGCCTGACATTATATCTTGGTCCCTATCTCTGCAAACTCTGGGCTATAGAGGTAAGACTGGGCTAGAGGTGGGATGAGGGTCATGGTGATAAGGAGAGAGTTTAGTTCTGTATCTCCTCTTCCCTTCTACTGCAGTGCATTGCCCTCAGCTGTCAAATCTGTATTGCTGAATTTCCAAGACTCAACTGAGCCTAGTATTTTTTTTTTTCTTTTTAGGTTTGCTTATTTATTTTGAGAGAGAGACAGCGAGAGCAGCAGAGGGCCAGAGAGAGAATCCCAAGCAAGCTGTCAGCAAGGAGCCGGCGCTGGGCTCGAACTCATGAATAGTGAGATCATGACCAGAGCTGAGATCAAGAGTCCAGCGCTTAAGGACTGAGCCACCCAGGCGCCCCTAGCCTAGTTTCTTGTTCCACTATGCCAAGGCAGCACAGTGGTCTAGGGGCTGATGGTTGGGTCTCCATGGGCTAAAGGTCTAGTTTTTGTTTACCAGTTTGCAAAAGGGCCAGGCTCTGTAGTGAGAGCTGTAAAGTAAGAAACTATAGGCCTGCAAGTTCCTCGATGGCACATATGAGATGCCCAGAACATTTCTGTCCAATAAACAGTATGCTCTTGATAAACAGACTGAACTTTGCAGTGTCCCAAAGAAGTTTAAGTGCCGCCTTGACAAGATCCCCAGGGGCTTCTGAGCACCTCCTGGCCAGTAGTGTATTCTGGGATGTCAAAATTACCTCTTACACAATTACCTCCAACGTATTCTAGATGTGATCGTCTTTTTGAAAGAGATCCAAGTTCATTATCAGTCACCTCAGAGCACCTGCATTCGGGCCTTTAAGTGCAAGTAGGATCCAGAATCCTGGAAGTGTCATTAAGTCTATGATCGAGGTCCAAGCGTTTAGTAACCCTAGGCAAAGTAACCCAGAGGCCTTGGACCTAAGGGCGGCCATGGAAGCCTGAAAGCCTAATCGGTCCTCGAGGCCAGCGGCCATGTCCACCTGAGACTCAGGGGTGCAGAGCATCAGGCACTGGAGAAGACGCCTCGGCTCCGGCTACGCATGCGCGGGCGTCCATAGAGGGCCCCGGTAATCCAGGCTGCGCATGCGCAAGAGCGGCTCCCGGCTAGTCCCGACGGCGGCGGCGGCTACTGAGGGGCCGGGGCGTGGAGTAGCGGTGGCGGCGGCGGGCAGCAACGGAGCAGCCATGAGGGCCGGGCCCAGTCACCGACAGTGAGTGATGGTGGAAGAGGGGTGGCTTGGTGGAGGGATACCTCGACTTGGTAGGGGGGTGGGGGGTGGGCTCTGCCTGTCGGAGGCGAAGGGGCGTGGGGGAGGGACAGTTTGAGGTGATGATGGGAGAATTTGGGGCATAGGTGGCCGGATCGCCAGCGCCAGGGCTGGACCGCTTGGCGGAGGGAAGGAGGTGAGTGCGGCAGAGTGAAGGAGCCCACGGCAGGGGCAGTGTCCCGCGCTTCCCCGTTTGTCATCGTCCCTTCCCCCAGGAGCTTTCGGTCGCCTCTCCCTTTCCGCTTCTTTCAGAGAATGGTCGCGGGGGGAGGGTGGTGGAGGATGAAAGCCTTGCTGGAGCTGAAGAAGCTAACTCTGATCCAGGCAGGGAAGGCCGGTCGCCTAGAGTCATGGGCTTTTCTGGGCGGAGGATGGGAGTCAGGAGCCCTCTGTTTAAAGCTGGGAGGGGTCTAGGGAAGAAAGCTAGGGGCTTAGAGTCTGACAGGTTCGAAACCACGTCCACCATTGATAAAGCTGATAGATAACCTTGGGCAGGTCCTACTTAACCTTTCTGAACCTCTGAAAGATGTAGTGCTTCGGTGGGCTATTGCAAGCATCAATGTACGTGATTGAAATTGTGTATGAAAATTGTAAATTGTAGGTACTATACCGATGGTACTATTGTCACCAACAATATTACTGGATTTTAGACCTTACCGTTATTAGTAGAGTGATTGATTTCTTTGTCAAGGCGAAGCATATTGTTTGTAAAACCTCAATAGGCACATATGTGCGTTTTACGTAGGCACAGTAGATCATGTGCAAAAATACCAGTTTGTGATGTGACTAATTAGCCATCAGACTTGTGTAGGAAAAATACCATACTCTTGGGCATTTTTACAAATGGTGTGTAGCTCCTTACTCAAAAGGAAGAAATAAGAGAATGGAGGGCCAATCTGTTAAATGCTTTGTGAACATAGCTCACTCAGGTTCCTTGTCTTGTAACACAGTTGGTACTAATGTGCTTTATTAGGAGTCGAGAAAACTAGTTTGAGACAAGCTGGGAGGGCTGCACAAAGAGGGGTGTGCAAATACAATTTGCTATTTTTAAATTGTATAAAAGTTTTCTTTCGCGAGGGAGTCTCTGGTTGCCCCAAGGGCCGTGTCTCCGTTTTGGAGGTCAGATAAGCATACAGCAGCTTTGCAGCTCCACTTTTTGTTATGCTGCCTGTGGAACCTCCAGGGTGGAGTGTCTCTGAGAGAAAGACAGAAGCAGCTGTCCAAGAGGTGGCTGGTTCTTTTCTGAGAGGCTGAAGGAGCACTCCTGAGGCTTTGTTGTTGTTCTTGTTATTTAGGGTACACAAAGCAGAGGACAGAGTTAAACTGTGTGCTTCTAGAGAGAGAAAATGGCTTTCTAGCCACAGCTTTTGAAAGAGGTGAAACTTCTTTCAAAAGGACAGAATGAGATGGATGCTTCAGCTTTGCTGGCCCTAAAGATGAAGAGCTTGAAATAGCGAGGCCTTTTGGAAATTAGTGAGTGATTTGTCTTTCATCTGAGCAAAGGTAGGGAGTGGCTGTACTAGGTCCTTGAAGATTCACAGATAAGAACAGTGAATTATTTTATAGGAATGGGGGAAATGAACCCTAGTTGTCTTTAACTTCTCCATCTGGTAAAACGTGCTTTACCTCTTTTTCTTGGAAATATACAGTGATATATCATTTTTAATTTTTTGCTCTAGTTCCTTGGCTCTCCCAATAACTGCCCATAACCCCAATTGTTCTTTTTTTTAAAATTTTTAATGTTTATTTTTTTATTACATTTATTTATTTTTGAGAGACATAGAGCACAAGTGGGTGAGGGGCAGAGAGAGAAGGAGACACAAAATCTGAAGCAGGCTCCAGGCTCCGGGCTGTCGGTACGGAGCCCTATGTGGGGCTCAAATCCACGGACTGTGAGATCATAACCTGAGCCAAAGTTGGACACTTAACTCACTGAGCCACCCAGGTGCCTCCAACGATTGTTCTTTTTTAGAGGATAGTTTTGAAAGAAAGCGCTTGTTACTGTTGTCATAGGGCATTTACAGAATACAAATTTATTTTGTCTTTGGTCACCAGATGGAACCTGAAGTAGAGGTATAAAAGTAGAGCTGGCTTAGTTGTCCTATTTTATTTTAATAATTGGACATTTATTTTTAATTTTGTAATGTGTTTTTCCCTCTACTGAAAATTTCCATTGGTTCAAATGAGTCCCTAATGCCATTCATGTCATGTTAAAATAATAGAGGCTTGTTCAGTTGTGATGAGAATTTCCTGTCCTCTCTATTCTTTTTCCTATTTGTGGTTATTTTTATGTGGTAGATGACTTACCAAATGGAGAGTCTTCCCTTGGGAGAGACGGCGTGGTCAGTGCCTTGATTACCTGTTGTGGGAGCAGTCTATCTAAAGTGGGGATGTAAGGACTACTCATGAATCTCTGACACAGCAAGGGCTAAGAAAAAAAAAAAGGAATTAAAGGTTACTAGCTCATTTTTATTATGATAAAATGAATAATTTTTTAAAAAGATCTTTTGCTTCAGAGGAAAACTTTTTTTTTTTTAAGTTTATTTATTTGTGTGTGTGTGGGGTGGGGGGGTGGTGGTGGGGAGAGGGAGTCCCAAGCAGGCAGCACAGAGCCAGATGCAGGACTTGAACCCACGAACCTGAGATCATGACCTGAGCCAAAATCAGGAGTCAGACGCCCAACCGACTGAGCCACCCAGGTGCCCTCAGGGAAAACATTTTAAAACAGTCTACTTAAAGACAACATTATGGTGTTAAAAAAATAATAAAAAATAAAAACAAAATTATGTGTTTTTACCTTTTTTTCTTTGAATATTTGCTTATGAACAGAACCTTTGTTCCTTTAGAACCCTTTGGATCTTGCCACCCATTCCTTAACTGAAGTCTTTTGTGATCTTTTCACAGCTGCTAATAATTGAGTACAAAGGTTTTTGTTGTTTATGTTTTTGTTTTTTGTCCTTTGTTTGGTTCTTGATAGAGTGCTAAAAACTTTAAAAAAGGGCTATATGGGAAGATGTTGAAAAGTAAAAGAGAAGAGCAGATGTAACTTAGTGAATTTGTAGGTTGTTCTGATGTTTGGAGGGTAAAGGATTCAAGAATGGATATATGATTCAGAGTAGCCTCCAGAGGCCAGGTTTTGCTTACCTGTGTTTAGCACAGTACATAGTTGGCTTGGAGTAATTGCTTGTTAAATATTTGCTGAATGGAAAAAATGATAAACAATATAAAACATAATCAGCAAAGATGAGTTCAGATCTTCTGGAACTTTGTGTATCTTTGAATGAGCTTCCCTATGTTTCTTTACCTCAGTTTCTTCATCTATAATAACTGTACTTCCTGCACAGGTTGTTGTGAGGGTTAAATGTGCTTAATACATGTAAAATGTTTACAATACTACTTAATACTTAGCAAATGCTAAATAAATAACTATCCAACTAGTGTTTGTTGGGTGCACCCTCTTTTTGTGCTCAAATCTATGCTGGTCAAAGATGTTTGTCATATAGCCCCGACCCTCTCAGTTCACAGTTTGGCCTAGGAAACAGATGTATACAAAGTAATTATTATAGAATGTAATACTTTATTTCATCAGCTCTGTGTTGCTAATGATTGTAAGGCTCACAATTACTTTACATGCAAGGAAGAAAGAAGAAATGTTAAGAAAGACTGGCATGCTATCAGTTGTAAGATATATCCTATTTTCAGAGAAATGTGGAGGGGAAAGTATGTCTTACAATTGATGAAATACATTAAGCACTCTACTAGAGGGAGGTACAACTTGTGAGAGTTGATGGATGGCTGGGTACAGGTATTGTCAGTAAAGACCCTTTGCATAACAGGCATGATACACCCTCATAGATGGACGAGGAAGATAGGGCATTACAAGCAGACAGTAAAGTCTGAAAATGTGAAGGGGAGGGCATTATTGATGTGTACCACCATATCAGGACAAGCAGGAGAAGGAAATGAGCTAAGTATTTGGCAGAGTAACATTGTATAATGCAGCAGAGCAGGACAGGAAGCTTGGAACATTTTCAGAAAAGACATGAGCCTCATTCTTGAATTTCAACTCCTAAAATGTAATAGCAACTCCAAAAAGTTGATACTAATATAATAAAGTGGAAAGTGAGAGTCGTGTGAGAAGCAAAGTGGCCAGGGGAAGGGTTGAAGCTTCACAGCTGGCCAGAGTGGGGATAAGTGTGAAGTCACTGTGCTCATGGTGAGAGGTGAATGCTTTCTCAGCAGAGAAGTGTTTAGTATCTATTTCTGTCTTTTCACTGCCTATCAAGGTCTTGGTTATGTCCCTTTTAGAGCTTTGTAACTTAGAGTGAAAGGAAGTACAACTCAAGTGGAAAAATGCTCAATTTTCTTTATGAAAAATGCATTTATTTTTATTTTATTATTTATTTATTAAAATTTTTTTTAATGTTTATTTATTTTTGAGAGAGAGAGAGACAGAGCTTGAGTGGGGGAGGGGCAGAGAGAGAGGGAGACACAGAATCCGAAGCAGGCTCCTGGCTCTGAGCTGTCAGCACGGAACCTAATGTGGGGCTCGAACTCACAAACTATGAGATCATGACCTGAGCCAAAGTCGGACGCTCAACTGACTGAGCCACCCAGGCGCCCCTATTATTTATTTATTTTTAAGTATCATTTATTTAATCTCTGCTTCCAACATGGAGCTTGAACTCATGACCCTGAGATCAAGAGTCTCATGCTTTTCCAACTGAGTCAGCCAGGTACCCCTAAAAATCCATTTACTACAAGGAGGATAATAAATTACCAGAATTAAGGTTCAGTTATCAAATGATGGCTTAGTATTATAGCACTGGATTGTACTGTTTCATGGGAAAATATAGGTCATTTAAGGAGGGATTTAAAAGACTCAGTTACTAATTTTCTTTTTTTTAAATTTTTTAAGTTTATTATTATTTTTTTAGCATTTATTTATTTTTGAGAGGCACAGCGTGAGCGGGGTTGGGGCAGAGAGAGAGGGAGACACAGAATCTGAAGCAAGCTTCAGGGTCCAAGCTGTCAGCACAGAACCCGACATAGGACTTGAATCCACGAACTGTGAGATCGTGACCTGAGCCGAAGTCAGACACTTAACCAGCTGAGTCACCCAGGTGCCCCAAGACTCAGTTACTAATTTTCTGGCAACCAGCCCTGAAGCTAGTGGGAGAAAGTATGAAAAACTAGAAATAGCATAAGCACAAATTTGTCTAGTGTTTTTTCTTTTCATCAGTAAACCAAAGCTAGGTTTGACTCTCTTAAGCTTTTTGGTCTCTGGTCTCATTAGAAAATGAGTTGGTCCTTTCAGCAATCAGTCAGCAGACATTTAAGTGCCTATTGTGTGTTAGGAATTGTGCTAGGCACTGAAATTAAAATATGAATGACATAATCTTTGTAAGGAGTGCACTTTTATTTTTTTTAGCTTTTTTAATTTAGAGAGAGTGTGTTTCCATGCAAGTTGGGGAGAGGCGGAGGGCCTGAGAATTTTTTTTTTGTTAAGAATTTTAAAGTTTATTTTGAAAGAGTGAAAGATCGGGGGAGGGGCAGAGAGAGAGAGGGAGGGAATCCCAAGCAGGCTCCATACTGTCAGTATGGAGCCCGATGTGGGGCTCAGACTCAGGAACCATGAGATCATGACCTCAGCCGAGGTCAAGAGTCAGACAGCTTAACTGACTGGGCCACCCAGGTGCCCCAGGAAAGAGAGAATCTTAAGCAGGCTGCATGCTTAGTGCGGAGCTGGACACAGGGCTGGATCCCATGATCCTGGGATCATGACCTGAGCCAGAATCAAGAGTTGGATGCTCAACTGACGGAGCCACCCATGTGCCCCTGAACTTTTTTTTTTTTTTTAAAGTTTATTTATGTATTTTGAGAGAGAGAGGGAGGGAAAGAATCCCAAGCAGGCTCCAGGCTGTCAGCACAGAGCCAGATGCAGGGCTCGAACTCACTAACCGTGAGATCATGACCTGAGCTGAAACCGAGTCAGATGCTTAACTGACTGAGCCACCCAGGTGCATTCTTTTATTTTATTTTATTTTTATTTATTTTTTTAAGTAGCCTCTATGCTCGTCACTCATCATGGGATTTGAACTCATGATGCCAAGATCGAGTTGCATGCGAGACAGGCACCCCTAAAGAATGCACATTTAAAAAAAAGATTTCATTTAATTTGTTTATGTATATATTTAAAGTTTATTTTTTTAGTAATCTCTATACCCAACCTGGGGCTCAAACTCACAACCCTGAGATCAAGAGTTGCATGCTTTACCAACTAAACCATCCAGGTGCCCCAAGAGTACACATTTTGTTTTTTTAATATTATTCTTGAGAGAGAGGGGGAGAGAGTGCGTACACGTGTGTGCACATGGGGAAGGGACAGAGAGAGAAGGAGACATAGAATCCAACACAGGGTCCAGACTCTGAGCCGTCAGCACAGAGCCCGATGGCCTCGAACCCTGAACAGCAAGATGATGACATGAGCTGAAGTGGATGCTTAACCGACTGAGCTATCCAGGCACCCCAAGAATGCACATTTTAATTGGAGACTAACACAAATAATTATGAATTAGTACAGTAAGTGCAATCATAGAGATCTGTACTAAGTGCTATGGGAGCACAGGTTCTGTGTGGTGGGGTGAGGGGAAGGTTGGACAAAGCTTGCTAGAGAAAGAGTCAGTTGGGTCTTAAAGGATGAATATAATTTGGCTATCTCAACAAAAAAAGATTGGAGAGGGTAGTGTTTCAAATACAGAGAACAGCTTGCACAAGGGTAGAGAGTATATGAGTATGGACCTGTGGGCCAGTGGTTTAATGTGGCCAGATCATGGGGCATGAGGAAGAAATGGAAGGAAGTGAGGTGAAAGATGAGTTGGAGCCCAGTTGTAGATGGCCTTGGTGAGGGGTCTGAATTTTACTTTGTAAGATAAAATGCCAGGGAGTCATGGGAGAGTTTTGTTTGTTTGTTTGTTTAAGTCATGGGAGAGTTTTGAGTCAGGTAAGGAACAAGTTTGGATCACTGTTTAAGAAAAGTAACACTGTTGGCAGTATGGAAGTTAGATTTTTTTTTTTTTAATGTTTATTCATTTTTGAAAGACAGAGAGAAACAGAGCACAAGCAGGGGTGGGGTGGTGAGAAAGGGGGACACAGAATCTAAAGCAGGCTCCAGGCTCTGAGCTGTCAGCACCAGAGCCCGACGTGGGGCTCGAACTCATGAACTGCGAGATCACGACCTGAGCCGAAGTCGGTTGCTCAACCGACTGAGCCACCCAGGCGCCCCTGGAAGTTAGATTTTAAAGTGTGAAATTGGCTACGGCGGGGCGGGGGGGGGGGGTGCTAGTTGGTTATGAGACATTTGTGTGATGATCATTTGAGAGAGATTGAAGATCTCAGTTACAGTGGTAATGGTGGAATTGTAGACAGGTTAACGAGCTTTTTAGGAGAATCACCAGGAGGGTCTTATTGACTTTATGTTGAGGAGTGGGTAAGGGGGAAGGAGTTGTCAAAGATGGATTTGAAATTGCTTGCTTGGGCAAGTGGATGGTGATATTATTAACCAAGGTAAGGAATACAGGGGTGAGAGGGTGTTACATTTGAGGGACAATGATTTTGGTATATTAGATTTGAGGTGTCAGGAAAATCTAGGAGCAAATGTCCAATAAGCTTCTGGATATTGAGTCTTGAGTTTAGTAGAAAAGTTTAGAATGGAGATGCAGATCTAGAAATCATTAGGGTATAAGTGATAGTTAAAGTCAGCGTAATTATTCTGTGAGTCTGAGTTCTAGTTGCTTTATTTGTTGTTTATTCACATCATCTGGAGGGATTGGTTTTATAATAATGTGGCACCAAGTACCTCCTTGATAGTAGTTCATGCAGTGCTAAATCTTTTCCTTATTTTCCCATTATTTATTTATTTATTGAAAAAAAACTTTAAGGTTATTTATTTATTTTGAAAGAGAGTGAACCAGCAGGGGAGGGGCAGAGAGGGAGGGGGACAGAGGATCAGAAGCAGGCTCTGTGCTGACAGCAGAGAGCCCGATGTGGGGCTCAAACTCAGGAACCATGAGATCATGACCTGAGCTGAAATTGGATGCTTAATCGACTGAGCCACCAGGGTGCCCTATTTTTCCATTTTTTAAAGAAGTTTTTATTTAAGTAATCTCTTTGACCAACACAAGGCTCAAGCTCATGACCACGACGAGATCAAGAGTTGCATGTTCTACTGACTGAGCCAAGCTTCCCAGCGAACTTTTCAATAAAGAATCAGTGTGCAGGGGTGCCTGGGTGGCTCAGTCTGTTACGCATCGACTCTTGATTTCCGCTCAAGTCATGAACGCGAGGTCATGGGTTCGAGCCCCATGTCGGGCTCTGCGCTAAGTGTGGAGTGTGCTCGAAATTCTCTCCCTCTCCTTCTGCCCCTGTCCTGCTTGTGTGCATGTGCACTCTCTTTCAAAATAAGTAAACATTTTTTTTAAACATTTATTCATTTTTGAAAGATGGAGAGAGACAGAGCATGAGCAGGGGAGGGGCAGAGAGACAGATGGAGACACAGAATCTGATGCAAGCTCCAGGCTCTGAGCTGTTAGCACAGAACCTGATGCGGGGCTCGAACCCATGGACCGCGAGATCATGACCTGAGCCGAAGCTGGGCACTTAACCAACTGAGCCACCCAGGTGCCCCATTACAACATTTTTTGAAAAAAATGAATTGTGTGCATATTAGCTGTACATCTTTGTTTTCCCCTATTCTCAATGGTTTACCAGACTTAGGAAATTTGCCTTTTTAAATTTTTTAAATTATTTTTTTAGTTTTAGTTTTTTTTTTTTTTTTAAATAGTCTCCATGCCGAACATGGAGCTTGACCTCTTGACCCTGAGACCGAGAGTTGCATGCTCTACTGACTGAGCCAGCCAAGAACCCTGCAACTGCCTTGTCTAATCAGTTCTATTATAAAGATGGAGGAAAAAAGAATCTATTTCCACTGAATGCCTCTGATTGAAGCCTGAATGGTTATTATGAACTGGAACCTCAGCAGATTTGGTTTGAGGACCACAGGACAATTTTGAACCAATACCTGGTTAGTTCAGAGTTGGGATTAGGAATTCAAGTTAACTGTCTAGTTTTCTGCTACTCTGTAGCTTTTTCACCAGTTATATAAGAACTGAAAACAATGAAATAAATATACCTGATGGTAAGTGAAAAATACACATGCTGTTGTTTTCTGGAAGGACAGTTTGGTATGATTTAGGTGCTTTTTTTATAGTTCATGATTTTGAAATAAAAGCAGAGACATGTTTTATGAAAGGAAGGAATATGCAGAGTATCTGTAGTTGTTGGTTGACTTTAGCTAAACATTTTTAATATTGACATTAAACAGGATGTCTGGCTTTGACAAGAAAATCAAATACTGAGAATCACAGACATCCCTAGGGTCTCACCTTAATTCAAGGCTTAACTCCCCATACTTCTCATTTTCTCCCTCACCTTAGGGATTTATGTTAAAGAGAAGATTAATTCTGTAGATAGGTTTTCTTTTTACTTTTTTATTATGAAAATTTCAAATATATGCGAGAGTAGACATCAGTATAATGAACCCCTATCACTCCGCTACAGTAATTTTGAACTTGTGCCAATCTTGTGTTATCTATGTTTCCCCATCCACTAACCCACCTAAGTTATTTTTAAAGAAATCTCAGATTCATAAGTTAATAAATATTTCCATATATATCTCTAAAAGATAACTAAAAGAAAAATCCCACAAAATTAACAAGCATTTCTTTAAAAAAATTTTTAGTTATATATATATTTATTTGGATGGGGCTAAAGATTTTAAAGATTTTAGGGGTACCGGGGTATCTCAGTCGGTTGGGCATCTGACTTCGGCTCAGGTCATGATCTCATGGCTCCTGGGTCCAAGCCCCCTTTGTGCTGACAGCTCAGAGCCTGGAGCCTTCTTCAGATTCTGTGTCTCCCTCTCTCTTTACCCCTCTCCTGCTCACAGTGTCTCTCTCTCTCTCAAAAATACATTGAAAAAACATTGAAAAAAAGGTGGGGGTGCCTTGGTGGCTCAGTCAGTTGAGCGTCTAACTTTGGCTCAAGTCGTGATCTCATAGTTTGTGGGTTCAAGCCCTGCATCTGGTTCTGTACTGACAGCTCAGAGCCTGAAACCTGCTTTGGATTCTGTGTCTCCCTCTCTGTCTGCCCCTCCCCCACTCATGCTCTGTTTCTCAGAAGTAAATAAATGTTAAAAAAAAAACAAGAAAGAAAAAGAAAGAAAAGCAAAGGGACCAACATAACCAAAATTATTTTGAAAAAGGACAACAAAGTTGGAAGACTCCTACTACCTGATTTCAAGACTTACTGAAGAGCTATGGTAATCAAGACCGTGTGGCATTGGTGAAAGGATAGTTTGACAGATCAATGAACAGAATACAAAGTCCAGAAATAGACCCACAGTATTAAATATAGCCATTTGATTTTTGATAGAGGTACAAAGGCAAGTCAAAGGAGAAAAGATAGTCTTCTCAATGAGTTGTTGACACGATTGGATATCTAAAGTAAAAGAAAGAAAAAATGTGCCTCAAACTATACTTCATACCATTTGTAAAAATTAACTCAAAATCGATCATAGACCTAAATATAAAATGGAAAACTATAAAATACTTGGAATATTTTATACAGGAGAAACAGGAGAAAATCTTTGTTACCTTGCATTAGGTAAAGAGTTTTTAGATACAACACCAAAAACAAGATCCAAAAAAATTTTTCTTGATGAATTGGGCTTCATCAAAATTGAAAACTTTTACTCTGCAAAAGATACTTAAGTGAATGAAGAGAAGACACAGACGGGACACCCGGCTCAGTTGGTAGAGATGTGACTCTTGATCCCAGGGTTGTGAGTTTGAGCCCCATGTTGGGCATGGAGTCAACTTAAAAAAGACAAGACACAGAGTGGGAGAAAATATTTGCAAATTGTATATCAGACATACATAAACCTGTATCTAGAATGTATAAAGAGTTCAGAACTCGTCAAGAAGCAAACAGCACCATAAAAAAATGAGTGAAAGATTCGAGTGACTTCACTGGAGTAGATAGATTAATGGCAAGTAAGTGTGTGAAAATCTCAACATCTCAGTCATTAGAGAAATGCAAATTAAAAATAATGAGATATGCCATTAGAATGGCTAAAAAAACAACAAAAGAAAACTGATTAGATTATGGGCTGGCAGAGACGTGGAACAACTAGAACTTAAGGAAACACTGTGGTAGTTTCTTACTAAGTAAAACAAACATTTAACATGTGACCCAAGTATTTACCCAGTGGAGTGACAACCTAGGACATAAAAACCTGTATGTGAATATTTATAGCAGCTCTATTTATTTATTTATGTATGTATTTATTTATTTATTTATTTGTAAATGTATCTTTTTTTTTTAATATGTGTATTTTCTTTTATTTTTTTTAACGTTTTTTATTTATTTTTGAGACAGGGAGAGACAGAGCATGAATAGGGGAGGGTCAGAGGGAGGGAGACAGAATCCGAAACAGGCTCCAGGCTCTGAGCTATCAGCACAGAGCCCGACGCGGGGCTTGAACTCATGGACCGCGAGATCATGACCTGAGCCAAACTCGGCCGCTTAACCGACTGAGCCACCCAGGCGCCCCTATAAATGTATCTTTTAAAAAATATTTATTTTTGAGAGAGAGGGAGCACCAGTAGAGGAGGAGGGGAGAGAGAGACAGAATCTGAAGCAGGTTCCAGGCTTGGAGCTGTCAGCATAGAGCCTGATATGGGGCTCAAACCCATGAATTGTGGAGATCATGACCTGAGCCGAAGTCGGATGCTCAACCCACTGAACCTCCCAGGCGCTCCCATATTTATAGCAGCTTTTTATTTGTACTCAAAACTAGAAACAACCTGAATGTCCTTCATCTTTGGTATGGATTAACCAACTGTGATATATTCATATAGTGGAATACTACTCAGCAATAGAAAGGAACTATTTATATATGTAATAACATAAATGAATCTCATATGCATTATGGTAAGTGAAAGAAGCTAAACTGAAAAGGCTACTCACTATTTGATTGAATTTATATGATAGTCTAGAAAACTTAAAACTATAGGGACAGTGGAGAGCAGATTGATGATTGTCTTGCTCTAGGGGTAGGGGAATGTTTTACTACAAAGCAGTAGAATGAGGAAATTTCTGGAGGGTAATGGAACTATTCTGTACCTTGATTGTGGTTACACATCTGTATGTTTAGGAGGACTTTTAGAACTGAACACTAAAAAATAAATTTTACTGTGTAAAAATAAAAGAACAGTCTGAGGGCCCCTGGGTGGCTTAGTGGGTTGAGGGTCTGACTCTTAATCTCAGCTCAGATCTTGATCTCAGTTCAAGCCCCGCATTGGACTCCATGCTTGGTCTGAAGACTACCTTGAAAAAAAAAAAAAGTCTGGGGGTGGAAGAGGGAGACTTTAAAGAAGAATTCCAAAAATGTAATTTCCTAAATATATTTGAATTTTAACTTAATTTTATTTCTTTTTTGAATATATTTTAAGTAACATAAAAGGTACACAGTATGGGAATGTCTGGCCGGCTCAGTCAGTAGAGCATGGGACTTTTAGGGTTGTTGGGTGTAGACTTTACTTTAAAAAAAAAAAAAAGATGCATGGTGAAAAGTCTCTGAGTGACAATTTAAGATCCTTTAGAATTTATTTTAATTTGTAATGCAGTTGTGTACTCTAATTCTTTTTTTTTAATTTGTTTATTTTAACAAATAAACATCCAAGATGTAAACATGGATAAACCCCTTATCCATTTAGTCCATCCCCATACCCACAGCCCCTCCAGCAACCCTCAGTTTGTTCTCTGTATTTAAGAGTCTCTTATGTTTTGTCCCCCTCCCTGTTTTTATATTCTTTTTGCTTTCCTTCCCATATGGTCATCTGTTTTGTATCTTAAATTCCTCATATGAGTGAAGTCATATATGTCTTTTTTTTTTTTTAATGTTTGTTTATTTTTGAGACAGAGAGAGATAGAGCATGAACGGGGAAGGGTCAGAGAGAGAGGGAGACAGAATCTGAAACAGGCTCCAGGCTCTGAGCTGTCAGCACAGAGCCTGACGTGGGGCTCGAACTCACGGACCATGAGATCATGACCTGAGCCAAAGTCGGACGCTTAGCTGACTGAGCCACCCAGGCACGCCCCTATTTGTCTTTCTCTGACTGACTTACTTCGCTGAGCATAATACCCTCTAGTTCCATCCACATTGTTGCAATGTGTACTCTAATTCTTAAGACTTCAAAAATATTTTGCTGTTTATTTTCTACTTTAAGTTTGCTTATTCTCAAGCATAATGCTACTAGCTTTCTTTCCCTACTGTCTTTCTATCCTAGGACACTGCTGTGTTATCAGTATTTTTCCACTTCAGTGCATGAAAAAGTATAGGGAGAGATTTATGAAGTTAATGGGGGTATATATGAATATTATCCAAAGTCTAGCCAAGCTATTTATTCTCCCAGGGATTACTTAATGAACTGAATGAAGCTTGGACACTCGGAATATTGTGGCAGGACACACCCTTCAAATTCTTAGAAGTATTACAACTTCCAGGTTAGTGTGGATTTTTAGATTTGGTAAGACACAGAAAAACTTGGCTGTGATTTTTGGTCAGCTGGACCAGGTCCAATATTGATTAACAGCGTTCCTCCTCTGCTTGCATCCTTCCTCTTCCCTCTGCTATTGCTTTCTTGTGAGAGGCAATTTGAACTATTTGCTCGTGTTTCTGGATCATGTCTCTGCTCTTTCTTTCCACAACTACTCTGATTTTCCATCAGATCTCAAATTTCTAAGTAAGAACTTTTATTTAGATAAAGTAAGATCAGGGGCGCCTGGGTGGCTCAGTCAGTTAAGCGTCGGCTCAGGTCATGATCTCATTCATGGTTCGTGAGTTTGAGCCCTGCGTTGGGCTCTGCTGACAGCTCAGAGCCTGGAGCCTGCTTCAGATTCTGTGTCTCCCTCTCTCTCTACCCCTAACCCACTCGCACTCTGTCTCTCTCAAAAATAAATAAACTTAAAAAAATGTTTTTAGATAAAGTAAGATCATTCTTCTTAGTAGGGGGTTGTGTGGGTGACTGGTTAGGCTCCCGTGTCTCATTGGAATATTTATTTGCCTGCTCTTTGTAAATTGTTAACCCAGCTGATCTCTAGCCCTTCAATGTTATTCTCTCCCCCACCTTTCTCTCAAAGGCTATCAAGTGGAAGTTATCTTCATTTTTTTCCACACCTGCAGACTTTACTGTATTCATATGTTGGCCTTTCCTTTCTTCTTCATATTGTTAATCCCTCTGCGACCTTGTTATATCACTGTTTTTATGTTCGTATTTATTTCTTTTCCCCAATTCTTTGTCCCCACCCTACCCCCAGTTACTGCTCAGTTTCTCTCCTATTCCTAAAAGTAGTCTTTCTCCTGCTGTCTTTACTTTCTCATAGCCTATTTATTCCTCAAGCATGTAATTTGATTTTGTCCCCAACACTCCACTGAAATTGCTCTGCTCAGTGACCTAATTGTGAAACCCAGATGATGCTTTTCAGTCCTTGATTTATTTTGCCTTCTGCTTTTATTAATTTTTTTTAATTTTTAATTTTTTAATTAAAAACTTTTAAATGTTTATTTATTTTTGAAGGAGAGGGAGAGAGAGAATGACTGAGGGAGGGGCAGAGAGAGAGGGAGACAAGAATCTGAAGCAGGCTCCAGGCTCTGAGCTGTCAGCATAGAGCCCAGTGTGGGGCTCGAACCCACAAACTGTGAGATCATGACCTGAGCCAAAATCAAGAGTCGGATGTTTAACCGCCTGGGTGCCACCCAGGCACCCCTAATTTTTCAGTTTTTGCTTCTGTGCTTCTTTAAACTGTCCATGCTTCGTTTTTCTTTTCTATTTCTTTTTAGTCTCCCTTTCTTCTATCCAGTCCTTAAGTGTTAATGTTGCTGACAATTCTGTTCTTAGCCACCCTCTTCTTGTTTTATTTTTCACAGGTAATGTAATTCAAATCTCTATATTTAACTCAAATCTCTGTCTCCTGGGATCCAGACCTATATTTCCAGAATCCACCTGGACATCTTATGGGCATCTTGGAATTCATTATTTTTGCCACAAAATCTAAACCTTCTAGATTCCCTGACTGGTTGAATGCTATTAATAGCCATACAGTTGCTAAATCAAAAATATTGGATTTGACCTTGCTCCTTTCTTTTCCCTTACCACTCGTATCTGCCTGATGCCTAGATTTGATTTTAGCGTTGAAGATCTCCTAAATCTGCCTCTTTCTTTCCAACCATATTGCCGAAGTCATAGATTAGACCATTTTTATTTCTCTCTCTCTTTTTTTTAATTTTGTTGATGTTTTATTTATTTTTGAGAGAGAGAGAGACAGAGCGTGAGCAGGGGAGGGGCAGAGAGAGAGGGAGACAGAGAATCCCAAGTAGGCTCTGCACTTTCAGAGCAGAGCCCAATGTGGGACTCCGACTCATGAAACCGTGAGATCATGGCCTGAGATGAAACCAAGAGTTGGAAGCTCAACCGACTGAGACACCCAGGTGCCCTGACCATTTTTATTTCTTACTTGGTCAGTTGCAATAACCTCCTAACTGGTCTTCATGCCTCAAGTCTTACTACCCCTTCAGTTGATCCACCACATTGCCACAAGAGCAATCTTCCTAAATTGGAAGACTACTTATGCTCTTTCCCTTTAGGATTCTTTATCATTCACAGTACACTTAACACATAGATGATTGGTTCCATCTTCCTTCCTCCTTTCCTCATTACATTTTTGCTCAAGCTATTTTTTTTCCTTCCATGGACGTTTCTTCCAAAACAAGCAAACATAACCAATAATGTGGTGAATCTCCTAATTAATCTTTAGGATTTAGCTCATAGCTCATTTCTTCTGTGAGGTCTTCCTAGTTCTCAAGGCAGAATTAATCACTCCTGCTGCTGGGCTACTGTAACATTTTATTATCCTGCTAGCATTACATTTATTATTTAAGTGTTGTTTTGTTTCTTCAACTGGATTGTGAGCTCTTTGTGGGTAAGGGTAACTAAGCCTGCCAAATTTTTTGAGTTTCTAGTATGTGTAGAGCACTAGTAATACACTGCTAATCAAGATGGATAGTCTGTCCTCTTATGGAGCTTGTATTCTAGGGAGGGTAAACAGACAACAGACAACTTTTTAAAACCCAGTTATGATAAATACGATGCAGAGAATTAAAATAGACTGATGTGTTAGAGAGTGAATGGGCAGCTACTTTAGGTTAGGAGAATAGGGAATACCTTTCAGAGTATGGCAGTTAAGATCTAGGAGAATTCAGAGATTACCAGATCAAACATTCCAGTGTAGAACTAAAGAGGAATGAACTTCATATCTTGGAAGAACAGAAATAAGGCTAATGTGACTTGAATGTGGTGAGAGGGAGAGTGGTGCCAGAAGAAGGCAGAGACCAGATGGCACTGAGGTTTGAAAGCTAGGGTAATGTGTTTCCTTCAGAGGTTTTTTTTTTAATAAATTTTTTTTAAAATGTTTATTTATTTTTGAGACAGAGAGAGACAGAGCATGAACGGGGGGAGGGGCAGAGAGAGAGGGAGACACAGAATCGGAAGCAGGCTCCAGGCTCTGAGCCATCAGCCCAGAGCCCGACGCGGGGCTCGAACTCACGGACCGCGAGATCGTGACCTGGCTGAAGTCGGATGCTTAACCGACTGCGCCACCCAGGCACCCCTCCTTCAGAGGTTTTTAAGCGGGCATATGATGTGAATTGATTTGTAATTAGAATGTTCTGCTTACTGTGTGGAAATGGATTCATTGTAGGGAGATCGTGAGTAGAGGCAAGGAGACTAGTAACAAGACTTGCACTAATTTAGATGAGAATTGGTGGTGACTTGGATTGGAGTGATGGTAGAAGAGCTGTAGAGAAGTAGATTTGGAATTTCTTTTGGAAATGAAGTCATCGGGACTTGGTCAGGGATTGGCAGCAGCCAGGGGGAGTGAGGCAAAGAGGAATCATGCCTAACTTATGCATTATTGGCTGTGGAAACTAGGTAGGTGACAATATTTATTGAGATGGGTAAGATTCTGGTGGAAGGATTTTGCTTTGGTCATATCAAGTTTGAGGTGCTTGTTAGATAGCCAACTGGAGCTATAAGATAGAAAAGCCTGGAATTCCTGGGAGGAATCTGGGCTGGCATTGTAGACTTGAAATCAACATGTAGGTAGAGTTTGAAGTCATGAAATTCAATCAGGAGGTCACCTAGGAATGGATTGTGGCTAGAAAAGAGGTATGAAGGAGAAGGAGCAGCCAGTGAGGTAGGAGGAAAACCAGTGATGCTATGGAAGTCAAGTAAAAAATATGTTTCAAGGATGGAGTGGACCACTGTATTGATTATTGTCTCAGGAAAGAACAGAGAAGTACGCATGGGGTTTGGCAACCTAGTGGTTATTGGTGACCTTGACTAGAACCACTCATTGGAGTGATGGAGATAGAAGTCTGATTGTAGTGGATTAAGAAGAAAAATAAGATGAAGAAGCATTTGATCCTTTTTTTGTTTTCGTATGATGACATAGAGGTTTTGGGAACCAATTTCTGGAAACTCCTTGTGTCATTGTTATTAAATCCTTATTTATATTCAAATGTGGTTGTGTATTTTTGGTGAAGTGTTATAACAATAATTTAATGTTTTTGTACCCTCATTTTAGGTGGGTTTCTGTGTTCTAAGAACCTACTAAAACTAGGACTATGAGCAATACAGATACACTGGTTGAGTGAATGATACTGTTTTTAAGAATTAGCTTCGTGGTTTTGGAAAAGCAGACTGGCTTGACCTTGGCCTTATCATACATCAGTTTTTTCAGCTCTCAAATGAGGGTAACAGGACCAGTTTAGCTCACAGGTGGTTGTGAGGCATGACTACTAATGAAAATATTGTAAAACACTTCTGCAAGTTAAAGTGTGATATAGATGCTAAATAATAGTTCTTTATTGGGATGTTGTGAAAATTAGCAACATGCTGTCTGTTAGAGGCCGTAAGTTCCTTTTGAGAAAGGTGATATATTTTTATAAATACTATTTGAAGAAAAAATAGTTCCAGATTTGGGAAAAGATACTGCTACCCTAATTCTGGAGTGTAACAATTATGGAACCATAATGAAACAAATTTTAGTTAGAGAATATTTCCAAAAGATTTATTATATCACTTCAGAGGGTTTGTATCACAAGATTTTTTTACCATTCTTGGCTTTGTGGTTCAAATGAGGGTATGACTGCCAGCCTATGGGATTATTTAAAAAAAAAAAGTTTTTTTTTATGTTTATTTATTTTTGAGAGGTGGGGGAGGGGCAAAGGGAGAAGGAGACACAGAATCTGAAGCAGGCTCCAGGTTCTGAGCTGTCAGCACAGAGGCCGATGCGGAGCTCGAACCCACGAACTGCGAGATCATGACCTGAGCTGAGGTCGGACCCTCAATCGACCGAGCTACCCAGGTGCCCCTAGCCTATGGCAGTTATAATGCTGAATATTTAAAGGACCAGTAGGGGTGATTTATTATCTGTATTTAAAGCATCATAGCCAATTAGTAGAACCACTCACAAAAAAGCACTGAAAATGCACTTTAATTTATTTTAGATGACACCATATAGCCACTTTAATGAAAGCTTAGGTGATGGTTGCAGTTAGGCTTGGAGGAGGGACATGGTGCCATTTCAGCCAAAGCTAGCACTCCTTGTTCCACACCTGAGGTTAAATATAGAATCTGTGGCATCATTACCTATAATGCACTTAGAAAATGCTTGAAATTTGAATCTGATGAACTAAATTTTTCTCAGCCTCTAAACTGGCATTAACAATAGAAGAAACTTGGGATGTGGGTCTTTTATGTCTGAAACTGATAAGGGAAAACTGAAATGGTTAAGCAATAACGTGCTGACGTGCTTAGAACTTTACCCTGCTGACAGCTCAGTTGGGATCTTGTGTATTGTTTTTTCAGTAGGGACCTGTGTATTGCTAATTTTAGAACAAAGTAACATGAAGTTCTTAGCTTTACATAGGTTGGAATTGAATCCTTTTTTTCTGGAATTTGAGTTCTCCCACAGTTCTTTCCCTCTTTGTATCAAGGACAAGTAAAAGGCTTAGCTTTCTTTTCCTCTTTGATGGGAAGACTTTTGTCCCATCCAGGCATTATTTGCTTTTCTTTTGCATTTGGTGACTGGAAAGGGGGTCCCAGAATGGCCTGCTTCTACAGCAAGGCAGCTGAGTAAGCTTACTTTGTTAGAGATGCTTTACCTCTGTGGTTATATTTAGACTTTCTTTTATTTACTTCTATGATCTCCCTTGTTCATTGTAGGCTTGGGGATTGGCTTCAGCTGTTTTATGTTCACAGGTAAAGGTTCATCTTTTATTCTTATTTTAGTTCCTTTAGTTTGCAGTTTACCTGTATCCATTTTTTTAATAGTTTCCTTCCCAGAGTAGATGTTTCACAAAGCTTCTATTCTAAATATTTTTAGGTATGTATTACTTGGCTAAGCACCCTTATCTCCCCAACTCCCCCAGATTATTTGGGCTATAATTGACAAATAAAATTGTAAGATATTTAAAGTGTACAGTGTGATTTAGAAAAAAAATTTTTTTAACGTTTTGAGAGAGAGAGAGAGAGAGAGCAGGCATGAGCCGGGGAGGGGCAGAGAGAGGGAGAGAGAGACAGAGAGACAGAGAATCTCAAGCAGGCTTCACACCGTCAGTGCATAGCCCAGTGTGGGGCTTGATTTCCCAAACCTGAGCTGAAATCAAGAGTTACACACTTAACTGACTGAGCCCCTGTATAGTGTGATTTTAAATATCATTATCTTTTGTTTCTTTTTTTTTTTTTTTTCATTCTGAGTAGCCAAGGTTTTCTCTGAGGCTTGCAGTTGGCAGTACTATCAAGCCAAAATACCCTTAGGATTGTATGGAGAAGCACTTTCTTTTCTTTTTCTTTCTTTGGTGAGAAAAGGTGGTTTTATTAAATCGCCCGTATGGGACCCAGGGGCAAAAAGAGCTGCCTGTATGGAAAAGTCACTTTCTATTGCCTTTTTTTTTTTTAATGTTTATTTATTTATTTTGAGAGAGAGCGAGCACAAGCAGAGAAGGGAGAGAGGGAGAGGGAGAGGGAGAGAGAGAATCCTGATCAGGCTCCACGCTGCCAGCACAGAGCCCAATGTGGGGCTCAGACTTCTGAATCATGAGATTGTGACCTGAGCCAAGACCAAGAGTTAGACGCTTAACGAACTGAGCCACCCAGGTGCCCCTCTACTGGTTTTAACAATATAGAATTATATATAATATTTGACCTTACATATTTCTTCTGTGACTACCAGTTCATGCCCTTTGAAAATGTACCCTTTGGGAAAAAGAAAAAAGAAAAGAAAATTTCCCCTTTGGTTATCTTTTTCATATTGAATTGTAAAAATTCTTTGTATTTTGTGGCCATCAACTCTTTTCCATAAATGTTAGAAATTATTCTTTAAGGCTATGACTAAGAAGTGAGAAAGCAGACTATTGCATCAAATGCTTATCCAAGATGGTATTTGGTTAAAATGTTTGCCTTGGTTATTTGAGCAATAGTAAGCTTCTTTTGTCTCTCTCCTTCCAAAGATGCATAGAAAAGCTCCTTCTGTCTGAAGTAAAGTGTTGGCTCTGTGTTGGTTATAATTTGCTTTTTCTGGCTGGCAAAGCCTTCTTTTTGTTTTCTGTCTTCTGACAGATTATAGGATTGTGGGGAAACAGCGTCCAGGGCTTTTTCAGGAACTGTGCCATTTCATCTACAGGAGAAGCCATTGGCTTTGGCACTAGAAGAGAATCGGCTCTGCATTTAAAGATGCCAAATCATGCTTGATTCACAAGTTTGCCGCCTCATTTTGTGTATGTGTGTGAAACTTTTTCAAGATGCTGGCTTTTACTTTTTCTACCATGTGCCACCCTTTGAATATGAGAAATTTACCCTCAGTATGAGAAGTTAACAACTTGTTCCTTGTCTCCAACTCCCCAACCCCAACACAAACAATCCAGACATCCCAAACCATAGCAAAAGATGCAATAGTTATTTTAGGATTAGGGAAAAATACACCACACAAATGTTTCCATTCCATTCCATGGTGACTTTGAGTTCAAGTGTTAGTCTTTCCTGTGTAGGCTTGAATTATTTAGGTGTGGAAATGATTTGCTAAGCAAGATGTCTCTTTACAAAGGCCTCAGTGAAAGCTAATTGTCAGAGAATTCTATTTCCTGACTCTGGGAAACTTAATTTGTGTAAGACAGAGCACATTTAGGAACCTCTATTTTTTATCCTTGACACACTTTTCAGGGAGCTGTATAATTTATCATGATTTCAGATGAGAATTTTTATTATGTAAGCAGTCTTTTTTTTTTTTTTTAATGATTATTTTTGAGAGACAGCATGAGTGGGGAAGGGGCAGAGAGAGGGAGACAGAAGATCCAAAGTAGGCTCTGTGCTGACAGCAGAGAGCCTGATGCTGGGCTCCAACTCACGAACCCGCAAGAACATGGCCTGAGTTGAAGTCGGAAGCCTAATCTACTGAACCACCCAGACACTCCTATTAAGTAAGCAGTCTTAACTCCAGTTTTATCTGTTATCTTCATGTTTGTTTGTTTTAAGTAGGTTCCACACCCACATGGAGCCTTTTGCGGGGCTTGAACTCATGACCCTGAGGTGAAGACCTGAGCTGAGATCAAGAGTCAGACACTTAACTAAGTCACCCAGGAGCCCCAACTTTCATGTTTTTAAAACTGTGTATAATAGGGGTGCATGGCTGACTCAGTTGGAAGAACATGTAATTCTTGATCTCAGGGTTGTGAGTTTGAACCCCATGTTGGTTGTAGAGCTTACTTAAATAAACTTTTTATAAAAATTTTTAAAAATGTGTATAATAGGTCTTGAAACCTAGTCAGTTCGATATTTTAGCAAATCTTCTACACATGTTAACACTTCATTCCTCTCGTTTCTATAGATAATTGTTTAAAGTAACTTGTAGTTATATGTTATTTCCATTTAGATTAAGATGGGGAAGATAAATAGGGGAACAAGCCAGTTTGGATATGCTGGTTTTCTAGTGTGAATTATTATATGGACATGGTTTTTTTTAGTCCCTCTGCCAGAAATGCTTCCCCTTCCGTCCTTCCCAAAACCCACAGTCTTGTAAAAAAGTTGAGGTTTGGCTCTTTCTTGTAGTTTGCTTTTTTTTTTCTTTTTTTTTTAACTGTTGTGTTTTCCCTCACTGGACTAAGCACCTTAAAGACAGGGACTGTAGCTTATTCAGTTTTGATATGAGTGAATGAATGAATGAATCCAAAGATACAGTGAGTAGATTTTAAACTTCCCTCTAGTGTCCGAAAGAGAAAATACAGCCAGCTTAAAAAAAATATTTGCTACATTGACATAATAGTTAAAGGCATTGCCTCCTCATTTTTTTTTTTTAAACTTTCACACTTGTTCTTTTTCAGACCTGCTGTTCTCTTTAAGACTGGTGGATAATAAGGGTTTTGTTTTTGTTTTTGTTTTTGTTTTTAAATCAGAGTCTGTTGTGTCACATGGGTGTTTGAATTCTATAAAATGTCTCATAGCAGGTCTTTATGGGGAAAATGTGCTTTTAGTAGTTTCAGCTTCTGGGCACCTAGGTGGCTTAATCAGTTAAGAGTCTGACTCTTGATTTCAGCTCGGGTCATGATCTCAGGGTTCTAAGATTAAGCTCCACTTTGGACTCCGCTGGGTGTGGAGCCTACTTAAGATTCTCTCTCTCTTTCTACCTCTCTCTCTCTCCCTCTCCCTCTCCCTCTCTCCCTCTCCCTCTCCCTCCCTCTCTCCGCCCCCCTCTCTGCCTCTTCCCCTCCCCTGCTCAAGCTCTCTCTCTCAAAAATAAACCAAAAAAAAGTTTCAGCTTATGTTCAGGATAGATTGTTTTTATTGTTTTGTCTTTGTTATTCAGTTCTACTGAGTTGTATATATATGTATATGTATTTTAATGTTTATTTATTTTTTGAGAGAGAGAGAAAGAGACAGAGTGTGAACCAGGGAGGGCAGAGAAGGAGACACAGAATCCAAAGTAAGTTCCAGTCTCTGAGCTGTTTGCACAGAGCCTGACCCGGGGCTCAAACCCATGAACCATGAGATCATAACCTGAGTTGAAGTCGGCGCTCGACCAACTGAACCACCCACGTGCCCCTCAGTATAGTTATCGTGATTGGAATAAATTGTCAAAGGCACCTTTGACACTTTTCAGTTTTGTTTTGTTTGTTGGTGTTTGTTTTTTTGTTTTTTGGTGTTTGTTACAACATTTGGGAAATATGCGAGAGTACTTAAGAAATACTGAAGTGTGATCATACTGGATGGATATTAGTTACTTGAACTAGTTTTCAGTCTAGCTTATTGATCTTTTCTTTCTGTTTTTAAGAGCCAGTGTGTTTTTCTTTCAGCATCTTTTACTGATTATAAAAGTTAGACATGCTCTGCATAAAACGTTTAAAAACTATAGAAAATGTTAGTTCCACTACTCAGCTAATCTATTAAAATTACAAAATTAATGCATGTTGCTTACTTTTTGAAAGATCCAGTGAAACCAATATTTAAAAAGTTCTTTGTGGGGGTGGGCACGTGGATGGCTCAGTCAGTTGGGCATCCAACTTCGGCTCAGGTCATGATCTCACAGCTCGTGGGTTTGAGCCCCACATTGGGCTCTGTGCTGACAGCTCAGAGCCTGGAGTCTGCTTTGGATTCTGTGTCTCCCTCTTTCTCTGCCCCTCCCCTGTTCATGTGCGCGCGCTCTCGCTCTCTCTCTCTCTCTCTCTCAAAAATAAACATTAAAAAAATTTTAAAAACAAAAAATAAATTAAAAAAAAAAGTTCTCTGGGGCGCCTGGGTGACTCAGTCGGATAAACATCCGACTTTGGCTCAGGTCATAATCTTGCGGTTCGTGAGTTTGAGCCCTGTGTCCGGCTCTGTGGGGCTCTGTGCTGACAGCTTGGAGCCTGGAGCCTGCTTCAGATTCTGTGCCTCCTTCTTTCTCTGCTCTTCCCCCACTCATGCTCTATCCCTCTCTCTCTCAAAAATAAATAAAAACATTTTTTAAAAAATTTAAAAAAAAGTTCTGTCCTTTGTTCTCTCTTATTTTTCTAATCTTCCTCTTTGTGATAACCACAATTGACAGATTGGTATATATTATATGTTCCAGTATTTTCTTGGACCTACAGACATATATAATACTACTATGTGCTTAAAAATAGATGTGATTATTTTATAATCTGAAACTTGATATTTTAAAACTTCATTGAGACAAAATATATACAGTATAGAAAAGTGCATATAAGTGTACAACTCAGTGAATTTTCACAAATTAAACATTACCGGGATGCCTGGGTGGCTCAGTCGGGTGGGAGTCTGACTTCGGCTCAGGTCATGATCTCACAGTTCGTGGGTTCAAGCCCCACATTGGGCTCTGTGCTGACAGCTCAGAGCCTGGAGCCTGCTTTGAATTCTGTGTCTCCCTCTCTCTCTACCCCTCCCCTGCTCACACTCTGTCTGTCTGTCGGTCTGTCTGTCTCTCTCTCAAAAAAAAAAAGAAAAACATTAAAAAAAAAAATTAAACATTACCTATGTAACTAGTTCCAAGATCAAGAAACACTACCAGCCCTCTTGAAGCCCGTCCGATCAATTTGTCCATGATACTGGATAAGTAAGTAATTAGTAGTGGCAGAGTTAGAACTTGATTGTTGTATCTTGAAGATGAATGAAGAGTATTATTAATGGTTTCAACTTTGGTGGCTTTTTTGAGAACTTGGGTGATTTAAGTGATTTGGGTTATTCTTTTGCCATAAAGTTTACTGGCCTAAATATTTATTGAGGACTTTGCTATGTGTGCCTTACTGTGCATAATTGGGAAGGGAGACAAAGGCAAATGTAATACAAGTTCTGAGTTACAGTCTAAAGTAGGAAGACAAATCACATATTAGACAACAGAATAAGTATTGTATTGGGGCGCCTGGGTGGCTCAGTTGGTTGAGATTCCAGCTTCGGCTCAGGTCATGATCTTACGGTTTGTGAGTTCGAGCCCCAAGTCAGGCTCTGTGTTGACAGCTCAGAGCCTGGAGCCTGCTTTGGATTCTGTGTCTCCCTCTCTCTCTGTCCCTCCCCTGCTTGCTCGCATGCACGCTCTCTCCCTCTCTCTCAAAAGTAAACATTAAAAAAATTTTTTTTTAGGTATTAAATTGTGTAATAGTGATTCAGGAAAGGAATCATTGCTGACAGCATCAAAGAAGGCTCTACAAGGAAGGTGGAATTTGAACTTGAAGAATGGGTAGGATTTGAATGGCATGGTTATAACAGCACAAGTCATGTCATGAAAATAGAAATGGATGAACATGATAGACAGTGAGCAAACAGATTACTTTGTCTGGTGTGGGGAAACATGCTAGGGAAAGGTAGGAAGTAAGTTTGATAGTGTAAGATAGGGCCAGATTATGGAACATGTAACAGCTATAGAGTGGAAATTTGGCTAGATGACATAGGTACCAGAGAGTCACATATAGCTTAGTGCATAGGAGTATTAGATTTGGAGCCAAAATGACTCAAATTCTTCCCCCCCCCCCCAAATTCTAATACTGACTCTTCCATTTACCAGCCATATGATTTAGAGAAGATCTTCAACCTCTCTGCACCTCAGTTTCTTTATCTATAAAAATGGGGAAATTTTCATAGGCTTATTATGACAAAATAATAAATATAAATATATAGTTCTTGCCACAGGGCCTTGGCCCTAGTAAATGTGCAATAAATGTAACTTTCTGTGTTTAAAAAAAATTTTTTTTAATGTTTATTCATTTTTGAGAGACAGAGAAAGACAGGGTGTGAGTGGGGGCGGGGCACAGAGCAAGGGAGACACAGAATCCGAAGCAGGCTCCAGGCTCTGAGCTGTCAGCACATGGCTTGAACCCACAAACTGCAAGATCATGACCTGAGCTGAAGTCAGACTCTTAAACCAACTGAGCCACCCAGGCACCCCAATGTTTGTTTATTTTTAGGGGAGAGAGAGAGAGAGAGAGAGAGCACGCGCACGCGCCAAGGTGGGGGGAGGGGCAGAAAGAGAGGAAGACACAGGATTTGAAGCAGGCTCCAGGCTCTAAGCTGTCAGCACAGAGCCTGATGCGGGGCTCGATCCCAAGATCCGTGAGATCATGACCTGAGCTAAAGTCAGACACTTAACCGACTGAGCTACCATGGTGCTCCTAACTTTGTGTTTTTTAAGAACAAATACTTGAAAGCAATGGTATGCAGAATGAGGAAGACTAGAAAGAAGTTATAGTTACCGCACAGACATGTTAAGGGTCTCTGTTAGGGTTATGGTAGTAAGATAGGGTACATTTGAGGGTCGTGAAAAGAAATTGGACTTGAATTCTTTAGAAGAAAATGTTTTGGGCTTCCCCAGTGATCTTTTATTAAATAGTTGTAATTCTTCTGTGGACTGTATAGATACTTGGGCAAGGTGAATTTGACTTTTTAATTTAGTTAAGGTATTTGAAACTCCCTAAGAGTTCCACGTTTATATTATAGAAGAGGATATCAGAAATTTTATCGGAATTATCCACTTTCCAAGAACATTTGTGATAATAGTGGTGAGACTGGTATGTTTGGTTCCTTGTTTTTGATGTCTTGGCAAATTAATTGGTACATGTGTGTTCTTGGAACAATGTAAATTTTAGTTTCTAGTTTAGTCCTTAAAGAGAAAAAATTTTCCTTTATCGAGAAGGCTAGAATCTGAAGGAAGGTACTGACACAGAAGTTTCCCTTAGACATCAAGATTACCTTTATGGTTAGCTACTTTGAGCAGTAGTTTCTTATTCTTTAGTTATTTTAATATGGAAAATGCCAGGGAATTGCTAAATGATATGAATTAGAGAGCTCGTGAATTTTTGGTTTAAGTCAGGAGATGATAGGATGAGACTGGACTTACCGGCTGGCTAGCTAGCTAAGCTAGCAGACTTTAAAATCAAAAAGTTTCACATTTAGTTCTTTTCATATGAAACCTAATGAATGCTACTCTATGAAACATCAGTGAGGTTCCTCTATAAATCTGTTTTAAGCCAGTCTTTTAATTGGGGTTAGAAAGAAGAGCTGTCTTTAAAATGGGCATGTCTGTACAGCTCCTTTTCCATCTTATAAGAAGACTGAGGTTATAGATATGAAATGCTTTGAACTCCAAATTAAGAAAGGACTACTTAGGGGCGCCTGGGTGGCTCAATCGGTCAAGTGTCCCAGGTCATGATCTCATACCCTGTGAGTTCCAACCCCACATGGGGCTCTGTGCTGACAGCTCAGAGCCTGGAGCCTGCTTTGGATTCTGTCTCTCTCAAATATAAACAAACATTGAAAAAGAAAGGGCTACGTAAATTGCAAATACCTTTTGTTGTTTTTTAAAAACTATAGTACTACTTTGGGGAACTAAGTGGGATTGTAGAGTATGATGTAAATATTTAACATTAGTTGCAAGAATTCTGTGGAGAAAAATGACAATATAGGTAATAGCTTACTTTCCCTGATCCCCATTTTCTTTTTCTTTTTTCTTTCTTTTTTAAAAAGATGTTTTATGGTTTTTTTTAAGTTTATTTATTTATTTTGAGAGACAGAGCAAGTGGGGGAGGGTCAGAGAGAGTTCCAAGCAGGCTCCATGCTTCAGCACAGAGCCTGACGGAGGGCTAGAACTCACAAACCACGAGTTCATGACCTGAGCTGAAACCAAGAGTTGGACACCCAACCGACTGAGCCACCCAGTTGCCCCAATGTTTTATTTATTTTTGAGAGACAGAGCACGAGTGGGGAGGGACAGAGAGAGGGGGACAGAGGATCTGAAGTGGGTTCTGCACTGACAGCAGAGGGCCCCATGCGGGGTTCGAACTCCCCACCCGTGAGATCTCATGACCGTGAGATCATGACTTGAGCGAAATCAAGAGTTGGACACTTAACTGACTGAGCCACCCAGGTTCCCCTCTATTTTACTTTTATTTAATTTTTTAATGTTTATTTGTTTTTGAGAGACAGAGAGAGAGAGAGAGAGCCAGAACGTTAACGGGGGAGGGCAGAGAGGGAGGGAGACACAGAATCTGAAGTAGGCTCCAGGCTCTGAGCAAGCGGCGTAGAGCCTGACGTGGGGCTCGACCTCAGGAGCCATGAGATCATGACCTGAGCCAAAGTTGGACACTTAACCGACTGAGCCACCCAGGCGCCCCTATTTTTCTTAAATGAGTCCCATGCACTGCTCCACCACTACACCTAAGAAAATATTCTACAATCTTTGACATATTCCATCCCAGCTGTGTTATGCCCCTAACGTTGGCATTAGTGATTGAAGTGTTGATGCAGCCTGCCAGTTATGCAGCGACCTGGCGGTTGCTGAGAGTTTTTTCTGAGATTTGGCATATGGCTTGAACAAGACTTAGATACTTGTTGCCTGATTGTAATGAAACCTGCTAAAGGAATGGTTAGCTTGGATTTAATTGGATGTAGATGTTTTATATCTGAACTGGATTCGAGCCAACTGTGTGTTTTGGTGTGTGTGTGTGTTTGCAGGTTATTTGATGTATTCCTTCTCCTACCCCCACCAATTTCGAGATTACTACCTTCCCGATATGCCCCCTCCCCTCTTAATTTCTGCGTCACAGGAAGCAGGAGTTTCAGACAGGGTGGATTGATGTTTGCAGCTGATCTAATATGCAACCTAAATCTATCCACGGTGTGAAGTTGATTAGCCTGAGAAAAGAAGGGCGAGGCAGAGGCCCCAGGAGCATCTTTTTACTGTCGGGTGTCATCTGGTGGCTATTGCTGTGGAAGTCTGAGGCACTCTGGGAGTTATTGCCTGGATAGGGGCCACTCTAGCACCCAGGCAGAGAGTGGGCTGGGGAGCGATAGAAGGGGCGCAGCATCACTTGGCCCAGCTGTGGTATGCTTGCCTCCCGGCTTTGGGGTGGTAGTCAGGAGAGATGGGGCAGCTCTAACAAAGAGGAGCCGCGCAGGGGCCGGGGCCGCGGGTAGCTGGCCTATCCCCGGCGGCTGACCTCCCAGTGGGCCTCCCCAGTTGGCTGCTTGGCGGGTCGCTCTCCTGGCTCCCTGGCTTGCCATTGGCTGTGCGGGCAGGAGGGGGTTTGCGGAGGGCCGGGATGGAGTTGAGGGGGCGGGGCTGGCTTCCGGCAGCAAAGGGTAGCTAGCGGCTGCCGGCTGGGGGAGGGGGTGTCGGCGCACCGCGGAGTGCTGTGCTCCAAGAGCCTGGCACTCGGAGCTGCCACCTCCCCCTCCCCCAGCCAAGACAGCTGTAAGCCCCTTCTCATCCCTCCTGCCCGGGCGGGGCGAGGAGGGTTCAGCTGCCCCAGGCGGGCGGGGCGGAGCCTGGAGCCCCACCGAGCGAGCGCTGCGGAGCGATCCTCACCTCCCTTCAAGGGCTCAAGGTGTGTGTGCGTGTGCGTGTGTGTGCTTTTTCTAATGCAGCCCCGACTTCAGCCGACTTAACCTTGTGAGGAAAGGGGAAATGGAATGGGAAGTAAGAGCTCCACATCCCATCAGTTTATTTTGATTTTCTGATTCTACCCTTCATTCTTCTTTCCCTCCCATCATCTCACCCCTGCAGCAGGGTGAGGAGATTCAGGACTCTTATCTTTTTTTACTGATACATCGATGTCGGTCTCTTATGAAGTAAAATGAACAGAAGAAAAGAGGAGCTCTTTCTTGCGTGGCATCTGATGCAGTAAACCGCAAAGAACGAAAGAAAAAGGAGAAAGAGAGAGAGAGAGAAAGAAAAGAAAGAAAGAAAGAGAAAGAAAGAAAGAAAGAAAGAAAGAAAGAAAGAAAGAAAGAAAGAAAGAAAAAGAAAAAGAAGGCTAGGAATGGGTTTTTGGTACTGTACTGCATCCATGTCCATTAAGGCTGTCTTCACCATTTTCCTACTTGGGACTGCCTTATTCAGCAAAAACAATCTGAAAAAGGAGATGCTAGAGGAAAGAGGGAGCAGCCCATGTCAAACGGTGGTTAAAGGAAATCCTAATAGTTGTTAGCGATTAACTCTGTTAAAGTCTTCTCCTGAGTACCTTGCCACCTGCTTTGGTTAGTACTCAGCCCTACTGGAGAAATCTATCAAACGAGCAAACTTACCTTACTGTTACTGAAACCTAAAAGTCTTGTCTGTTTCTCCATCAGTTTATTTCTTATATCCATATGTTCAGAGAGGTTAGTTTCTGTCATGAACGACAGAACCAAACTTTAAAAAAATCCAGGTGAATTTTGTTCAATTATTTTTTAAAGTTTCCTCCCTCCCAAACTTTATGAAATTGGGTGGCTGTAGCATTAACAATTTAAATTATATTTATTTCTTTTGAGTTCTTTTACTTCTACAATTTATAGATCTCTTCTTTCTGAAGGACACAGAGCTTATCTTCAGCCAAAATCAGAAGCCTCTGTATTAAGTTTTTAATTGAGTGGAAAGTTATCAATTGAAGATAGAAAACCCAAATTTTATGTGTTAGAAACAAATGGTGTGTGTGTGTCTGTCTGTCTTTCTGTGGTGAGTGGCAGTGTTCGTGATAAACTTGCTTAATCTAACTTGGATTTTCACCAAAGGTGTTTGGACCAGATTTATCTTAATGTTGCTTAGCAAAGAACTAGAATACCAGACGGGATGAATATCAATTTTTGGCAGCATTCTTTGCTAAATATTAATTGAAATGATTGAGAGATTCTTATAATCCAGGTTCAGTTTCCACAGATTGTTCTAACTGGAATTCAGTTTTGAAGACAGAATTGATATGCTGGAGCTGTCTTATAGTTTTAATTGGATCAGTGTTTTTTCTTTGCATTGACCTATTGGATCTCTAATAAGGGGCAGTTTGTGGTGAAAGCCAAGTATTATGAGGAAGAAGTGTAATAGGATAGGCAACCATCTTAGTTGTAGAAGCTTACTAGGGATTAGGAGTTTGTCTTTCTGTTTATCTGTCTGTCTATCTATCTATCTATGTGTCTGTCTACCTTTTACATTTCAAGTAGCCTTGCTATAGAATTATACAAAAAAGGGGCACCAAGCTGGCTAAGTCAGTGGAGCATGCAACTCTTGATCTCGTGGTTGTAAGTTCGAGCCCCATGTTGGGTGTAGAGATTACTTAAAAAAAAAAATCTTTAAAAAGAATTGTGCAAAAAGTAGACTCATAGTAAACCTTTGTTAGATTTGGGTTGTCTTATTACTCATCTATCCAGTACAACTCCATAATGTTTAAATTGAAAGGCCCCAGATGTTTTTAGGTTTTTTTTTAACCTAACTTGTCCCTGAGAATGAACTATTAAAAATCATCGAAGCTTTGACAGCTAGCTATTGTGTAAAACAACGTGCACTTTGATGTCTAAGCTAGCAAACTGAGGAAGTAACAAAAAAAATATTTGGAGGCTATATTAAAGCATGTATCACTTCATCTTGATTCTACTAAAAAATAAGTTGCCGGCCCATTTGGAATCCTAGGTGGTTTTTTGTCTACCCATGAGTAGACAGTTAATATAGCTTTGTAAAGTTATATTACACTTTGTTCACTTAATATTTTTATATATCTATTTTCTTGCCTGATTTGTGTAATCAATATTTTGCATGGTACAGTGATTTCCCCAGAGAATTTCCCCCAGGAGCAAAGGCTATGTATAGAACTAATCATAGGTGTATTTACACTGATCTCCAAATATCATTTAAAGGGGCTGGAACTCCTCAAATTTGGTCCTCTGCAAGGAAACCATTATATGAAGCCATGACTTCCCATAATCTCTTAGTTATGGTGCTGCTGAAGTTAAAGTAGCTGATTTAATTTTCTTTAGCAATCTGTTTTTATCCATCCTGATTATTTCTGTGAGTCACAGCTTAGGATGTGTTAAGAAAAAGGGCCCTGTGTTCTCTCTAAAGGGAGATTCAAGCCCAATCCCCCATTCACATCAGAAGTATAAAATGATCCCCTTGAGAAGGTAAAGGAAAAGATTGGACCCTTGGCGTTGATTCTCATAATAATCAGCTTGAGTGTTGTACGGTTTGGAATTGGGAAAAGGTTGCTTAAGATGAGAAAATATTAGAAGCAAAAAGAACTGGGAACGCTGTTATGTGAGAGACGTATTTAGAGACAATGAATGCATTCATATGGAGATGTGACTGGTGGTAGTTTTTAAGCTATTCAGCTTTGTCAGGTGTCTGAGACAATATTATGTGTGTTTTTAAACCCAACCCCCTCCCCCAGGGGTTGACTCTTGGAAGCTGAATCTTTTGAGGAAGTTGTTTGCTGTAAGTCTGAATACAGAGGGTAGAGGACTTGGTAGAGTCTGTTATCTGTTCAGATAAAGACGTGGAATCGATTGTTGGTGAGTTACTGAACTCTTCCTAATGAATGGTTGCTAGGCAAAATGCATCTCAATCAGTTTAATCCACAGTAGTTTACAGGTCTGCTCTCAGTGAGGGCCAGAGCTGCCTTTCTAATGATACTGCCCTTTAAGAATCCTGTTACATTTGCATATATGTTGCTCCATGGCTCACCAGAAAAAAAGGGGGGGGCGGGGAGAGGCTAGAATGACAAATGGATCTCACTTCATCCATCTAAGAGAATTAGCTTTTGGTAACATTGGGTCAGCATTGTCATTAACTTCTCTCCTGGATCAAGTGGTGGGTAGGGTTGCTCTTCAGTAGTAGGATACCATTTTGTTTGATTATCTTTGGTTTTGTAACTAGTTAGGCAGTGAACTAATAATACATTCATTTTGGAAACAGGCCAGTGATAACACTGCCCTTGGGCCTGGATGGATGGAAAATAGGACAGAGTAAACAATTGAGGGCATAAATAATGAATCTTCCAACTGAGCCCTGGGAGAGTGAAGGAGATTATCCTCAGAGCTGTTCAATCTGTCAGTGAAAGGGGAAAAGTCCACTGAATTAATTACCCTATGTTTGATACTGCACTTATTATGGGATTGTTAGAGCTATTCAAAACAGTTGCCTTTTCTTTAGATATAAACTTTTAACCCATCTTTTTGTTGTTGTTTTTTAAACCACTCAGATTGCTCATCTTTTTAGAATCCAGGTCTTTGCTCCTTCCCCCAACTTTGTTCTATATATTAGCATTCTGTGAATACTGGACAGTCCTCCTTTTATTTTGCTGGATCTTAGAATTTTACTTAATGGGAGTTTTCATTATCTGTAAATACATATGGTGATAGAAGAAAATGGAGAAAGCCTGTGCGTGATTTTAAAGAAATTCTTTGGTACCTTTAGTACATATTATATTTTGAAATTAAACATGGAGTTGTAGGGTGTAATTATATAACAACTCACAAAAGGTTAAGACCAGCATTTCTTCAGCCCAAGAATCATTTCCAGCATTAACATAAATATTTTTACTTTTTAGATTAGTTTTCATTCAGTGAATTAAATAAGCAGTCTCTTAGTGGTCTCAGCATTTCTCTGAGGTAGAAAAAATAATGTCCTGAGAATGTCTAAATAACTTAGTGATTTGGTAGTAAAGCTAGACCCAGAGCGAAGGTCTCTGAATATTTGAATTTGTTTTTTTAAGTAAGCTCTGTGCCCAAGGTGGGGCTTGAACTTACTACCCTGAGATCAAGAGTCACATGCTCTACTGACTGAGCCAGCCAGGTGCTCTGTATTTCTAATATATTTAATTATTTTCTCTAAGAACTCCTTTGAGGATCCTTATTTGAAATGACTTGAAATTTTCCTGTTTCTGCTGTGAGAGACTGTTTTTATTTCTCTAGTCATGAAGGGAATCCAAAGACCAAGATGCCACTATCAAGAGAAGGAGGAAGGTTCAGGATGAGGTGGTAGAGGAAAAAAAGAACCGTAAAGGAAAGGCCAAACTGAAGTTTTATTATATTTGGTTCTGATGGATCTGAGGGAGGGAGCATTGAGCTGATTAGATCAAATTCAGTCATCGGCTGAGTTGTTACATCTCAACCTAGTTGAAAAGGGCAGAGGCGTCTTACCAACACATGGGCAGTACTGTAGTTAAGGATTCATTCCTGATCCAAAGAACACAGTCAGTTCTTGATTATTCATGTAGAAGGGCAAGCAGACAAAGTACAGACAGGTAAAATCCAAAGATATTCCTAGCAATAGCTTTAGTAACTTCTTCTGCTTTGTAACTGGGATTTTCTAGTGGAACAAACAGTATTAGAGATTTGTTTTCTTTCTCTGGTCATTCAAGAGACCAGTAAGATACAAGCTTGGATTAAACTTAGTTTCTTTCTTTCTTTCTTTCTTTCTTTCTTTCTTTCTTTCTTTCTTTCTTTCTTTCTTTCTTTCTTTTTTATTTTTTTAAATATTGATTTATTTTTGAGAGACAGAGCACAAGCCAGGGTGGAGTGTAGAGAGAGGGAGATACACAATCCAAAGCAGGCTCCATACTCTGAGCTGTCAGCACAGAGCCCGATGCGGGGCTCAAACTTAGGAACTGTGAGATCATGACCTGAGCCAAAATTGGACGCTTAACCAACTGAGCCACCCAGGCACCCCTAATTTTTTTTAATGTTTATTTATTTTTAAGAGAGAGAGTGTGGGAGAGGAGGGGCAGAGAGAGAGTGGGGAACACAGAATTCAAAGCAGCCTCTAGGCTCTGAGCTGGCAGTGCAGAGCCTGATGCAGGGCTCGAACTCATGACCTGTGAGATCATGACCTGAGCCAAAGTCAGATGCCTAACCAATGGAGCCATCCAGGAGCCCCCTGTTTATTTTTTAAGACTTTGGCCCTTGTCACCTAATTACACGGAGTCCTAGGGAGAATTGAGATCTTCCAAGTAGATCATAGATAAACTAGCTTTTGATACTAGCATGCCTTCTTTCTTGGCATCTTCTGGCCCCATGGTATTTGCCAGTCATTCATCATATGTGGTCAGGCCACAGATGGACAAGCCAAAGAAGTGTTATCAAAGTAAACCCCTCCTCTTAACACTGTGTATATACTCTAATGATGAGAACTGTTGGCCAAAATGAAATCCATTTAGAAGTCAGATACTAGGTTGTGATTAAAGAAGTACTATACATTATAAATTTCAAAGCTCAGGATTTCTTTAAGTGCTATTTGGTGGGGAAATGTTCTCTCTCTCTCTCTCTCTCTCTCTCTCTCTCTCTCTCTCTCTCAACTAAATATTACAGCAGATTTAAAAAGCAAGGTTTCCATGACCAGTTGCTAATTCTTTGCACTCAGCAAAGTGGTTTTGAGGATCAGTTGCTGATCTGAATGAAAATAAGATTTTATGCCACTTGCAGAATTGAAGATTTAGACATCATCCCTGTTGCTTCAGAGGAGAAGCATAAGCATTATTAGTCATAACTTAAATCTCTTCTTTCCTTCCAAAAGCTAAAGCATTTCTTCCATTGGCATTCCACTTATCACTTACTATGTAAAGGATAAAACTTAATCTATTTTGAAAGTTAAGAGGTATCAAGACTATGAGAAGTTAAAGGCAGCTCATCCCAGGTCACAGTATATCAGTGGAAAAGACACATTTCCTGGGTTCCTGAATGGGCCTTATGTATTACCTAACTGTTCAGCTGGGAGTGGTTGTACTATTGTGAAGACATTAATTTTGTAACTGTGAAGGTTCTGGTTTGCCTTTTGCTTATCTTATCCTCCCAGAAACTTTTTCATTCAACAGAAAGACCAGTCGATTAATGAAGAATCCCATATCTTGGTTTTAACCTGTCCTGCTAAGTGTTACTGTGCATTCACTAAAGTGCTTTACAAAGGATTTTAGTACTTAGGCTTCATTCAATCCCTGTGAGGTTATGGTGCAATTGGAGTGTGATAGTGTGCTAGAACATTTCCGCAGAGAGACAAGAGGAACCTTTCCTTTTAAGGAAACTCCTTTGGGGGTACCTGGGTGGCTCAGTCGGTTAAGCACCAGGCTTCTTGGTTTCCACTTGGGTCATGGTCTCACAGTTTATGATATCGAGCCCCATGCCGGACTCTTGCTGATAGTGCAGAGCCTGCTTGGAATTCTCTCTCTCTCTCCCCCCCTCTCTCTAACCCTTCCCCAAAATAAATAAATAAACTGAAAACAAATTAAAAAGAAAAAAAAAAGTCCTTTGTTTCCATGGTCCATGGCAAAATTAAGTTGGAACAAGTTGCTTTTTCAGGAAGCTGTATTTTAATTTTTGCCTCTTCTCTAAGCTAAACAAATGTCCCAAATGAAATGTATCATTCTTATCATTCATAGTACATTTTCGGGAGATTGTTCCAAGTGCACTTTGAAGTGAGAGGCTGATGCCACTTAAGCCTGCACACCAATTCTGTAATTCTTTGAAATTGTTTCCACCAACTGCCTCCATCCGCCCGTCTGTCCACATCTGCTCATCTCTGAGCTTTCCACAGCTACTTAAGAAAGAATATTGCTCAACCAGGGAAATGCTAGTCCTTAATCAAAGTCAGAGGTGTGTGTGTGTGTGTGTGTGTGTGTGTGTGCGCGCGCGTGTGCATGCACTCGTGCATGTCTGTGCAGACTTGAATTATTTTGTTGCATTATTGCTTGAAGAATATTTCTGCATCACAGAAATAAGATTTTTTTCTTCTAAACAAGTTGATGAATTGCTTTTTATTAAAAGTGCAAGTGTCAGGGTGCCTGGGTGGCTCAGTTGGTTAAGCGTCCAACTTCAGTTCAGGTCATGATCTCGTGGTTCACAAGTTCAAACCCTGTGTCAGGCTCTGTGCTGCCAGCTCAGACCCTGGACCCTGCTTCAGATTCTGTGTCCCCCTCTATCTCTTCCCCTTGCCTGCTTGCTCTGTCTCTCTGTCTCTCTCAAAAATAAGTAAAAACATTTTTAAAAAGTGCAAGTGTCTAAGAGTTAAATTTGAAATGAGAGAGGGGAAAACTATATTGGTTATAGTTTAATTGCTTAAAAAAATTCTGTTATGTAATTAAAAGCTGTATTGCTGTCTTGCACTGAAACTAGCAGATAAACCATGGAGAGAACTACAGTTTCTCAGTGAGGACCACTCTATGCTATTTAGAATGGCTATCTCTCATCCAATACTCCGCATCTTCTTATTCTGCTTTATTTTCCTTTTCGTAGCATTTATCAACTTTTGAGAGTAACTAACCTATTCATTAAATTTGTCTGACCCTCCCACTCTATACCATGTAAAAATGGAAGCATGAGTTTTTGTCTGTTTTTTTCTTTGCTGAGTCCCTCACTCCTAGAACAATGTCTTGCTACATTGTAGGCTCTCAGTAAATATTGGTATGAATTACTTGGAGAGGCACTTTTCATAGATACCTGGGGATTAGAATTGGAGTCTATGGGAAGAGTTTATTGTCTTCCTGGAGCTAGTACAAAATTGGGGATCACATTACTTGACGAGTTTAAGGAGGGAAAGAATATATGAAAAAAAAACCCTCAAGGAATTGGGGGTTATTAGCCAGGATTAGGGAAGTGACAGACTTTTTATAGTATGCAAATATGAAGGAACATTATATAAGATAGATGACCAGCTCTTATTCACCTAGAAGAGGACAAAGGAATAGGCTGGAGCTTCTGGACAATGAATATAAGACATGCAGAATTTCCTGATTTTGAAATAGACCCTGGAACAAGTGACCAAAGAGGGATGATTTGTCAGAATTGATTTTCAGCAGTGACACTGTTGGAGGCAGTGAAGAGAATGGAAAGAGCACAGAGCTAGGGGTTGTAGTCTAGGCACTTATGAGCTTTTCCTACTTTATCTCTGAAAAATGGACTGAGGATCCCTGTGCAAACTATCTCATAGGGTATTTGGGAAAAGCAAGTGAGAGAATCCATGTGAAAGCACTTAGAAAATTACAGACCTTTCTACAAAATAAGCAGTCATAATGACTTTGTAAAATAATCACCTTTGTAAGTGATTTAGAATCTTGGAATCTGGAAGTTGGTTTAATGGTCATCTATTCCAAATTCTTAGTTACTGAAAATAAATTATTTTCCATCATTCTTAAGGAATAGTCATTCCTTTTGCTTCAGCATTTCTATTAGTATGCCCACTATTGAATAAGCTCAAATTGTTGTTTATGTTAGTCTAAAATTGCCTGTCTTCAGCCTTTATTAACCTGTGTTTGAGCTCAGATATAAATCTACTAGGGGCACCTGGCTGACTGAGTTGGTGGAGCATGTGACTCTTGATCTTGGGTTTGTGAGTTTGCACCCCACGTTGGGTGTAGAGATTACCTAAAATTAAAAAAACCTGAAAGAAAGAAAGAAAGAAAGAAAGAAAAGAAAGAAAGAAAGAAAGAAAGAAAGAAAGAAAGAAAGAAAGAAAAAAGAAAAGAAAAGAAAGAAATCTACTCCCTCCTTTGTATGATGGCTCTCTTATGGCACTCTTGCTTAAGATCATCATCTCTTGCCTTGAAATCACTATAGCCACTTAACTGATTTCTGCCATTTCTTGTTTGTCTTTCACATTTTCAGCAGATTTATTTAAAATAGACATCTGAGGGGCACCTGGGTGGCTCAGTTGGTTGAGCATCTGATTTTGGCTCAGGTCATGATCTCATGGTCTGTGAGGTCGAGCCCCGCATCAGGTTCTGTGCTGACAGCTCAGAGCCTGGAGCTGCTTCGGATTCTGTGTCTCCGTCTGTCTCTGTCCCCCCTCCCCCCCCGCCCCGCCCCCCGCACTCTGTTTCTCTCTCTCAAAAAATAAATACACATTAAAAAAAAATTTTTTTTAAACAGACATCTGATCATGTTACTCTCCTTGAAACATGGGACTCCAACCCAGATTTATTCTTAATCTGTTGTTTTGTCCCTCTAGTATGAAATGTAAGGCTTTTCATAATTTGGCACATCAGGCTCAGTCTCCAGGTTTGGCACATACATCCAGCACCCAACTCTTCATACTATACCACTTGTGGTTTCCCAAACATACATTTAGTTAGGCTACTTTTCTTTATAAGTAGGCTTCACACCCAGCATGAAGCCCAATGTGGGGCTTGAACTCATGACCCTGAGATAAGGACCTGAGCTGAGATCAAGAATTGGATGCTTCAACCTACTGAGTCACCCAGGAGCCCCTAGTTATGGTAGTTTTCTAGCATAGTTGTGCATGCCTTTCATTATGCTAGTTTTCTCTGCCTAGAGTGGCTTACCCTTCTCAATCTGGTAAATTCTTGCTCGGCTTTCAGTGACCCATATTATTGTTCTCCCTTCTTTCTCACTGTTCCTTGGAAGTATTTGTTTCATTATTTTGGTTTTCAAACAACTTTATCCACTTTTTTTTTCTTTTCAAAATATAATTGACACACAGCATTGTATTAGTTTAAGGTATACAACATAATTTGGTATTTATATATACTGTGAAACATTCACTACACTAATCACATTTCTCATTTTTGTTTTCAAAAAATAGTACTGTCACAGTGCCTAGTGCATCACAGATGCTCAGAGAGCAAATGAATGAAGGATGTTCCTACTAAGTGTTCTCTTTTTCAGGTTAAGCTCTTTTTCCCTTTACTTAGCCATATTACAGTTTCTAGATCCTCTGTTTTTTTACATCTTGGCTGAGCTATTGCTAGGCTTTCCTCTATTTCCATCAGAAAGTGTATTTTAATGACTGCAGGAGTGAACTGAAACATTCTAAAATAACTTTTTTTCAACCCCCCCCCCCCCCCAATAACTTTTAACAAAAAATGTACCAAATGAGCTGGTTGTCCAGCTACTGCTTTGGGAAAGATTCTGAACGCATTAATTTCTAGCCATCTCCTTGCCAGAATAGAGCCCAAATAAAATAAGAAAAATAAGCAGAGAGGTGGCACCTGGCTGGCTCAGTTGGTAGAGTCTGCAACTCTTGATCTCAGGGCTGTGAGTTGAAGTTCATGTTGGGTGTAGAGATTACTTAAAAATAAAAAAAGAGGCAGAGAAAAAGTAAGCAGAAGTGAGCATTGTGCACCTGCTTTTCTCTTTTACTTTTTTTTTAAGGTTTTTTTTTGGGGGGGGGGGCAGAGAGAGAGAGAGTGAGGGAGGGAGAGAAAGAATTCCAAGCTGTCAGCACAGAGCCCACATGGGGCTCAATCTCACAAACCACGAGATCATGACCTGAGCCGATATCAAGGGTCAGACGCTTAACTGACTGAGCCACCTAGGCGCCTCTCTTTTCCTTTCTGTCACCTTAGCAGTGTCATCCCACGTTATAAGTCACTGTTGATATAAAGACTACAATTTTCCCATTCTGTAAAACAGAATGGCTTCCTAAGATTCCACAATAACCTTAGGGGAGTGTTAGTCCCTTAGGCTGTAGACACAGTTGAAAAGCAGAGAGTGGTACTAAACTCCAGGGGAAAGGATGCAGCTCTTATCCAGAATTGAAGGCAGATGAGTCAGGCAGCAGGGATCTATCAACTCCAAAATCCATTCAGAAGTAATTTAATCTTTGCTGTTGAAGCAGATCAACAATGCCATTTGCCTGTATAAAAAATGAGATTACCCAGGATTCTCTTAGAAGAAGATAAATTATTAGTGTAATAGTAGCTTCTGGCCTTGTATAATGTCTCTTCTTAGTACTACATGGTAGTGGCACAGGGCACATCTAGTGCATAATACAGTGTATAGAGATCAGGCCACAGTGCCTTACTTAGGGTGTTTAGGGGAAATTTAACAATTCTCAGCAACCCTCAGCCTTAATGGACTTGGTTATTGTTAAAATTCATCTTTATCAAAGGAAGCACTGGTTAATGATTTTTCTCTTGGCTCAACATGCTGGGCATTAGCTGGGATTGCTGAGTGATTTGCACTGGGGAAACCATGAGAGCAATTTCTTGTTTGTCCACAAATTATCATTAGCAGTTTCATTTGCAGATTGAAGAAGCAGGAGGAGTGGGCTGTTTGCCAGTTGCAGCTTCCCTCCGATTAGGGCGTTAGTTCAATTATGTCCAATTAACTTTTATTGCAGATAGTGGTGATAATTACTTGCAAGTCAGTTTTTTGGCTGCAGTTATCCCAAGGCTGAAGTATGAACTTGATGGATTTTAATAACCAGAATGACACATTTTACTCCCTTCCTCCACTGTAGTTATTTCTTTTTACAGACCTCTTTTAGACAGGAGATCAAAGCATTGTAAAAATTCATCTCACAATTAAAACATATTGTCCTTCTTTTGAAGAGCTGTGTAGGATCATATTTTAAAAGAAGCTATCAGGAGCAGCCTTAATGGCTTTTTATATTCTGAGATCAGACCCTTGAGTTCATTGCTCCTTATCATAAGAGAATAGAGTGAGATGGAACTAAATGTCATTCACAGCAATTTGTGCTTATTGTAAGATTATAGTAATTGTCAAGGCGAAGTTTAGTCTTCTGCTTGCCTATGGAATTCTCTTCGAAATGCAGAAGTAAACTTTTGTTTGGGGCACTTTTAAAATCAGTGGGACACTGAGGATACATTTCGTTAGTGCTATAGGAATTTTAGTATGTTTTTTAAAAAAAAAATTGGGCTATTACAAAGGTTTATTCAACAAAATAGTTCAGTATGAAAATGCACATGATCTTATTTTTATATTATAGTAAAACAGGTGCTATGGAGAGGGGACATGTAGAAGCAGTTGGTTTCTTCCGGTGAACACTCCCATTGTTTATACCCATTCCAAGGCTTCTAACACGATGGTACTATTTCCTCATATTACCACCTTCCAATATTATTCTGTTGCTCATTATTTGCCATCTCCACACACTCATTCATCACAAGATTCATAAAACGAACTCTTACAATATTCCTTGGACATGTCTGCCACCATTTAATTTTGATGATAATTTCTTGTCCATAAATTTTTTAACTTGGAAGGGTGAGCTTTGCTCATGGTATCTACCTGGAGAGCTCAAAGATGCCTCTCTAAAATATTTTTTTTATTGTAGTTGTTATTTTATTTTTATTTATTAAAAAAAAATTTTTTTTAACGTTTATTTATTTTTGAGACAGAGAGAGACAGAGCATGAACGGGGGAGGGTCAGAGAGAGGAAGACACAGAATCTGAAACAGGCTCCAGGCTCCGAGCTCTCAGCACAGAGCCCGACGCGGGGCTCGAACTCACGGACCGCGAGATCATGACCCGAACCGAAGTCGGACGCTCAACCGACTGAGCCACCCAGGCACCCCTGTAGTTGTTATTTTAATAGGAAGTTGCATACATAATATCTTTGGAAACATCCTTGCTAGGTAAAAAAAGGGATAAAAGGAATAGTTTGTCTTTATCTGAAGATGACAAACTCCCTTTGCTATTTTCCTTCAGACTTTCCCTTCAATGTTGTTTGATGGTAACCCTGAAAGTAAATGGTCTTACAAGTAAAAGCTGATCTTCTTGACATGCGAAAGACTAAAGTAGTTCCAAGCTGGGGCTATTCCTAGATCTTCAGGTAACTTACTGTTTTTTTCCATTTCAGATGTCCTTGCTCACCTTAGTGTCTTTGTTACTAGGCTCTCTTCGCAAGGGCTCGTCAGTCTCCTTAGATACTTTATGGATGTGGCTGCATAAAAGTTTTGTTGAGAATAAGTGGCCAAGGAGTGTGGCAATGCATTTTAAGAATCTGTTTTTCTTAGTGTTTGTGTGAAATAAGGGAAGAAAGTTCATGGTTCCTTGGAGAAGAGCTGTAATACAGTTGTTTCTCCTCCAAAGCTTCCCTGATCACACTAAAAAGGAAAGAAGAGGAAAGGGTGAGTGATAAACATCATCCTTGCACTACTTCAAAGCTCTTCATTGTTACCGAAAACCTTTGCTGTAGAATAACACAAGACTGCCTGCCAGCTGCTGTTGGTGTGAAAGTGGAGAAGCTGGTTGTAGTGGGTAGTTTTCAGGAAGTCTGGAGATCAAGTTTATGATGTCATTTGAAACTTTTTGTATGGTTGGAGGAAAGAATGTCATAACTCTGTTATACTCTGGAAGGTATAACAAGGATTTCCCTTAGCGCATAGAGGTTTGCAGGCAGTATTGATGAGGTTCAGGATGTGTGCTTAGAAAGAAAGGGCTTGCTTGCAAAACTCTTACTGAAACATGAACTTGGTGGAAATGTTAGTGAATGTCAGGCCTGAAAACGGAGGGTTATTAATAGCACCTTGTTCAGGATAGACATTTCTTTTGGAACCTTTCCAGAAGTGAAATTCTCCTTTTTTGTTTGTTTTTTACATTTTATTTATTTTTGGGAGACTGAGAGCACGAGAGGCTGGGGAGGGGCAGAGAGAGAGGGAGACACAGGATCAGAAGCAGGATCCAGGCTCTGAGCTTTTGGCACAGAGCCTGAGGCAGGGCTCAAACCCACAAACTGCGAGATCATGACCTGAGCTGAAGTCGGATGCTTAATTGACTGAGCCACCCAGGCGCCCCTGAAATTCTCCATCTTTAGGTTGAGAGGGTTGCATTGAATGCCACACAGTGGAAGCATTGCCAGAACAGAGTGGAGGTTGGGGGATAATTTGAAATATAGGCACTGGAGAAAATGTTATTCAGATAAGTGTTGAAAAGAAATTGGAAATTGATGAGGCAGAAAGATACAGGAAACCTATTCCAGATGGCAAGAACCCCAAATGTCAGCACTCACCAGTGTAGAGCTAAGTTACCTGTGTTAAGATGAAATGATAATAGTTACCAAGAGACCACTTTCTCCCAACTCTTCTTTATGATCTCCAGCCCCCACCCCCTTTCTAGACTTCAACACTATCTTTTTTGTTGATTTTATTTTATTGTAAACTTCATTTGTTTTGAGAGAGAGAGAACAAGCAAGAGAGGGGCAGAGAGAAAGGGAGAGATCGAGCCCTGCATCAGGCTCCACACATGACCTGAGCCGAAATCAAGAGTTGGACACTTAACTAAGCCACCTAGGCACCCCTGTTTTGTTGATTTTTTTTCTTACAAAATTTTTTAAAAATGTTTTATTTATTTTTGAGAGAGAAAAGATAGAGCATGAAGGGGGGTGGGGCAGAGAACAAGGGAGACACAGGATGTGAGACAGGCTCCAGGCTCTGAACTGTCAGCACAGAACCTAATGCGGGGCTTGAACCCGTGAACCAATCATGACTTGAGCCAAAGTCGCACGCTTAACCAACCGACTGAGCCCCCCCAGGCGCCCCTGTTTTTTGTTTCGTTTTGTTTTCCTTCAAGTAAGCCCCTTTGTACCTTGCATCCCCCCCAGGCGCCCCTGTTTTTTGTTTTGTTTTGTTTTGTTTTGTTTTCTTTCAAGTAAGCTCCTCTGTGCCTTGCATGGAGCCAAACGCAGGGACTGAACTCACAACCCTGAGATCGTGACCTGAACTGAGATCAAGATTTGGACGCTTAACTGCCTGAGCCACCCAGGCACCCCATATTTTTTGTTTTGTTTTTAAAATAAAATGTGTAGAAACTATCTTTAGATTTACAGAAAAGTTGATAGTACAAAGAATATTTTTCTTCCTTGGATCATTTGACCTGATTGCTTTATCATATCAGAATACTTTAGTCTTTATCTCAACAACAAACAAGGACACTCTCCATCCAGCATTACCACAATAAAACCATCAAAATCAGTAACATTGACACATTATTGTCATTCTCAGACCCCTCTCAGATGTTGCTATTTGTTGTTGTTGTTGTTTTGTTTTGTTTTTTAACGTTTATTTATTTTTGAGACAGAGAGAGACAGCATGAATGGGGGAGGGTCAGAGAGAGGGAGACACAGAATCTGAAACAGGCTCCAGGCTCTGAGCTGTCAGCACAGAGCCCGACACGGGGCTCAAACTCACGGACCGCGAGATCATGACCTGAGCTGAAGTCGGCCGCTTAACCGACTGAGCCACCCAGGCGCCCCGTTCTGTTTTGTCTTAAAGTTTGTTTTTGAGCAAGAGAGAGAGAGAGTTTGTGGTGATGTGTGCATGAGCAGGGGAGGGGCAGAGAGATAGGGAGGGGGGAAGGGGGGGGGAGAGAGAGAGAGAGAGAGAGAGAGAGAGAGAGAGAGAGAGAATCCCAAGCAGGCTCCACACGGTCTGTGTAGAACCAGACCAAAGGCTGGAATCCACCAACTGCGAGATCATGATGCAAGAGTTGATTGGGGGCATCTGGGTGGCTCAGTCGGTTGAGCATCCAACTTCAGCTCAGGTCATGATCTCACAGCTCATGAGTTCAAGCCCCATGTCGGGCTCTGTGCTGACAGCTCAGGGTCTGGAGACTGCTTCAGATTCTGTCTCTTCTCTCTGCCCCTCCCCCACTCATGCTCAGTCTCTCAAAAATAAATAAAACATCAAAAAAAAAAAAAAAAAAGAGTTGGTTGCTTCACTAACTGAGCCATCAAGCCACCCCAGATGTTGTTGTTTGTATGAGTAATGTGTTTCATTTCAGTAAGGATCCAGTTCAGAATCACATGTTGCATTTTTTTTTTAATGTTTATTTTTGAGAGAGAGCACGAATGGGGGAGGAGCAGAGAGAGAGGGGGACAGAGGATCTGAAGCAGGCTCTGTGCTGACATCAGTGAGCCCCATGTGGGACTTGAGCTCACAAATCGTGAGGTCATGACCTGAGCCAAGGTCAGACGCTCAATCAACTGAGCCACCTAGGCGCCCCACACATTGCATTTTTTAATTTATTTTACTTTTTTTTTTCTCTTTAAGTAAACTCTGCTCCCAACTTGGAGCTCGAATTCATAACCCTGAAATCAAGAGTCACCTGCTCTACTAACAGGCCAGCCAAGTGCCCCACACATTGCATTTATTTGTTGTATATTCTTGGTCTCCTTCAGTCTGGAACAGTTCTTCAGGCCTTTGACTTTCATGACTTTAATACTTCTGACAGTTAATTTGTAGAAAGTCCCTAAATTTAGGGTTGCCTGGTGTTTCCTCATGTTTAATTTAGGTTATATATCTTCAGCAGGAATATTACGAGTAATGCATAATTTCATTGCATAATTTCAAGAAGTGCAGAATTTTTATGTGTCCTATTACTGGTAATGTTCAATCACTTGATTAAGGTGGTGCCTGCTAGGCATTTCTAGTGTAAAGTTACTCTTTTTCCCTTTGTAATTAGTAAGTATTTTGGAAGGAGATACTTTGAAACTCTGCAAGTATCCTGTTTCTCTCCACCCTTTCAATTTATTACTTTATATATTTACATTAGTATGGACTCATGATTTTCTTTTTTTTTTAACTTTTTAAAAAATGTTTTATTTATTTTTGAGAGAGGGAGACAGAGAGAGAGAGAGAGAGAGAGAGAGAGAGAGAGATCGATCATGAGCGGGGGAGGGGCAGAGAGAGAGGGAGACACAGAATCCGAAGCAGGCTCCAGGCTCTGTCTGAGCTGTCAGCACAGAGCCCAATATGGGACTTGAACTCACAAATGGTGAAATCATGACCTGAGCCAAAGTCTGCCACTCAGCCAACTGAGCCACCAAGGGTAATTTGAGTATAGTTGATGTATAATGTTACATTAGTTTTCAGGTTATAAGAATAGTTATTCAGAGGCACCTGGGTGGCTCAGTCGGTTGAGCTTCTGACTTTGGCTCAGGTCATGATCTCATGCTCTGTGAGTTCGAGCCCTGCATCGGGGGAGCCTGCTTCGGATTCTGTGTCTCCCTCTCTCTCTGACCCTCCCCCGTTCATGCTCTGTCTCTCTCTCAAAAATAAATAAACATTAAAAACTTTTGAAAAGAAAAAAAGAATATTCAACTTCTTGATACATTATGGATTTTCTATTTTATTCAGTAGAATATAATCTTTTATCATTATTTGTTTGATGTTCAAATTATCCCAGAATTTGTGAGTATATCAGGAAAAAATTATATGTTTAATCCTAAAGATTATCAAATGATTTGCTGTCCTTTTATTTCATAAATAATTTTTTTTAATGTTTATTTTTGGGAGATAGAGAAACAGAGTGGGGGAGGGGCAGAAAGAGAAGGAGACACAGAATCCGAAACAGGCTCCAGGCTCTGAGCCTGTCAGCACAGAGTCCGACGTGGGACTCAAACCCACGAAGCGCGGGATCATGACCTGGGCCGAAGTCAGACACTTAACTGACTGAGCCACCCAGGTGCCCCACTGTCCTTTTATTTCAAAAGATTGGCTGATACTCCCCAAACTAACATCTTATGAACAGTGGTAGAAAACAAGAGTTCATAATTCTTCTATTGCTAGGACATGCTTCCTTCACTCATGTACCTATTTGTTGTTCTTTTTGGTTTCTACTGTGTAAACTTCTCTTTCAGAGGTTTCCCTCACCAGTTGAATATCCTAAAGCTTCTGTGTTCTTTGACATGTCACCGTTAGTCTTTGAGCACTTCCTTCCTTTCCTGCACAATGAGATCTTCCAGAGTCATTTCTGTGCCTCAGCCATTTCTCCAAAGAGCCTCTGTTCCTGTTAGTAGAGAGATTTGGAAACCAGGTATCTAGAAATCAGGATCTGATTTGACCGTATTGGGGCTCATTGCTGTTAGATGGTGGAGTAGTCACTGCATCCCTCTGGGGATGCTCTCACACCATAGTGGGCCCCCCACCACTTTATGGCTGCCATCCTTACTCTGTTTGGGTACCTTCTATTTCCAATCTAGTTAAAGTGATTTAACAGAGGAAAAAGGGTGAAGGTTGGTGAGGACATTCAGTTGGTGAGGGAGGCCATGGAGAGAATTTACAGAGGAGAAATTAGGAGAGTGAATGGGTACACTGAGTGAAGGAAGCAGTGTACCAGGAATAGAAGAGTTGGGTACTTTTGTTTTCTGCTCCTGTCATAGATGTTAATTTGGGTAGTGTTAGTCATATTTCTTTGAGGTATCTTTGAGATAAAGGAAAGCACATCATTTGGACATCTGTAGGATAAAACATCTATAATTTTTCCCCTGATTTATTCAATGCTAAAGTAATCTTGAGTTAAATTGCTTTGTTTGGGTGGGGCTTAATATGGTATAAGACACATATTTGACCAGTTAGAACCAGCCACACACTGATTAAAAAAACAAACAAACAAAAACAGTGCTGACTGGTTATGGAATTTTTCACAGCTACAGAAAGGAGCAAAATAATTCTGCTGATCAGTGTATGAGTTGTGTACTTTGAATCTTTGAGATGTTTAAAGGACTACTTTGTTTTTATTTTGTTTTACAAGGCAGTTCCTGGAATAAGGAAGCCTCTTAAACCTAAGTTCAGAATTTTATTTCAGTGGGCGTTTAGCTGTAAAATACTCTTCCAGCAGGAACTCTCTGTTCTCTCTCTTTTATTTTTTTTTAATGCTTATTTATTTGAGAGAGAGAGAGAGAGCCAGCGCAAGCCAGGGAGGGGCAGAGAGAGAGGGAGACACAGAATCTGAAGCAGGCCCCAGGCTCTGAGCTGTCAGCACAGAGCCCAATGTGGGGCTCAAACCCACGAACCGTGAGATCATGACCTGAGTCGAACTCAGACACATAACCGACTGAGCCACCCAGGCTCCCTGTCTCTATTCTCTCATCTTCCTGTGGATTGAACCAGTATGCCACATCATTAGCTAGTTGCAGTGGTTTGTAGGATGTAGAAGGAGGAGGTGCTCCTGTTCAGTAGGCTTTCAGTTCCTGGGTGCTTTCGAGACTTAGCAGTCTCTACTACTTTCATAGACCCTTTAGCTTCAGAAACCTGGTAATTCCTTGGGTATGTGGAGTGTGAGCCAGAAAGCTTCAGGTTATAGTGAATCTCAATGAAACAGCAAGGTAAGATCTTTCGATTTTTACTAAGGCTACAGAAGCCCTCACCCAAAATTGTTACACATCAGGATTCCTCATGGTCCTCTACTCCTGTCCTCTACTCCCACTAGCAGAGAAGAAGGGAGGGCCTAAATGAACAGAATGTATTAAGATAGCAATTATGCTTCGTTTCTCCTCTTACCTTAAAATCTGCCTACTATCAAACTAACCCTGGATGGCAATATGTTAACTATAAGTAAAACTTTGTTCCCTGTCAGCACTGAGTCTGTTAGCCTTTCTGAAACTTCACTAGATATGTAAGGCACATAAACTCAAGGTATTGTGTACAGAGAACAAGTTCTGAGAAAGTAGCAGACGAAATGAATATATAGTGGATATAGTAGATGCGTGGCATTGAAAGGTAGGAGTCCGGCTTCCCACCCCCCAACCCCGCCCAAATTTAAAACACCTGAGAAAGCAGAGGGGGTATTTCCTGTCAGAGACCTGGGTGGAGTCTATGATGCCCAACTTCCAAATGCTGTCATGGCAGTGTCCAAATGGAAGCTGACTTTGAAAAGGTATGAGTTGAAGTAGGTTCAGAGTTCGAGTTTACTTCTAACATTCAGGGAACAGCATTAGGATGGGAGGGACAGAGTTTTCTGTGCCAGGATTGTTTGAGAATGAGAGAGAACGTTAGTTAATCGTTACTTGTATTACTCTTGGATATAGTTTCCTCAGTGTAAATTCATACAACTTTTCCCTGAAAAAAAAAAAAATCTGACAAGTTGAACATAAAGTCTTTCTTGCCTTTATGCCCAGCGCATTCTTATCTTGGTTATAGTTGCTGGCTTTATAGTTCACCTGGAAAGGATTTTTCACTAAGAAATGATTGCTAAGTGTTGGGCTAGCCAACGTATACTAGAGTTCTAGTGCAGTGCTGATCTGGGACAGGCAATTCCCCAAATCCATAGGAAAGTCAATAATTACATTCACACTTAAGCAAAACCGTGGCTTAGAATTATATGTTTTTGTTGTATATAATAGTGTAAGAAGAGGGATATGATAGGTGGTCAGTAAATACTGACATGAGAGGCAGCTATGGCATAGTGCCATGTTTTTCAAATATTTTTGTCTATGTTCACAATAGGGATTGCACTCCCAATAAATACACACATATAATTGAGATAATTGAAACGAGAATCATGAAACAATAAGCATTTTTGACTGTGAATTTTTTTAATTAAAAAAAATTTTTTTTGTTAATGTTTATTTTTGAGAGAGAGAGTGTGCACAAGGTGGGAGGGGTGGGGAGACACACAGAATGTGAAGCAGGCTCCAGGCTCTGAGCTGTCAGCACAGAGCCTGATGCAGGGCTTGAACCTACAAACCGTGAGATCATGACCTGAGCTGTAGTCGGATGCTTAACCGACTGAGCCACCCAGGTGCCCCTAATTCATTGTTTTTTAAAAAAAAGACTGGTCACAGGGATGACTGGGTGGCTCAGTCGGTTAAGCATCCGACTATGGCTCAGGTCATGATCTCGTGGTTTGCGGGTTCAAACCCTGCATTGGGCTCTCTGCTGTCAGCATGGAGCCCATTTCAGATTCTCTGTCCACCCCCCCCCCCCTTCTCTGCCTCTCCCCTGCTCTCTCTCTCTGAAAAATAAATATAAAAATAAACATTTTTTAAAAATTGGGGGGCTCCTGAGGTTCAGTCGGTTAAGTGTCCGACTTCAGCTCAGGTTATGATCTCACAGTTTGTGAGTTGGAGCTCTGCCTCAGGCTGTGTGCTGCCAGCTTCGAGCCTGGAGCCTGCTTTGGATTCTGTGTCACCCTCTCTCTCACTGCCCCTCCCTGCAAGTGCTCTCTCTTTCTCAAAAATAAATAAACCTTTTTTTTTTTTAATTGGGAGGCTATGGGGCCCCTGGGTGACTCAGTTGGTTAAGTGTCCGACTTCAGCTCAGGTCATGATCTCATGCTTCATGAGTTCGAGCCCCATGTAGGGCTCTGTGCTGACAGCTCAGAGCCTGGAGTCTGCTTTACATTCTGTGTCTCCCTTTCTCCTTGCCCCTCCCCCACTTGTTTGAGTACACGTGTGCACGCTCTCTCTCTTTCTCTCAGAAATGAATAAACATTAAAGAAATTTTTCTTTAAATTGGGAAGTTCATGCTAACTTCATTAGATGAATATCCCATAATTTATGTAGCCATTTCCTTTTAGACATTAAAAATTTTTTTTTCTAAGTTTATTTGACAAACAGAGCGAGTGGGGGAGATGCAGAGAGAGAGGGACAGAGAATCCGCACTACGGGCACAGAGCCCGATGCAGGGCTCAATCCCACAAACCATGAGATCACAACCTGAGCTGAATCAAGAGTCAGAAGCCTAACCAACTGAGCCACCGGGCACTCCTACTTTTAGACATTTAGATTTGTTTCCAGTTTTTACTGGAACACCAGAGTGAAGAGAATCGTATGTAAATTTTTGTTTGCATCTGTGACTGTTCCTTAGGTTAGCTTTTATTTTTATTTTTGGCTCCATGCCCAATATGGGGCATGAACTCAAGACCCCGAGATTGAGTCACGTGCTTTACTGACTGAGCCAGATGTCCCAGTTCCTTAAGTTAGATTTTAGAAGTATGGTTACTGTATCAAAGAATATGAATATTTTGGGGCGCCTGGGTGGCTCAGTCGGTTGGGCGTCCAACTTCGGCTCAGGTCATGATCTTGTGGTCTGTGAGTTCGAGCCCTGCATCAGGCTCTGGGCTGACAGCTCAGAGCCTGGAGCCTGTTTCAGATTCTGAGTCTCCCTCTCTGACCCTCCCCTGCTCATGCTCTGTCTCTATCTGTCTCAAAAATAAATAAATGTTAAAAAAAAATTAAAAAAAAAAGGAATATGAATATTTAAGAAACTGTGCTGAGGCACCTGGATGTCTCAGTTGGTTAAGCATCAAATTCTTAATTTCAGCTCAGGTCATGACCTGGAGGTTCATGAATTTGAGCCCCACATTGGGGCTTTGGATTCTGTCTCTCACTATAGTGAGATCCTGCTTTGGATTCTCTCTCACCTTCTCCCTTCTCCTCCCCTATTTGTGTGCTCGCTCTCGCTCGCTCTCTCTCAAAATTAAAAAAAAAATTAGAAAATTAAAAACTGTTTATGCTAATTTCCAGAAAGAATGTATCTATCAATTTAAACATGTCATTTTAGTGACTCATCACTATATCCTTGACTCTGTGAGTTTTAGGTTTTTTCCAAACATTTTGCCATTTTATAAGCAAAAAATAAAATCTCATTCCATTTAATTTACATTTCTTTAATTATTAGATAGTTGTACTGTTTCTTAAAATTTTTTTTTAATGTTTGTTTTTGAGAGGGGGAGGGAGAGACCAAGCACCAGCGAGGGAGGGGCAGAGAGAGAGGAGAAGACCAAGGATCCAAAGCAGGCTTCAGGCTCTGAGCTATCAGCGCACAGCCGGAGACAGGGCTCAAACTCACGAACTGTGAGATCATGACCCGAGCCAAAGTCTGACGCTCAAGCGACTGAGCCACCTAGGTGCACTGTCTTTATATTTGTAGTTGCTTATGTTTCTCCACACAACTTTGGTGGGAGCCATGTCTTCACTCCCCTTACATGGATTCATATGTTGCTGTGGATCATGTCTTTTTCACTGCTTCTATTCATAACTCTTCAACACCTGTTCAAAATTTCATTTAAGCTATTCTTTGCAGTTTTGATAAACTACCCTCTTAAGTATTGTAAATCAATGTTATTACATAGCAAAAATTTTTTTTAATGTTTATTTATTTATTTTTAGAGACAGAGAGTAGGGGAAGGGGCAGAGAGCGAGGAGAGAGACAATCCCAAGCAGGTTCTGCCGTGGGAGCAGAGAGCTCGATTCGGGGCTTGAACTCAGAAACCATGAGTTCATGACCTGAGCTAAAATCAGGAGTCAGATGCTTAACTGACTGAGCCACCAGGTGCCCCACATAGCAAAAATATTGATATAAATGTGTCTTGAAATTTCTAAACCCAGTAGTGAGCTTTGATGAGGCACTTTAGACCCAGAAAAGAAAGACACCTCTGTACCAGGGTTAGGAAACATAGGCACACGTGGATTCAAACACTCTCACCTAGACTTGTTTCAGAATAACACCTTGTAGTTACATACCCAGAATGGAGCCAGCCAAGTGTCTTCCCTTAAGCCTCTTCAATTCCTGTCCCCCTTCAGACTTGAAAGTTGGACTATAGACTGGGCTAGAGGGCCTGCTCTCTGGTGAGGTGATTCTGGGTCACTAGAGAAATCTAGCTTCTGTTGTACCTTGTGCAGTTGAGGAGATGAGAAAGGGCATGAATAAGCAACTTGTTTAGCTGTTCTGTAAACACATGATTGCCGAAAGTTTTTAACAGCCTGCTAAATTCTTAAAATTCTTTTTCTGTGTTGTGGCTGTTGGCTCTCTAAGTTTACAGAAGCTAACTGGGGAACCGCCTTTTTTATTTTTATCATACCTGTCTGAGGTCTGACTTGTTTTGGGCTCAATCAGGGCCTATTAAAGGTCTTTCTAGACACCCTAAGACTTAAAATTGTACCCAACTTTGATACCTTTTCAACAGATTCCCTTTAAACATTTTTTTTCTTTTTTAAGTTTATTTTGAGAGTGTGTGCAGAGGAGGGGCAGAGGGAGAGAGAGAATCTTAAGCAGGCTCCATGCTCAACGCAGAACCCAACATGAGACTTGATCCCAGGACTGCAAGATCATGATCTGAGCCGGTATCAAGAGTCAGACATGTGGGGTGTCTGGGTAGCTCAGTCGGTTGAGCATCTGACTTCTGCTCACGTCATGATCTCATAGTTTGTGAGTTCAAGCCCCGCATCGGGCTCTGTGCTGACAGCTCAGAGCCTGGAGCCTGGTTCGAATTCTGTGTCTCCCTCCGTCTCTGCCCTTCTGCTGCTCATATTCTGTATTTCTCTCTGTCAAAAGTAAATAAACATTAAAAAAAAAATTTACAAAGTGACGTTCAACCCACTGAGCCACCCAGGCGCTCCAACAGATTTCCCTTTTAAAAAAACAGTTTGGGTCTTTTGCCTCAGTTTTTCCATCTAGATGTGAGATCATTGTTTCTCTGTCACTGGGCAGCTTTTCATGGACTTGTATGAGACTTGGGCTTTGAAGATTAAAAATTGCCACAAATTGTAACATATTTGCTGAATTACATCTCATCTGAATAATAATTTGAAACTTTCTGATTCAGAACCAGTTTCTACAGAAAATTGTAAAAGGTAAAAATCCAATATTTGTGTCTTATCTCAACAAAGTGGTTTCTTGTTTTCATTGTCTTGCTAGGCACAGTCTCAGGTACTTGTGAGTGAAATTCTACCCACTCTGACAGGTCTGCTTGCAGTTATGAATGTGGTTAAATGCAGAGTCAGTCTAAGATGGTTCATCTTAAGTGATTCATCCTTGATAGGCCTTTGGAAACTCAAACCTATTACATACCATAATGAAAAGTTACAAGTTCTGATTTCACTGCCTACAATAAACACAGCCTGCATTTTCACATTTTTAGGAACACTGATTTCTACTGAATGGAGATTAAAGCACAGAAATCAAGTGATACTTTTTCAATAGAGTATATAGATAAAAGTAGTAGCTGGGCTTTTTGTTTCAAGTGCCCAGGCCCCCCCCCCCCTTTTTTTTTGGTGATTGATATCTTTATGGCTTTGGAGGTGGGACACAGGTGCTCAGGAGCTCTTGGTGGGCGGCCAGCTTCCTCTTCACCTTCTCGGGCTTCTGGCTGCAGAGGATGGCACTGGCTCTGCGGATGGCAGCCGTGCACAGATCTGGGCAGTGCTTGTTCTTAAGGATCATGTGCCTGATGCTGCAGAGGCTGCCCTGGACGTTCTTGTTAATGGTGGTCCAGTCCTAGGAGGTGCGGGGTTTTCACTGGTGGGATCTCGGCCTCACGACCACCACTAGCCTCTACCGTCAGCCACCGGCTCCATGCCCAAAGTCTTGTGGTGAACTCACCGGTTGTAGCAGGAGTTGTGAGCCTTCGGGATATGGAGTTCAGTGCTGTATGTCTGCTTGTTCCTTTTGATCAGGAAGCTGGAAGCACTTCTGCAGGACCATCTGTTGCAGGTAGGCGGACGCAGCATCAGCTCCTCTCACAATGGCTGCTGGAGGTGGAAAGAGCTGCCCAGGCATTTTTAATCCCCTCTGTTCTCTCACAGAGTGAAGGTACCTGTACACGCACAGGCACAGGCACTTGTCAGCACTCGTATTATCTATATGATTCAAGGATGCAAATTCAGATAATTTCCAGAGCGTGAGATTAAAGTATATGCTGTCTTCAGGAATGTGAGCCAGTGATATTTATTCAAGATCTGTCATGTGATAATCTGGTTCCTGACTCTCTAACTTAGAAGGATAAATAAAAGACAGGTTCTGGTGTTAGGAAGCTCACACACACCTAAGTTGTAAGGTTAGAATGCCCAGGGAGAGTGGGGCGCCTGGGTGGCGCAGTCGGTTAAGCGTCCGACTTCAGCCAGGTCACGATCTCGCAGTCCGTGAGTTCGAGCCCCGCGTCGGGCTCTGGGCTGATGGCTCAGAGCCTGGAGCCTGTTTCTGATTCTGTGTCTCCCTCTCTCTCTGCCCCTCCCCCGTTCATGCTCTGTCTCTTTCTGTCCCAAAAATAAATAAACGTTGAAAAAAAAAAATGCCCAGGGAGAATACTTTCCCAGTACCTGAATAACGCATTCAAGAGAAAGCGCTGGGTCATGGATGAGTTAAATAATAAGAGGATCCAGGAAAGAGCATCCTTGCTGAAGAAAGCACTGGTAGAGAAAGTACCTTTTGGACTAGGATAGAGTGGGACCCAGGACAGGAAGATGACTTTGTGTGGCAGGCTCTGAAGGGTAGTTAGTAGGAGTCGTGTTTCCAGACACCTAAGTGGGGGTGACTTGAAAAAATAAGCCCTGGGGCTCCTGGCTAACTCAGTCCCTGGGGCATGTGACTCTTGATCTTGAGATCCTGAGAGCCCTGCACTGGTTGTAGAGATTACTTTTAAAAAAACAAATAATTTTTAAGAAGTCCAGGGGCACCTAGGTGGCTCAGTTGATTTCTGCTCAGGTCATGATCTTGTAGTTTGTGAGTTCGAGCCCCACATCGGGCTTGTGCTGACAGTGCAAAGCCTGCTTGGGATTCTCCTTCTCTCTCTACCCTGACTCATGCGCACGTGTGCTCTCTCTCTCAAAATAAACTTAAAATAAAAATAAAAAATAAAAGTGTAAGTGTTAAAAAAAAAAACAACCCAGACTGAACATTCGCCATCCCCCCACACCCTCCTAGAGTTGTGAGGTCACAATTCCAAGTGAATTTTAACTCGCTTATGGGTTAAAAATAGAGAAGAAAGATGCCTTTGAGCACTGGCTGAACTTTATTCAGGTTGGGTAATTAGCGAAAAGTAGAATTCAGCAGAAGTTCACAGTTAAATCTGGACAAAGTTACCTGTTGAATAGATTGTTTTATTGTAACAGACCATAAAGATGACTGATTTTGCAGTCTGATTTGATAAACATGTAATTTTTGCTGTCTTTTGCCCTGTTTATCCCCCAGAGCAGTAGTTTGGCGTTTCCGTTAGGTTTTAGCCTAATTTCTTGGACGCCAGGAGTAAAGGAACAGGGAGCAGTAGGATAAAATATTTTCCCCCATTATCAAAAAGTAGTCTTTTTATTTTTTTGATTTGAGGAGGAGCACACACACATGCAGGTGAGTGGGGGAGGGTCAGAGAGAGAAGGAGAGAGAGAATCTTAAGCAGGCTCCATGCCCAGCTCTATCTCAGGACAACTATGGGCTCGAGTCTGATGCTTAACTGCCTGAGCCACCCAGGTGCCCCAATAAGTAGTCTTTTTAGATAAGCCTTTAGCTCTTGGATGAGAAGGCTTTAATTAGAGATACTAAGGACTATTAATGCAGTTTCTCAGTATCATATTCTCTAAAGATGCATATACATGGGGGGTACCTGGGTGGCTGTGTTGGTTAAGTGTCTGACTCTTGATTTTGGCTTAGGTCATAATTCAACGTGTGTGAGATTGAGCCCACATCAGGCTCTTTGCTGACAGTGTGGAGCCTGCTTAGGATTCTCTCCTCCACCCCCACCCCACCCCACCCCCACTCCTGCTTCACACCTGCTCTCTCAAGACCACAATGGCAGATTCAAATTTTTGAACTACAGCGTGAATCAGTTTCTACTGGGCTAGTCAACTTTTTTTTGGGGGGGGGTTCTTTTTGAAGGTGGGGGGGTTGCAGGGAAGGGAAAGCAGGAGAGAGAATTGGCAAAGAAGTGTAGTGGGAGGCAGTGGATTGTGGGTGTTGAAACTGGGCTGGAAGTGATGGCTGTAGACCACTTCACCTTACCCCAGAGCCCCCTGAGTAAAAATAAATCCTTTGTCCAGCACTTTATCTTCTCTCCTCCTATCCCTACCTTTCAGTGGTCTTAAGCATAAACAGGGACAAGTAGCACAAACCCAGCTGAGGTTTTCTTACCTGCGCAGACCTGCCCTAAGGTAGAGGTAGTCCTTTATCAGATGCCACCTAGGAAAGCAGAGTGTGACATCACAACTCTAATGTAACTGCTGGCAGTCTTCTGACTGGGGTGGGGGTGGGGGTGGGGGGGGAGGGCAGATGAAAGTACTTTTGAGTTTTCCCAGTGGGCACAAGGGTTTTGTTCCTCGATTAGAGATAGTCTGGAAATGCTAGCACTGGTGCGAATGCCCCAGGAGAGTTTGAACACCTTTCTGGGCTTACTGTGATACCGTAGTCGCCCTGCTTAGGGAGCAGGCCAGCTGGCGGTGGGAACGCTGGCTGAGAGCGCACAGAGAGGCTTTGCCAAGGAGATCTTTTTTACTTTCTCTGTAATGTGTGCAGCTCATTTGGTCTGAGCTCTAGATTACTGCTTGATTCTGTTTAGAAGTCAGAACTTGAATTTTGAGGCCTCTTCAGGAGGTAGTGCTAGTGTTGATATCTGGCTCTCCTTGGGCTTCTGGAAGTGTCAACGGTAAACTTATATTGGGATTTGCTTTTTAGAAAAAGCCAGGTGGTAATCAGAATATGTGGGTGGTGTGAAGTTTTAAAAGAAAAGGCCTGTGCCCAGCTGCCAGCTTCCAGAGAAGTACCTTATACTGCACATCCCTTCTTTCTAGAATGGGTTGTGGAAGGGAATTGTTTCCGTCCTGTTTCATCACAACTTTCATGATTTTGCCACATTCCCTGCCTTCCCTGACGTAGCAGAATCTGATTCTTAAGTGAAAACTGGTCAAGGGGCTTGAAGACCTCCTTAGTACAGAGAGCAGTCTTTTGGAAGGGATGGCAGATAGAGCCTTGAACTCTTAAAGGGTCACAAATTAGGGCTGTACTCTTAGCAGCCTCGATAATGAGTTTTCTCGAGTTGCTGGGTGGTTCTTGTTGGGGACGTCATCATGGAGGGCCCCAAGCTCTGGTATCTTCTTCTTCCTTCACCCCCTCCTGCCCAAACGAAAAATTGATTTCCTAGGGTCTTTTTTTCTTTTTTTAAAAGTAATCTCTATACCCAACATGGAGCCTGAACTCACAACCCTGAGATCAAGAGCCACATGCTCCACTGACTGAACCAGCCAGGTGCCCTGACTCTCTTGCGTCTTTACAGAATTCACCTATTATTTTTGCTCCTTTGTTCACTGTCAGTAAATCCATTGATGTGTCTTTGCTGCAGTTGAGCAGTGTAGCTGGTTTAATTATCTCCTGTTCTTCCTATTTGGAAATCCAGAGTTGTGGTTTGAGGTACAATATGTTATGGTCAACTCTTAGGATCCACAGCACCCCCCCCCCCCCCCATCTCTTCCTGGTTGTAGGCATCAAGATTTAGTAGGTATGTCAGAGATTGCGGTGATCATGCTAGATTGGTTCTTTCCAGAAAGTACAGGGTAAGAGTGTATCTGCAGGACAGCTTAGTGAATGTGTCCTCTGTAGCTCTGTCATCACAGTACTGCTGCTGTCCAGATGGAGTACAAGGTGTGGAGGTGGAAGTGTGCTTGGCTCATTGGAGGAGCTGCAAGGAGACCACTGTGGCCGAAAGTGGAATCAGAAAGAAAGAGGGGCAGGGGAGGTTAGAAGATGAGGTCAGAGAAGGAGTAGTAACAGATCATGGAAGGCCTTATGGACCTGGTAGGATTTTGAATTTTATTCTATGTGAGATGGGAAATCATTGGAGATTTTTGAGTTGATAAGTTTTCTAATTAAACAAATAAATTACTCTGGCTGCTGTGTGGAGAGTAGATTGGGTGATAGGGGCAAGGGTGGAACAGAGAAACCATTTAGAAGGCTATTGTAGTAATCCAGGTGAGAGATGATGAGATGACAGGTGACAAGTGGAATTACAACCTGTTTCCAGGAAAGCCTGGGAGACCTAATTGAGAAAACATCACTAAAGCCCCTCATACAGCTCATTTCATAATATTAGGCTCCAGTATTTGTTAATTCCCTTCCTTTCCTTGGATTTTGCCTTCTCCTACATTAGGACCATAGGGGAGAGGTTATTAAACAGAGAACAGCATTCACAAGAGAAGGGATTGTAAACTGTACCTCAGTCATTTGACCCCGACAGAAGCCTTTTTATTTCTTGAGGCGCTGCAGTTGGCGTCCTGTGTACGTTCTGTTATCCCACCCACCGGAGACCTGAAAAGGCTGAATCTGTGCCAGAACTCTTGGACAGCTCTATTCTCATTGAAGCGTTCGATCTTCAGTTTTTTCCGCAGTTGCTATCTTAGACACAGTTTGAGCAGCCCCTTTTACAAAGTGTCTTTTTAGGTACCTGGCCTTGCAAGCTGGAGCTCTCAGATACTCCTCGTGACAGGTAGTTTCACATAGCTGAGAGGGCCCTTCAGAGAGAAAGAAAGAGGGTTTGCGGTCTTTGTTTAACACTTGAGCTTTCCCCCCAGTCCGCTTTTGTTGGGATTAAAGCTTTAACATAGCCACCTTGATTTCTGGGTTTTGCAGCTTGGGAGAGGAATTTCATGTATTCTAGCATAAGATATTTATTTGAAAAAGCTTGGTCCTTGGTACACAGGGAGCTTGCATTGCTCTTCCCTACAGAAGGCCACATCAGGTCTATTCTCTTGGGCAGGTCTTGTTGGTAGACACCACAGATGAAACCATGCCATCTTGACATAACGTCAGGATTACCTGCCTAGAGAGGGTTGCCGGCAGCCTGCTACCTCACTGATTTACTCTGGGAACAATGCAAATTGTTTTTCTTTTCTGGGGTCCAGGGAGACTAATTGTGTGGTAGACAATAGGAAAGGTAAATCCTCAGAAACTTACAAACAGAATTTGCTTTAACAGTAGTTAATTGTGTCTCCTAGGATGCTTTGCCCCTTCTTCCTAATAAAAGTAAGCTCAGATTTCTGCCATAGCCAGTTGGACTTTGGGTGTCTCTGCAACTCGTATACTGTACTGCCTCTGGAAATGTCTGACTGCCCCTGCCCCAACCAGGCCTGTAAATAGACTGAGCCAGGCCCTATTAGGGCCAGCTCTCTTCAGGAACTCTGTTCTATTTTCAGGGAGAAGTCATTTTTCCTTTCACCTCCGTTAGAATCTGCCCTAGCCTTTCTGCTCCTGCCTTAGGAGCTAGGACACAGAGGAGAGCTAGAATGTCCTGTATCTAGCTAGCAACCCCATGGGCCTATCCAAAAGCAGCAGGGAGAGGCCATCTACAGGAAATGCAAATGCCAAGAGTGCATGTAAAGCTTATGAACCGTAAAAGACTTTACCAGTACACCTTATTCTCCAGTTATTTGTGTGGTTAGGTATTTCCAGGTTTTATTTCCCCTCGTGGCCCATGTTTCTGTGCTGACTGAAACAGAATTTTAGCCATAGTAACAGGGGCAAATTGTTGCTGTGGATATATTTTCAACCAACATCCTGCTAATTAAATTGCTTATCTATCTAAACTTGGGCCTCTGCTGCTCATATCCAGTGTCCCTGGTATCTTCCTTGAGTGAGTTGCCTTGTATTCCATGACCTTGTTTTTGTGTTCATTGCAGTGTGAGTGACTGCCTCATGTTGTGTTGATGCCAGTCTGCCATGCTAGCCTGTCTACCAGGGCCAGGTGACCTGTCCTTTCAGCTTCTTCCTCACACGCAGATGAACACTGGACTTCAGAAATGTAAGTAATCTGGATCCCGGAGTAGGATGTAATCCTTATTTTGTCCCTACATTTGAGTAATCCCAGGGGAACATCAGGGGTATGTTGACTGTGAACTTTGGTACTTCCAAGATATTCTTCACAGACAGCAAGAAAGCAGCTACAAAACTTGTCCACAACGTGAACGCTTTTATAATCAGAGAGATCCTCTTAAATACTAGATTTCCCCAGTGTCTGTCATCTTAATTGTAATTGTTGCTGCTAACTATCTGTTGAGCACCAAAGCTGTAAGGGGTTTTACAGGGATAGATATATATATATATCACCTTTCAAAGGTGTTTCAGTTTGAACCCCCATGAGCAATTGAATGAAAACTCACAGTCTTGATTACTTACTGTATCTTAGAAATAAACTATTGACCCTTTTCTGTTATTTTGGACTCTGAGCATTCTCTACTATGGAAACAGCTCCCTTTGGCTTTGCTGTCTGCTGAGCCAGTGACCTCAGTTTACAAGTAAAGAAGCTTTCACCTACAGAAGGGATAGGGAGCTAGCTTTCTCAGTCTCTCTGGGTATACTCCTGCTAATAAACTTGCCCAAAAGATTGAGCTTTTGAGAACTAAAAAAAAAAAAAAAAAAGGAATCTAATAAAGTAAATTGTGCCCAACGTGGGGCTTGAACTCATGACCCTAAGATCTGGAGATCAAGGGTCACATGGTCCACTGACTGAGCTAGCCAGGTGCCCCAGATCCCTGTCTTAAACTGGCTGGAATTGGAGCGTTAGGCCTCATATCTTCCCAGTTTCCTGGCTTCTGTCCCTGCACTACAATGATGTGCAAGGAAAAGATTCTATTCCTAGCTCATTACCATGTACAGTGTCTTCAAGTATAAAAATGGCCCTAAATTTGGGATAGACCTTCCTTTCAGAGCAAAAGGGGAAATCACTGAGGCGTTTAGGCTTACCCTTTAATAGAAAAGGTGCTTCAGCACTTTACCCAAATCCTTTATGGCAGGGGTTGGTAAACTTCTTCCGTAAAGGGCCAGATAAGCAAGTATTTTAGGCTTTGGGGTCCCTGTTGCATCTACTGTTGCAGGGCAAAGGCAGCTATAGACAACACGTAAACAAATGAGTGTGGCTGTGTCCTGATGAAACTTTTTACAAAAACACAGCAGCTATATTTTATATTTTGGCCCACAGGCAGTAGTTTGCTGAACCCTGCTTGGGGAGATCATCTTCAGAAGTTAAAAATGGTCTAGCCTCTTGACTTCATTTCTTTGAAGGAGAGTAAGACCCAGAGCCTGATGAATTCTGGGATTTGGCCAACGATTCCAATTCCTGTAATGACAAGCTAAAACTAACAGTCTTCCTCCTGTAGCTGCCTAACCCAATAGGCAAGCTATGCTATGTTGTACCAGCTTTCCTCCCCATCTTTCTCTCAATAAATGATATTTGGGTGATAAAGTTGTCCGTGTTCCCTGGCCACTGAAATCTGCATGCTAACTGCATTTTGATTGGTTCTGGGGTTCCAGGGACACAACTGGATAAGGGCGTTTACTTAGAAGCATGACAGAGTAGCTCGCTGACCTTGCTTCTAAGTTCCTTCGTGTACTCAAACAGCTTTACCCAGAGATGGAGTATCAAGGGTGAGCCATTTGTGAAGAAAGGCAAATAAGCAGCTTTATCTTGGGTGCTGACTTCGGATCTACACTCCTTCCCAAAGCAGCCTCAAAGTATCTGCCAACCACTGTCCTCAAATTTGTATTCAAGAATTGCAATAACCTTCCCTGGTTTCAGGCTTGTCTGGGGAATAGCGTATTGGAATCCCTTTGTCTCACTTGATTACTATCCTTAACTACACACAAGCCTTTGCAGAGAAGAAAACCTGTTTTAAGCTGACTTGCTTTCTTTTCACCTCTCCCAAAATGTAGAAGAAAACAAATTCTGCCATATGACTTAGAGCCGTTAGCATTGAGCATTTAAGGTGAGATGGAGCATAAACTCTACCCTTTTGGAGCTGGCACCAAGACCCACTCAAAGCCCAGGCTTCTTAGCATAGAGACCTGAGAACCAGTTTTGTAGTTGTGCTCTTCTTTCCCTGCCCCTCATCCTCAGGAGGGTCTTACAAGTTGTTAGAAACACAGAGCTTGGTATTGGGTGGGGAGGGCGCGGGGATGGGGCACAGATGTTTATAGATTATTGTGCTTTATATTGTAAGAGCTCAAGGCAGGAGAGACGGGACATGTGGCTTCTTGGCCAGCTCTGTAAGTCACCTGGCTAATTGCCTTCCTCAGGCTAAACCCGCCACATGTATAGAATCACAGAATTGGTCCCTTCCGACTCCAACATTTTCTCACCTCCCCTTCCTTTTCTGTGTGTGTGGGAGAATGTAACGCATTTCCCATCCTGCCATGGGGTAGTCTGGATTAAGGAACATCTTGGCTTTGGTGGTTCTTGCATTTGATACAGGACCACAGTTGGGGTTAGGTAGATACCCTTCTAGAGCTTTTCTAGGTTTTATATTCCATGCTGTCACTTGCTTTGAGAGTTCTCAGCTGTTTTGGAACTTTACTTGGCAAAATTTCCTCTGACCCATCTTTTCCCAATTCACCAGAAAATGTGTTTTTTGGACCCCCCCCTCCACCCCCCCCCCCCACCATTAACCCCAAGCCTCTGCTTCTCCTTCCCCAGCTCACTATCAGGTATATCGTAATATTTCTGGTTGAATGGCTGAAATGACCAAAGGTTCTTGGTCCCCAAATAATCTTTTAGACAACAACTTTGACCTCCTTCATTGTAGAGTATCAGGGCCTGAGACAAACATCAGAATCACCCACTTTCACTACTACTTTCTGTGCCTGTCCGCCCCCTAGTGGAAGGCCCTGGAAATGGTGCATTGACCCAGTAACTGGATAAACCCATAGAAATCTCAGAAATTAGTTAATATTTGTTGAGTGCTTATTGTATACCAGGCAGTATTTTGAGCATTGTTATCTTTGTTCTCATTCGTTCCTCAATGATTCCATATGAGAGACTCTCATCTTTCTTTTGAGGAGAAGGAATAGAGTAGCACTTGCCAGTGTCACATTACTGTTCAACTCGGCTAGAAGTCATACTCGGGTCAGACTCCAAAGCCAGTGTTTGAAACACACTGCCTGGGCATCTCCCACCTATTGATAGTTTCCTGCCGCATATGGTACTTGCATCTTCTGACCTTCAAAATAGAATAAACAGGGAGGCCCCTGTGGGGAAGCTGGGATTCAGGGAGATTGCCCACTCTCCCCCAATCCCTGGCATAGACAGCAGTGCTTTCTGCTGCATTTAACTCCCAGACTCAAGACCAGCGGGCTTTCTTGGTCAGGTTACTTTCTCCTGTCTATGCACACACTCAACCAAACCTACTATCTTTGAATAATAACTTTCAATAGTCATGGTTTCTGTTTTCAGACCTTTTTCCTATTCATTGAATCTCTTGATCTTAGTGGTTCTATGAGGTACACCAGCAGGTATCATCCCTGTTTAATGAAGAGTGACTGGGGCGCCTGGGTGCCTCAGTCAGTTAAGCATCTGACTTTGGCTCAAGCCATGATCTCGTGGTTCGTGAGTTTGAGCCCTGCATTGGGCTCTGTGCGGACAGCTCAGAGCCTGGAGCCTGCTTCCGATTCTGTGTCTCCCTCTCTCTCTGCCGCCCTTCCCCTGCTGTTTCTTTCTCTCTCTCTCTCTCTCTCTCTCAAAAATAGATGAACATTTAAAAAAAAAATCTTCAGAAATAGGGGTGCCTGGGTGGCTCAGTCAGTTAAGCGTCCGACTTCGGTCATGATCTCATCGTTCATGATTTCGAGCCCTGCGTCAGGCTCTGTGCTGACAGCTTGGAGCCTGGAGCCTGCTTCGGATTCTGTGTCTCCCCTTCTCTCTGCCCCTCCCCAGCTCATGCTTACACTCTATCTCTGTCAAAAATAAATACTTAATAAAAAAAATTTTTTTTAATCTTCAGAAATAAAAATAAGAGATTATGAGCAATTATATGCCTATAAAATGGGTGATCTAGAAGAAATGGACAGATTCCTAGAAACATATACACTACCAAAACTGAAACAGGAAGAAATAGAAAATTTGAACAGACCCTTAACCAGTCAAGAAATCGAATTAGTAATCAAAAAATCTCCCAAAAAAAACAAGAGTCCAGGGCCAGATGGCTTTCCAGGGAATTCTACTGAACATTTAAGGAAGAGTTAACACCTAGTCTCTTGAAGCTGTTCCAAAAAATAGAAATGGAAGGAAAACTTCCAAACTCTTTCTGTGAAGCCAACATTACCTTGATTCCAAAACCAGACAGAGACCCCCCCCAAAAAGGGGAACTATAGACCAGTTTCCCTGATGAACATGGATGCAAAAATCCTCAACAATATATTAGCCAACTGGATCCAACAATACATTAAAAAAATTATTTACCACGACCAAGTGGGATTTATACCTGGGATACAGGGTTGGTTCAATATCTGCAAAACAATTAACGTGATTCATCACATCAATAAAAGAAAGGACAAGAACCATATGATCCTCTTAATAGATGCAGAGAAAGCATTTGACAAAATACAGCATCCTTTCTTGATAAAAACCCTCAAGAAAGTAGGGATAGAAGGATCATACCTTGAGATCATTAAAAGCCATGTACAAAAGACCCAACACTAATATTCTCAATGGGGAAAAACTGAGAGCTTTCCCCCTAACATCAGGAGCAAGACAGGGATGTCCACTCTTGCCACTGTTATTCAACATAGTATTGGAAGTCTTACCCTCTGCAATCAGGCAACACAAAGAACTAAAAGGCATCCAAGTCAGCCAGGAGGAGGTCAAACTTTCACTCTTCACAGATGACATGATACTCTATGTGGAAAACCCAAAAGATTCACCAAAAAACTGCTAGAACTGATCCATGAATTCAGCAAAGTTGCAGGATATAAAATCAATGCACAGAAATTGGTTGCATTCCTATACACCAACAATGAAGCAATAGAGAAATCAAGGAATGGATCCCGTTTACAATTGCAATAAAAACCATAAAATACCTAGGAATAAATCTAACCAAAGAGGTGAAAAATCTATACACTGAAAACTATAGAAAGCTTATGAAAGAAGTTGAAGACACACACACACACACACACACACACACGCGCGCGCGCGCGCGAAAAATATTCCATGCTCCTGGATAGGAAGAATAAATATTGTTAAAATGTCAATACTACCCAAAGCAATCTACACATTTTTTTTTAACATTTATTTATTTTTGAGACAGAGAGAGACAGAGCCTGCATGAGGGAGGGTCAGAAAGAGGGAGACACAGAATCTGAAACAGGCTCCAGGCTCTGAGCTGTCAGCACAGAGCCTGACGCGGGGCTCGAACTCACGGTCTGCGAGATCATGACCTGAGCCGAAGTCGGCCACTTAACCGACTGAGCCACCCAGGCGCCCCAAGCAATCTACACATTCAATGCAATCCCTATCAAAATGACACCAGCATTCTTCACAAAGCTAGAATAAACAATTCTACAATTTGTATGGAACCAGAAAAGACCCCCAAATAGCCAAAGCAATCTTGAAAAAGAAAACCAAAGCAGGGAGGCATCACAGTCCCAGACTTCAAGCTATACTACAAAGCTGTAACCACCAAGACAGTATGGTACTGGCACAAGAACAGACACTCAGATCAATGGAACAGAATAGAGAACCCAGAAATTGACCCACAAACGTATGGTCAACTAATCTTTGACAAAGCAGGAAAGAATACCCAATAGAATAAAGACAGTCTCTTCAGCAAGCAGCGCTGGGAAAACTGGACAGCGACATGCAGAACAATGAACCTGGACCCTTCTTACACCATACACAAAAATAAACTCAAAATGGATGAAAGACCTCAATATAAGACAGGAAGCCACCAAAATCCTCGAGGAGAAAGCAGGCAAAAACCTTTGATCTTGGCTGCAGCAACTTCTTACTCAACACGTCTCCGGAGGCAAGGGAAACAAAAGCAAAAATGAACTATCGGGACCTCATCAAAATAAAAATCTTCAGCACAGCAAAAGAAACAGTCAGCAAAACTAAAAGGCAACAGACAGAATGGGAGAAGATATTTGCAAACAGTGTATCAGATAAAGGGTTTGTATCCAGAATCTATAAAGAACTTATCAAACTCAGGGCGCCTGGGTGGCTCAGTCAGTTGACTGCCCGACTTTGGCTCAGGTCATGATCTCGCTGTCCATGGATTCAAGCCCCGCATTGGGCTCTGTGCTGACAGCTCAGAGCCTGGAGCCTATTTCAGATTCTGTGTCTTCTCTCGCTCTCTGCCCCTCAACCCACTCATGCTCTGCCTCTGTCTCTCTCTCAAAAATAAATAAACATTGAAAAAAAAATAACTTAAAAAAAAAAAAAAAGAACTTATCAAACTCAACACCCGAAACAGAAATAATCCAGTGAAGAAATGGGCAAAAGACATGCATAGACACTTCTTCAAGGAAGACATCCAGATAGCTAACAGACACATGAAAAAATGCTCAACATCACTTATCAGGGAAATACAAATCAAAACCACAATGAGATACCACCTCACACCTGTCAGAATGGCTAACATTAACAAGTCAGGCAACAACAGATGTTGGCGAGGATGCGGAGAAAGAGGATCTCTTTTGTATTGCTGGTGGGAATGCAAACTGGGGCAGCCACTCTGGAAAACAGTATGGAGGTGCCTCAAAAAACTAAAAATAGAACTACCCTACGACCCAGCAGTTGTACTACTAGGCATTTATCCATGGGATACAGGTGTGCTGTTTCGAAGGGACACATGCACCCTCATGTTTACAGCAGCACTATCAACAATAGCCAAAGTATGGAAAGAGCCCAAATGTCCATCAGTGGATGAAGGGATAAAGATGTGATACATACACACACACACACACACACACACACACACACAATGGAGTATTAGTTGGCAATCAAAAAGAATGAAGTCTTGCCATTTGCAACTATGTGGTTGGAACTAGAGGATATTATGCTGAGCGAAATTAGAGAGAGACAAGTATCATATGACTTCACTCATATGAGGACTTTAAGACACACAACAGATGAACCTAAGGGAAAGGAAACAAAAATGTAAAAACAGGGAGGGGGACAAAACATAAGACTTTTAAATATGGAGAACAGAGGGTTACTGGAGAGTTGTGGGAGGGGGGATGGGCCAAATGGGTAAGGGGCATTAAGGAATCTACTCCTGAAATCATTGTTGCACTATATGCCAACTAATTTATATGTAAACTTAAAAAAAATTTTTTTTTTAATCTATAAATGAAGAGTCACTGAGACAGACCCTGAGTAGTCAGATAATAAAGCCAGTACTTGAATCCGGATCTCTCTAACTTTGTTCTAACCACAGATTCCCTATTCTGTACCCTGCCTTATTCCCCATTGATGACACCTTTGGTACCAGCTATTTAAATAAGTTGCTTACAGGGGCACCTTGGCTGACTTAGTTGGTAGAGCATGTGATTCTTGATATTGGAGTTGTGAGTTTGAGGCCCACTTGGGCAAAGAGCTTACTTTAAAAAATAGTAAATAAGTTGCTTACAAAGCCATGGTATTTGTGTTAGCTGTACCCTTAATTAAGGGAAGATGTTACAGAAGAAAGCAAGCTTCCAGGGTGCCCTTGTGGGACTGAGATAAGAAAGTGTTAAGAAAACTTTTTTTTTTTTTTTTTTAAGTGCTAAGCTCAAGTCTGGTACGTGAGGTAGGTGGTGCTGTATTCCAAGAATGTAGCCAATTTTTTTGTGTCCAATATACGTATTTCATCCTTGAGATTCTTCCTTAACAAAGATACTGTAGGGCACCTGTGTGGTTCAGTTAATTAAGCATCTGACTTTGGTTCAGGACATGATCTCACAATTTGTGAGTTTGAGCCCCACTTCTGTCTCTCCCTCTCCCTTTCTCTCTCTCTGCCCCTCATGGATTTGCATGTGCTCTCACGCTCTCTCTCAAAACAAAGATACTGTAGCTTGTATCCACCCTTCCCACCCTTATTTTCTTTTGATTCTGATTCCTTTATCTGACTACTGTCATCACCATGGTCAACATCAGCAGAAACAGGGAAAAGAGAACTAAAAGAGAACCAATCCGGTGTAAGTGTCCCATTCCATACTCCTGAATCAGGCCAAGCTACCTTCTGCCTCTGCTAGGAGAAAGAAAACACCCTGAGAGTTGGTACTGACTTGGAACAAAGGAACTTGATTGTTCAGTAAGCCAGTGTACCTCTCTCTCACACCTGGTCTTCAAGGAGAAAAACCTACCACTGTGGAGGAAAGCCCAGAGGCAGACCTGTATTACCTGTCTGAACTAAAACCCAGCAGCTGTTGACTGCCATTACTCAGCTGAGCCCAGAGTTGTTCAGTTGATTTTAACCAGTCAGACACCCGAGTGCAGTGGCCGACCTAGGCAGCTTCTAATGGAATTCTGGTGTCTCGAGGGACTATGTCTCAGTGATCCCAGACTTCTGGTATTTTCTTGTCCAGGAGAATGTAACAAGGGTCAGAAAAGAGCCCCACTTTATGGAGACTGAAGCCCATTGAGGGTCAGTGGCTTGTAAGAAGCAGCAGAACTCACACTCCACTGTCAGGGCTTTGATTCTGCTCACCAGCTAGTAATACCTAGTGGATAGGAGATTTCTGGGCCTCTCTGCCTCCCTCCCCTTCTTGCCCTCAACTGTCACGGTCACATTCATCCTTTTAAGACCTTCTTCAAATCGGTCATCTAACAAACATTTGTGGACTGAGCGTCTAACCTGTACAGTTAATAAAGTAGAACTTAAACATGTGTGAGTCCTTGCTACTTCGAGGCGTGGTGCCCCTAACAGCACAGCTCTTTTCCACTCTGTACTCTTTTGCTAAGTTCTCCATTGGTGAGCATGGGACCAAATCTCACTGTGCTTTGTGGAGGTCAGCTCTCTTTTTTCCTGCCTCCAAGAGCAGCATTTTCTAAGCAGTTGCTGGCAGGCTAATCAGCAGTGCCACCAAATGAGGGCAGCTGTGCCCTCTTCCTTCTGGCACACTCTTTGCCCCCCTTCTCTTGCAGTTGATGCCCAGTGACGTGACTCAATGGGGTCTTCTTGGGCCAAGGCAGCTGAGGCCACAAGCTGGGCATTCAGTCAGCTTGTTCCCTGCTCTATCCTGGCTGCCTTCTGCAAGGGGAGGAAATAGGGTGGGAGTTAGCTAGCTGAGCCTAGGCTCCCAGCCAAGCCCCTTCCTTCTGCTTGGGCAGACTGGGTACTTACTCACGCAGCAAGCCTTTATTAGGCACCTTCTGTGTACACTTGGGAGAAACCCTACCTCAGGGAAAACAGAGCTGAGACCTTTTGCAGGAGCCTGGCATCCTTAAAGAGCTCTTGTTCTCAGAACCTTTTCCTTTTTGACTGGAGGTCCAACATCCACTGGAGCCCCCTGCTGGGTGGCCCCTGGAGATGAGAACAAAGAAACTGGTAACATTAATGAGGCGCATTGAGTGGGTACTTCCGCCATCTCCAAAGGCAGGCAGGTTTTTCCTCTTTCATTTTGGAAAGTGACAGCTGACAAGGGCCAAACAGACTGTTTTTGGCACTCAGGACTTAAAGATTCTCTGAAACCTTTCTTTTCAGTTCCCTCCCTGCTGCCCTGTCATTATTGCCACCCCCCACGAGGAAATAAATAAAGCCTTTTGATCTTCACCCAGTCAGGCCGAGGGTAAGCTGTAAACAAAAGTGAACTTGTGACATAAGGCTAGGGGAGGGATTTTGGCAGCTTATTCCTCTGCTCCTGAAAAAAAGACATCCTGTTTGCTGAGCCAGGATGCCCACCCAGTGGGTATGGTGCCCCAGCTGCCAAGGCACAAGAGAAAGCTGCTGCCTCACCGGCCACTGCAGACTGAAGGGCAGTCACTCCAGGCACCCTCTTTACCAGAGCGTCTGCCTAGAGCCTTCACTGCTGAGGCCAACAGGTAGGAACTTGGAGAGATTTCCACTTAGAGGAGCAACCTTCAGTTACTTCTGTGAGAATTGGCCAAGTTCAGGCTCTCCAAAATCCGGGACTTTGAAAGTTGCTCTGCTGTTCTGATCTTTGGTGGCCTCATTTGTAAATGAGAAGCCTGATAGTACCCACCTTCTAAAGCAGTAGCGAGGATTCACCGAGAGCCTGTCACCTGGCACAAGGCCTGGCTAGTTGTGAGCGCTGACTGAATGTTAGCAGTGCTTGTTACTTGGGGGCTCAGTGAGGCTGGGTCTAAAATGAAGACTAGGGATAACTTCGTTAACCCCTACTCCACCATAGGCCCTCAAAAGGGGTATCTAGAAGGGCTGGTTGGCTTGGCACTGATGAGCTCCCTCTCCTTCTTTGCTCTCCTTACCCTTCTCTCTCTCTAGGGGACACTACACAGAAAATGAGAGCTGCTCACTATCCTACCCCAGCCGAATTGGACGCGTATGCTAAGAAGGTCGCAAACAACCCACTGACTATAAAAATCTTCCCCAACAGTGTGAAGGTTCCCCAGCGGAAACACGTTCGTCGTACTGTGAACGGCCTCGACACATCAGCCCAGCGCTACAGCCCCTACCCGACTCAGGCAGCCACCAAGGCAGGCCTGCTTGCCATTGTCAAAGTGCCAGCCAAAAGCATACTCAAGGACTTTGACGGCACCCGAGCCCGATTGCTCCCTGAGGCCATCATGAACCCCCCAGTGGCGCCCTATGCTACTGTGGCACCCAGCACTTTAGCCCACCCCCAGGCCCAGGCTCTGGCCCGCCAGCAGGCCCTGCAGCATGCACAGACCCTGGCCCATGCCCCTCCCCAGACGCTGCAGCACCCTCAGGGTATCCCGCCACCCCAGGCGCTGTCCCACCCTCAGAGCCTCCAGCAGCCTCAGGGCCTGGGCCACCCTCAGCCCATGGCCCAAACCCAGGGCTTGGTCCACCCTCAGGCCCTGTCTCACCAGGGTCTCCAGCACCCCCCCAATCCCTTGCTGCATGGAGGCCGGAAGATGCCAGACTCAGATGCCCCCCCGAATGTGACCGTGTCTACCTCAACTATCCCCCTTTCAATGGCGGCCACCCTGCAGCACAGCCAGCCCCCGGACCTGAGCAGCATCGTGCACCAGATCAACCAGTTTTGCCAGACGAGGGCAGGCATCAGCACTACCTCAGTGTGTGAGGGCCAGATCGCCAACCCCAGCCCCATTAGTCGCAGTCTGCTCATCAATGCAAGCACCCGGGTGTCGACCCACAGCGTCCCCACGCCAATGCCTTCATGTGTGGTCAATCCCATGGAGCACACCCACGCGGCCACAGCTGCGTTGCCTGCCGCAGGCCCTGTCAACCTGCCCACGGGCATTTCTCGAGCCCCTGCTGGCTACCCTAGCGACCTCAAGCCAGTCGCCTGGAACCAGCACCAGCTGGCCCACCTACAGCAGATGTGCAGTGAGGCCGGTGGGACGCCGGCCCCTGGCCTGACAGGCAAGCACGCAGCAGGACGCGAGTTGGCAGGGCCTGGCTTTGTGGGCAAGGCCCCTGCCTACCCGCAGGAACTCTGCCTGGCACAGTCCTTCCATCTGAAGCCACCCCTGGAGAAGCCAACCCCATCCCCACCTGTCAACGGCCTGGCGGCCCCACTGGCCTACCCCAATGGTCACTACTTCCAACCCCTGTGGAACAACATTCTGCCCACTCCCAATAGCGACAGCTCGGGGTCTCAGGACCTCGCCATGCCGTTCCACGGTGGGCAGCCCACGGGTGCACCCCTTGACTGTGGGACGGCTGCTGGGGCCCACTACCGAGCAGGGGCCGGGGGCGGTCCAGTGGCAACCCAGAACAGCTTGATGCAAACAGTGGATTACCTAAGCGGGGATTTCCAGCAGGCCTGCTTTCGAGAACAGAGCCTGGCTATGCTGAGCAAGGCCCACCGAGCCCCTGGCAACCGAGCCCCTGATCCCGCAGATAGTCGAAATCTTCATATTCAGCACCCTGGGTATAGATAGGTAGCCCCGGTGCCCTCCACAAGCTACACGTCATACATCACCCTCCTAGGTTTAGACTTACTTTTGAGTAATTGGATAGTTTCAGAGTTTCGCTGCTCCAATGTGATCATTCTTAGAGGTCTAAGAAAGGGAATTTGGTGGGATCTATTTGAGGACAGCGGGGGATCCCCTGGTGCCCTCACCCTCCCCTCCACCATCACCCTCCCCCAGCAACTTCTGGGTTTATGTTAGGACCTAATCCCAACTCCAAGCTTTTGTCTCTACTGCCTATCAGTCCCTCCACCTTGACCATTTCCCCCCAGCCACCTCCTGCCTTTTCTTGCATCTCTGCCCGTTTTCCTTAGGACTGAGGTGTGGGGTAAGGAAGGGCCCTAGGTGAGGTGGCCGTAGGTACCCAGCCCCTTAAGCTAGGACTTTCCCTGTCTGCCTCTGTCTCTTTGGGACTAAGAACCCAGACTTCCCAAGTGCTCTGGAAGTTAATTCCTTCTTCACCCAAAGATCTCAAAACTGACCCAATCTTCACCTCCTCCCACCCCTCTCCATTCCTCAGGGCTTTGTTTAAATCTGGATTCCAGAGTCACTGCATTTGCCCTTGCTACATTCAAGGGCACCCTGTAGGCACTTGGCCATAGCCTTGAGACCTGGGGGAAAAATGCGTCTTTGTGTTGGTATCTTAGTTCCTGACACCCCTTTCCAGCCCTAGAGAAAGGTAGTAACTGTCCAGCACACCCAAGATCCCTTTCTCACTGTTGTCTCTCTCCCAACTCACCTGCTGCTCCCATCCCCCACACCCCTCCAAAAACACAAGCAAAACAAAATAGGATCTTGAGGAATTAGGTAGGTAAAGAAAGGATGATCACATTGGAGTTCGGAATTAAAAACACCAAAAAAAAAAAAAAAAAAAAAGTTAAAATGCATTTGGTTCTCTACACTGGCTAAGAATATTGCTCTACACTGTAAGTTTTAAATGTCCTGTTTCTGTATGAATGTAGTGTGGGTTTGAGTAGCGTTGTGTGAGCGGCCCCACAGGTACATTCACCCTCTAGTCACCTCCTTTTGCAGCCCCTCAGTATAATGAAGAAAGAAAGAAAAAAAAAAAAAAACACAAAGCCTTAAGCTCTGAATTCTTCCTTTACCAAATGAGCATGGTTCTAACAGCTGGAGGCGGACCTACATTGGAAGCAGCCCCTCCTGCCCGCGCCCATCTGTCACGTGCCCATCCTCCACCCCACGCTCAACGTGTTTCATTCCCAAGTGGCAATTAGTTGGCTAGAAATTTAAAACTTTTCTGTAACTTTAAATTTAGATCATGTTTTGTAATTTTTTGCACCCTTCTGTTAAAGTTGGGCTCTGCCTTTTTTTTTTTTTTTTTTTTAAACCAAATAAGCCCTTACCTTTCCTCTTGTCTCTGGGGAATGTGAGCTGATGTTCTTATTTAAGATTTGGGGTTTTGTTTACTATACTATCCACTGTTCTTTAGCCAGAAATTCTCTAGTGATCTGAAGCAATGTGACTGAAGACCAGTTTTTAAATTATGTGTTGGCAAGTTGCCTTATATTTAAAAAGAGAAAAAAAAAAGAAAAAGAAAAAAAAATGCCTGATTGTGTTATGCCAAATGATAGCAACATGAAGTCCTAATTTATTTTCCTGCCGTCTGTGAACACTGGTACCTCCCTGTCCCTGAGCCCTCAGGAGCACCTGCAGCTTCTGGCGCAGCGCCTTCTCCCAAGGCTTCACCGCCACCGTCTCACCCAGGGTCCCTTCCGGTTCTCACTTTCTCTGAGAGAACCCCACCGTCCCCCCTTATCCCTTGCTTGATCTCCAAACCAGATATTTTTGCTGTGAGTTTTTCCAATGCCTCTCCCCAAAAGGTGAGCTGCTATCTTAGGAAATGGGACCGGACACCAACTTGGGGGCTTTAAATCAAACCTCAAACCCTCAAATCTCTTCCTGTGTAGGGGTGCAAATCTCTGAAGCTCTCACTCCCACCCCTAGTCTGCATGGAAAAATGTACTGTGGCCCCTCTTCCCCCCCACCCCCCACTGCCCTTGCCTTTGGTGTGAGATGTTTCCTAGTTCACCCTGAGCCTCTCTCCCCCCTCTGCCAGCCACCCCCCAACCAGCAATAAGGGTCCAAGCCAGGGCCTCCTATCCACACTCCCTGCCTCCATCCCACGCTGCCCCTAGGGAATACCCCGGATTCCCTACACTGTCCACATACTGTAGCATTCATTCTCCATCTCCCTCATCTGCTCACCTGTGGTGGTTTATGGGTGTGATGGGGTTTTTAAGATTATTATAAACCAGTAAAAAGAAAAAACTCACCAGAACTTGTCCTATTCGTTGAATGCTGTGAATGTTTGAGGTGCCTTTTCTTGTAATGATTTCTGACGTGCCTGCTCTCCACGAGAGAAGCGGGTCCTCAGTTGTAGGACGCGAGCCCTTATAGTGTTGGGCCCACTCTGAAGCCTCCCAGTCTGTGATGCCAGACCAGGTGCTGCGGTGATTGGGCAGCCGGCACGTGATAGGGCCTCCCCTAGGCGGGGCGCTCGGGGCATGTTGGGACCCGTGGGAAAGTGTGGTTTACCGCCCCGCTCTACAGGCTCCATGTGCTGCCACTTTCAGTCCACGGACCGTTGAAAAACCAGGATCTGCTTTGCTGATGAGCCAGCCGAAGACTAAAACGCCCCTCCCTCCCCTTCTCCCACCTCCACCACTTTGGGATTTCTGAGGGCCTTTGACAGCTGGAGGTAATAGGTGCCGCAATCTGTGACCTGAAAAGTGGCCCCTCCGAGTACTGATGGAATCGAAAGTACAGTTCCCTTCGGAGCACGCCCTTCTCTGTAAGGTGCCCCTGCCTCCTTTACTCCTCACGCCATCCTTGTGAAAGAAAGCCTTCTACCTGGGTCCCCTACCCGCAGTCGGCCCAAGGTCCTGCAGCTAAGTAGACAGGTGAACCCAGCTCTGCCTGGCCTCTTTGGGCAGATGCGCGGGGAGACCAGCACCTCAGGTTTTGCCTAGTTCCACATAGCGATTCTGACCGTCTGCAACAGCACTGGAATGAGGTCTAGGCCTGGGTGTGGGGGCAACTCTGGGAGGCACCATCCGGCTTTCCCAGTCAGTGCGCCCCTGGAGTGGTGCAGTGACACGGTCCTGCCGGCAGAGGGAGCCCAAGCTTGACCGAGGATGTCCGGCTTCTCTTGGGAGACAGATCCCGGCCGGGTCGCCTATTACCTGCCGCAGGAGCTGAAGAGAAGGCATTTGCTGGAGCCCCTGGTAGCCGGTGGTTTTCCCTGCGGGCTTCCAGGCATCGCTGTGCCAAAGATGGCTTATCTGGAGAAGGGGCCATCTTTCCCAGCCGGCAGCCAGGGCCCCATCTCCCCCCTAGATCAGTGAATTTGACCTTTTGAAGGCTAATAAGCTGGTAGCTCCCCAGGCTGAATGTCAAGGGTCTTTCCACCTCAACCTGTGTGTGTGAGGGTGGAAAAGGCAAACACTACCAACCTTGAACCTTCTCCTTAGTAGATAATAGTTGCCATACATCGGGCCTCTTCACAGGGCCAGGCAATAAGAGTAAGGGACTTTATGCTGATTAATCGTAAAGTTTACAAGTCTAGGTAAACAGGATTACTTTCATTTTACCAATGAGAGTAACGGTGCCCCATGTAACTAAGCAACTTGGCAAAAAGCAAGCACAGCAAGGATCCAAACCCAACTCTGCTGCCATTATTGAAGGGAGCTGTATTACTAGGGATTGCTAGAGCTTAAAACCGAATTCAGGCCCTGTCCCAAACCAGCTGAAAGACTGAGAAATCAGTTCACTCCTCTATTCCTATTTCATCAGTCAAATGTGGATAATCACAGGCACTCACTGAGGACTGTATGAAAAATAAATGAACATGGATGAGAAAATCCAAATACCCTTCAAAAGGCCCTCGGCTCAGCCTAGTCCCTGGGTATGGGCTGGGCTTTGGAGTTGGATTAACATTCTGTCAAGCACGTTTTGCGCTGGGAACAAGCATCGTCTCAGTAAATCTTCACCACAGCCGACTGAGCCGTCCTTTTAGTATGGCGATAGAAGCGATTTCGTCCTGTTGTATTAAACGAATAATGCACATTCGTGCTTAGGAGTGTCTGCTACACGACAGCTATGATCATTAGACCAAGAAAGACTTGCCTGGGGGCAGAAACAGTAAGTAATCTTTGGTGGGGTATGGATCAAGGACTCCAAGCTCGTAAAATGCACCTCCCCCATTTAACCACCAGATGGCAGCGGCAGGCAACTGTCTTCCGCACAAAGCCTAGTGCAGTTCCCCCGTCGTCCGCCAGAGGGCGATCCAGCAGCGCAGAGCGGCAAGCAGCACGGCGACCTTGGCCCCGCGCCTTCCCTGTTGGGCCCGGCCTTAGGCGGCCCTAACCATCCCAGATAAGTCAGGCTGGAACCAAGTTAATAAATACAATTCAGGATTTATTAAAAACCAGGGCTCCCCTGCCGTGCCCTCCTGGCACTAAGTAAATAAATAACCAGAGGGGGCACAGCTGGGGAAAGGGGAAGAGAAATCAGATCTCAAGACAGATTCTTTGAACTACCCCTCACATCCCCACTCCCACCCCCCACTATGGCTCTTGGGACATAGCACCAGCAGGCACCTCAGTCCTGGGTAGAGTGTGGCCGGCACCAAGGCATGTCTTCCCTGCCCAGGAGAGGAGACAGGCCCTGGGATCACTTTTTCCAAGCCCTTGATGACCCCAAGACCTGCTCCCCCCAGGGGCCAGGGCTGAAGCACCAATAGGAGGCACCTGAGGGTGGTAAGGAAGAGGAGAGGGGGAACAGAACCTGGGCAGCAGAAGCAGCTGAAAGGGGGTCCGGCCCCTTCTCCAGGTTCAGCCAGTTCCTGGCTGAGGTCATGCTCCACCCCCCTTTCTCCTGGAGCCCCGCCTGCACTCAGCTGAGGATCTTTCGGGGCAATTCAACAGAGGCACGGATGAAGACCGCATCATCCCGCACGTAGTTTCGCTTGCGGATATCCTGGTGGGAGATGAACTTGGGGTAACCAAAGCCCAGAGAACTCTCATCCAGAGAGCCCCGCCAAGTGCCCGGTTTTTGGAAATTCTTCCAGTTTGGGTCAGGGTGAAAGGTCTCAGTGACATGCTGTGGCTTAGCCAGCCCGGGGTCGCTCTGATCCAGCAGGGAGAAGGTGACGCGGCGGGCAAACGGCCACTCGAGGAGATTGTCAAAGGCACCCGGCAGCACGCGAATGTAGAGCGAGAGGTGCGTGCCCTCACCGCTGCCATTGCCATTGAGGAACGCAGACACCTGCAACTTGTAGCCATACTTGTGTGTGTAGAAGGCCGGGCTGAAGCACTCCAGGTTGGGCTTAGCCTTGGCCTCCTGAAGCCGCCGTCCATAGCTGCCGATCTTCCAGATGAGCACGCCGTCACTGCCCACCGACAGCTCCTCCAGCTCTCGCCGCAGCTCCTGCAGCTCCTGCCGCTGCCGGCTCACCAGGGCGCACATCATGGCCAGGTGCGGCTTCACGCTCTCCTCCACATGCCGGGCCATCGCCAGCTTGGGGCACTGTTGGCAAAGCCCCGGGCCATGGGGGAAGGGAGAACAGTTATCAGTAGGGACATGCCCAGGGGAGACAGGGGACAGAGGGGAGCGGCGATGGGGCTGCCGGCACCCAGCTCTGACCGGGGATGGTAGAGGACACTTGGGAGGCCGCTGCCGGCCAGCAGAAGGAAGGACCGAAGGCTTCAGAGCAGCAAGGCAGGGACCAGAAAGGGCCTGGTCTACATCTGAGGCTTCAAGGACTAAGAAGGGGACAGACAGGGAAGAGGAGGGGCATCTCACCCTGTGTTTGCAGCCGGAGTCTTTGAACGGACACAGCACCAGGGCGGTGCTACAGCTCTCCTTCAGGTGGCCCGGCAGGTCCTCCCGAGCCACCGTGCCCACGCCACACTGGTTGGGGCAGGGCACGGGCAACCTTGGGCACTGGTACTGGTGGCTCTACGGCCACAGGGGCAGAGAGACAGCGGTCAATAGGCTGACCCCCACCCCCACCCCCACCCCGCCACCTGCCCCACGGCCCGCGGCTCAGGGAGGGCCTCACCTGGATGGTGTCAAAGACGAACTCCTTGGCGCAGTAGGTGCAAGGCTGGGTACGCTTGGGGCACTCAGAGGAGGCATGCTGGGCCAGCAGGCGCCGCATCATGCGGGCACCACACTTGTTCTCGCAGTACACGCTCTCTTGGGGGCATACGCCCTCGTGGCTCTAGAAACGCCAGAGAGGCCGACTGAAGGGATCCCTGGGCCACCAGGCGCCCCACTCATCCTGCGCCCTCCACCGGGCCCCACCCACCTCAAAGGCCTCCCCGCTGAAGTCGCAGCCACAAAACTCGCACTTGAGGCGCCGCTTGGGGCAGTCGTGCTGCAAGTGTGCAGGCAGGTCCCGGCGGCTCAGCTTGGTGGGGCAGCGATTGGGGCAGGGGATTACATTGAAGCTGCAGGTGTTCAGGTGGCTCTGTGGGGGAGCGAGACGGTCAGTGCCTGCCAAGAAAGGGGGAGCCCCCTCCCACCGGAGACTCACCTGTAGGTGGCGCAGCGGCCCACTCCAGCGGCAGCCCTCCTCACTGTGGATGCAGCGGATAGGCAGCCCCAACACCTGCACCTCCAGCTCCGGGTCTGGGTAGATCTGGGTAGACGGGGAGGAACCCGGCAGGGTCAGAGCCCGCTACAGTCCCCAGTTTCCACCCCCACCACCCCCAGACGGGCCAGCTCTACCTAAGAGTCGGTAACAGCCTCTCTTGAGCTATAGTCCCCTCTGTGCCGAGGGATGGAAGGCAGAGCAGGTGGTGTCTGCTCCAAAGCTGGATACCAGGGTCCCCAACATGCCTGCACGGGACACTCCCTCCTTTTGGAACAGCAGCCAATCAGCCTGCTCAGTTCCGGGCAGCCTCCGCATCCTCTGCTTCCTTCCTCTTGGTAGAGGGGTCTTGGCCCTCAGCCAGGGGCCTGGCTTGCCACCCAAAGGGGAGGGGAGCACTGCTTGCGAGCACAGAGCCGCTCTGTGCACCCCCTGGCACCCCCACAGGCTGGGCATTGTGCCTGCCCTCCAGGGCAAACACTGGCCTCATTTGCAAACTGGCCTGGTGGGAGGGAAGGGGCCACCTTTGTGGGGGCACAGGATTCCACAGGACCGGGTTGACACTGGCCCTGAGCCAACCGGCTGCCGGCAGCTCCAACCTCCACCAAGGGCAAAAGCCTGTAACTGGGGCCTCTGCCTGGCACTGTGGACTCACCTTGGCATAATCCAAAGGAAGTTGGTCCTCAGGGCATTTGAAGACTCCTTCACTGTGAAGGGGGAGGGGACAGAGTCAGGCTCCAGCTATGGGAAAGGAAAACCCAGGTCCCACCCCTCAACCAGGGCAGCCTCCCTCTCACTAGACCTGTCCTCAGCCAGAGGCCTGCAGGTACCCACTTGCCTAGCACCCCAGAAGATCCTAGCTCTTGTCCTGGAGAGAGGGTTGTGGGCCCAGTGGAGACAGACAGCTGCCTCAGACAGCATTTGGCCAACAGGTGGCACCTGGTACCCCTCCCCCCAGGAGGGCAGCTGGACTGGGAGAGGGACAGGACACCTGCCCTCCACCCTGTTAAGTTTTCAGCGGCAGGGGGTGAGTGCTGAGATGAAGTGCCAGAGCTGCCCGGCCCCCAGCAGGGATCTCGTCCCAGAACCCAGGGCAAAGGTCAGCTTGGGGCCACTTTACCCCATCCCTTCCCTCCTCCCGTGAGGGTGTGCCTCCTAAAGCAAGGAGGAGGAGAGGCTCACTCTAAGGCACTGTTCACACTCCCATCCAGTCCTGACCACCTGCTTCTGCGAAGGGGCTGCGTGTTCCCATTTTGCAGATGAAAGAACCGAGACGGGGGGGGGGGGGGGGGGGGGGGGAGCAGCAGCTGGACGTCAGTCTGACTCCCCGCCTCACACAGGTTCTACTACCCCACAGACACCAAGGAGAGGCTGGGGCGACAAAAACCGCCCAAGCAAGCACAGCCAAGACTATGGTCACCGCAGGGCACGCGCTGAAAGCTTTCTGACCCTGCACCAACAAATCCACTGACACGCCTTCTTCTACCAACATGCCCTTGCTGACCCCAGCCAGGACCAGTCACACACACCTGGCATGGCCTGAGCAGAGCGAGGGCTCACCCAGTAGGGCTGAAGGCCCTCAGGCACGGCATTCCTGGCAGGTCTGAGTCAGGTAGGTGGGAGGCAGAGATCAAGGCAGAAGCGGAAGCCACATGGCAGCCCTGTCCACGACAGAACTTTGTAGGACCTGGGCAGTCCGTGCCCCGGCTGCCCAAAGGATTTCTAGCACCCATCTCCCCTGACCCCCACTACCACCACCGGCCATGCCGCCAATACCAAGAACAATACGTGTCCAGGCACCGAAGAGGTGTGCCCGTGCCCACAGGGCAACCAGCCTTCCTGGACCAACCTGAGTAATAGCCCCGGCAGGAAGGGGGAAAGAGGGGGGTGGGCCATGGGGGAGGGGTCTGCTGGGCTGCTCCAGGAATGTGCTGATTTAGTGGTTTTGGAGACAGGGAGGGGACTAAGGCAAGTCCCCAGGCTTCAGGCAGAAGATTAGTCGGAGCAGCTTGGGGCCCCGCCAGGACAAAGGTTCTGCGGGGGCTATGGACACCCTTGCTTGTAGGATAAGGGGTGGTGGTGAGGGACAGAGCCTGCTCAACCACTTCTTTCCTTCGGGGGCCTCAGCAGCATCGCTCAAGCTCTAGGGGAGGAGGCAGTGTGGGGGGGGGGGGGGAAGCAGGGGCCAAGACTGCTCCAGGCGGTGCAGTGGAGGCCCAGGCCCAGGGGAGAAAACAGGATGGGGGGAGGGGGCTGTGGGAGAGGAAGAGGGGATTTCCGGGAGGGGGAGGGGCAGAAGCTGGGGAGAGGGACAGAGGAGGTGGAGGGAAACTGCCTGACAGCCCCCTCACAGGCAGTCGGGGTGGGTCAGCTGGGAGTGGGGGCAGGGGCTCAGCTGGCCTCATCTGGAAACCAGAGGGCCGGGGTAGGGCGCCGCGGAAGACAATGGGACTGTGTGTCTGTAGGGGAGTATGTGTGTACACTGAAGGGAGGAGGGAGGACAGAGGAGGGTGAGGGAAAAGGAGGAGGGGGCAGCACAGCAGCTCTTGCAGGAGCATATGTGAGGGCAGGAGCCGGCCCGGGCTGCGGGGAACTGAAAACAAAGGGCCTGCTGAGATTTCCGCCAGCTAGGGGCTGCGGAGGGCTGAGAGACGGAGGGGAGCAGCACTGAAGGCAGGAGCCCCAGAAGCGCTCCCTGCCTGCGCCCCTAGAACCCCTCAGCGAACAACCTCCAGACAGGCGGCAGTGGCTGACCTAGCTTTTCCCTGGGGAAAAGGGAGCACGACCTCTTCTTGGGGCACGACCTCCCCAGGAATGAGGGCTCCCTCGTCTTGCCTCCCCACACCTGACGTGAGCATTTCCCAGCAAAGGCGTTCGATTCAGGACACCGCGGGGTGCCCAGAACTCAGCAAACGCCCCACGGGCCAAGGGGCCACCTGGTTCAGTAACACTCAGGGTGCGACCCCCTCCCTAACGACTTATAGACGCCTCGCGGTATTGAAGATCCCCAGGGGCAAGGAGGGACACCCAAGGGGTTCCACTGCTTCAGGGGCGATCTGTACCGTCACAGTCCTCCCACTGTTGTGGGACCAAAAGCAGCCCGGGCTTAAAACCCAGTTAAGCCTTTAAGTAACTGTGTGATCGTGGGCAAGCCGCAGCCTTTTTTGAATCTCTCGTTTCATCATCTGTGAAATGGGAGAACAATAGCTGCCGTTCTCGAATTGTTAGAATCAGAAGAGGTTAGATGGGCGGAAACTCCGGAGGCTTAAGGTACTGCCCGGGACAGAGGGTTTTGTCCTCCTCTTCCCGTAAGGAGTCAAAGTTCAAGGATGAGGCCGCTCCGGCTTTCAGGTGAGGGGGAGGGCCGGCCACGGGTCAGGAAGGGCGTCTTCTCCCACCTCCACCCCGCAGGCTGGCACGGAATTCTTCCGAACGGGCGCGGGCGCCAGTGGGCCCCGGGCCCCTTCGGATTAGTGCTTGGGGTCCTCCCTCGGGGTCTGACGTCACCGCCACCCCGTGACGTCACGGTGGGCGCCCCTGAGGTCACGGAGCCGCGGCGCAGACAAAGGCCCGGCATGTCTCCGGCCCGGGCCCCTCCCCATGCGTCGTCCCCCCTCGCCGTCGCCACCGGCCGCTCCCCGCTACCCCCGGCCCGCACCTGAGGAACTCCTGCAGGCAGGTGTCGCAGAAGCGGTGGCCGCAGGTAGAAACCTGCACAGGCTCGCGCATGGGCTTCCCGCACAGCGGGCACAGCAGCCGCCGCTTGGGCTTCTCCAGGAACTTGTAGTCGAAGCCGGGCATGGCGGGCGGGCGGGCGGGCGGCAGGCACGGGCGAGCGGGGCCGGGCACGCGGCGGCCCCACAGCCCGCGCCTCGCTCCGGCCGCGCTCCCGGCTCCGGGCGGCGCCGACTGGCGGCCGCGGCCTGCGCCCAGCCCCCGAGCCCATGAGCCCGCCCGCCGGAAGAGGGGGTGGAGCCGCGCCCGCGCGGTCCTAGCGCCGGACACTCGCGCTCCCACCCACCTCGCGGGCTCGCGGCTTGCGGGGTGGGCGGCTGACCAGCCTCGCGCCCTCCAACCGCGTACGGGCTCCTCTCTCCCCTTCGGAAGGGAGATCGCGGCTCCGCTTCTCCCCAGGGGTGGGAGGCCCTGGAAACTGGATGGGGCGGAGGGCCCTGGCGGCCACACTGGGCCGCGCCACAATGGTTCCTTCTCCCGAGTGTATAGCTCGGTCTCGGGGGCCACGTGTCGCCTAGGGGCCCGGGACTCCAGCTTGCAGGTGCTAGGCAGCCGAAGCTTGGCAACCAGATCTGGGGAGCTCGGCTGGCGCGGGGAAGCCGTGCTGGGCGCTAGGCCAGAGGAACCTCGGCCCCAGCCTCAGGCTGCGCCTACATTCCTCCCCAGGCCCGACCGCGGCCCTGCCCAGCCCTGGGGTGTCGCCACCCCCAACCCTGAAGAGACCACATTCTAGGCAGGCAGCTGATGTTTTTATTGGCGCTATTTCCCAGTCATCTGGAAAACTGGTCTGGCCCAGCCAGCAACCCTTTCTCCCAACCTGCTTTGGGGGAAAGGCTGGGGTGTGGGGTGAGAGGCAACCTTCAGCAAGGATTAGCTCCGCAGTAGACACTTTGGTACCCTTGGCAGATGCATTTCCAGTCGACAGGGGAGGAAAGAGCTCAGAAGTTGTGCTAATCCGTGCCTCAGGTTACCGAGTCGGGGGTAGGTGGCAAGACTCCCTGCAGGGCAGGCAAAGAAGAAGCTAGGCTGCCAGAATGGCCAGTCCAGGCAGGACTGGGCTTGCCCTGCTCCAAAGTAGAGCTGCTCTCGCAGGGGGCACCAGCGATTTATTTTCTAACTGGGCTGGGGGAAAGGGCATGATCTGGATGGAGCCACAGCCACCTCCAGCTTTTTTCTGCCAAGAGTCGGGAGACCACCCTGCTTCCCAAACTTAGGTCTGGTTGTCTGGTTTCCAGGTCTAGTCAGCCTGGTCCCTGGGGACACCAACTTAAGAGAAGAGGGGTGGGGAGAGAAAAGAGAGTTGTTGGGGGAACAGGGTGGGTTGAGGTTTTCATATCCAGGGCCAAAGGAGAGTGGGCGCCTCACTAGTTCTTCTACCGGGTTAGTGACCAGCCAGGGGCTGGTGGGGACAGTCTTGCTGCAGGCATCCGCACATTTCAAGAATGTTCAGAGGAGAAGCAACAGCAGGGTGGTCCAGGTCCAGAGGTGTATCTAGGTGCCTCAGGGTGGGATTGGCTCATCCGTAACCGCTGGAAGGTATGGAAACTTGCAGCGACCCAGAGGGCAGTGCCTCAGCAAGGGATACCCACCTCCGCTCCCACTCCCACACATGGCCCTGGACTCTGGACCCTGATAGGCCAGAAACAGAGGTTCAAACTAAACTGGACTGGGGGTAGGAGGAGAAAGAAGGCCTTTGGGCCCTGGGAAGCACCGGAGCAGCCCTTCAACAAGGCCCGAGACGCAAACGCCCTTGCCCTCCCCAGGTAGGAAGCTGTTTTCCCCGGCAACTTCTGCTTTCATTTATCTGGGGGCTTTTAGTGATTTGGGCTGTGACCACTGGGGATGGGCGCAGGAGCCGGGCCCAGCTGGATTCACCCTGGTGTAGATGAAGTGGGAAAAGTTAGAACAACTCACGGCGAACGGCCAGCAGAGTGTTTCCATGGCAACAGGACACAGAAGTCACTGTGTAAGGGTGCGTCTCATCCAGCTGCACTGGCCGAGGGAGTCCAGCATCCTCATCCCTTCTTCCCAGTCGACCTCGGGCCCCTTTGCCCCAAGAGTACACTTCGCCTTCTGCCAAACAGAATCCCAAGCAGGGAAGTAGGAGGAGGACACGGCTCAGCGAGCAGCTCTCCTTCCGGATTGCTGCACGGGCCCCATCACGATGTTCAGCAACCCTGAACGTGATAACCACGGACTGCCCACACCCTACCCGCCCCCACAGTGCCCACTAATCACCTGCCCCAATGGCTACAGTGAAGGCATCCCCACAGGCCACCATCGCTGTCTTGATGTTCTGCAGGCCTCGGACTTGACAAGGTGCCCGGCTGACCCGGCGGGCATTGGTGCCCAACTGCCCATGCTGATTGCTGCCAAAAGTGTAGCAGTCACCAGAGGCTGTAGGGGAGGAAAAAGGGAAGGAAGGAAAGGGATGCCTCAAGTGAGATTCCAAGGAGGCCAGGAGAGTCCACCCGTGGCCTCCCATGCCCAGGTCCTACTCACCAGTGACGGCAGCTGAATGAGCAGTGCCCAGGTCCACACTCAGCAGGGGCTCCTGGTCCAGGGGTGCGGAACCTAGTGGTGTGAAGCTCAGGGCCTCCTCTACCTGTTGGTCGGGGGCAGGCTCCTCCCCCAGGGAGCAGTGATCCAGGCCCAGTTTGTTGAACCTGAAGGTACAGGCAAAACCCAAGTGCAGCTGACACTTCGTATAGTCTCTCCTGCTCCCAGCAATCTGGGCAAGAGCCGGTCACCAGGGCACAGATCCCACCCTGGGTTGAACCCAGCAGCACTCTCAGCGCCCCCTAGTTCTGCCCCTTGGTTGGTGGCAACGACATGTCATGTTGCCTTAGCAGCCAGGGAGGGGAAGGGGACAGGCTAGTCATCCCGGTGTACCTATTTACCTGTTACTCCCACAAGCCAGGGCTCGGCCAGGCACGGTGAGGATCATGGAGGAGTCAATGCCACATACAACCCGCTGGGCTTCCTGTCCTGGGGGTATGGATACCTGCTGGGGACAGCTGTGGGACTCCCTGGTGCCCAGTCCTAGCCGGCCTACAATAAGAAACCAGGATGGGGCTTGTTTGAGTTTTAGGGTCGGTGATGCCAGGATGAGGAGTCACAGAGAAGAGGTAACAGCGTGAGTGAAGGCTGTGCCCTCAGCCTGAAATGCCCATCCTTGGCCCCTCTGTGGTCACAATCCTACTCCTCCTCAAGACCCCGTTCAGATGCCACCTCTGTCTCCTCCAGGAAACTCCCATGCCATTCCTTGGGTTCTCACATCTCTGGACCTTGGGAGGAGCCCTCACGCTGTCTGTCCTTTTTTTTTAACGTTTATTTATTTTTGAGACAGAGCATGAATGGGGGAGGGACCGGGAGAGAGGGAGACACAGAATCGGAAACAGGCTCCAGGCTCTGAGCCATCAGCCCAGAGCCCGACGCGGGGCTCGAACTCACGGAACGTGAGATCGTGACCTGAGCTGAAGTCGGACGCTTAACCGACTGAGCCACCCAGGCGCCCCTGTCTGTCCTTTGTCATAGGGAGATGTCATCCCTTCCATTAGAATGAGTCCGCCAGGAGGACAGAAACCCCATGTAGGTCTTCTCTAGTTTCAAAGCCCAGAGGGATGTTTGACCCAGAGAGGGCCACCAGAAGTATTGACTGATGAAAGAAATCTCCCCCGTTACAACATAAGCCCCTGAAGGAAGTGACTCTTATTCAACTTGTCTCTGCACCCAGCCCAGGGGGCTCACAGATGTGCAGTAAAGTTTCATAAGTCAATAAATGAGTGGAATTGAAGAGAAAAGACGGAGAACGAGTCATGGGGTAGAAGGTGGGTATGAAGGGAACAAATCATGGCCAGGGTACTGTGAGATGCAGCCAAGAGGCTAGAATGGGGTGGAGAGCTTACCACCATCTCCGCGGCCCCACGCAAATAGTTCTCGCTCTGTGGACAGGGCCAGCACGTGAGAGGCCCCACAGGCCACCTGCACCATCTCATAGCCCAGCAGCGCCTCCACAATGGTGGGCTAGAGAGGGAGGGGAAGTGAGAGAGACTGGGCAAGGGGCCTAGACTAGCTGCCTGGCCTCAGCATCCCATGTAAGGATGAAGTTGGAAGCGGCGAATTCTCACAAGACACGGCTGTCTCTTTAACTGCCCTCCCACCCCCACTGCAACCACTGGGGAAGGCTGGCCTTTCGGTACTTCCCCTGGTACTGCCTGGGACAGGTGCAGCCTGGGAGCTAAAGGGACCTAGCTGCTGGGGATCCCCTGCCCCCAACCTGGGTGTCAGCTCTCAAATGTGGGCTCCATGCCATCTCCCCACTTCCTCTTCTCCAAGGTATGTGCAACACCCACCTGGCTGATGTCATTGAGGCTGCCATGGCCTAGGCACCCGTTACTGCCACTGCCAAAGGTCATGATGATACCTCGGTCTGGAGAGTGGGGGGTGGTGAGGAACGAGAAGGGAGAGAGAGGTTGGGCTGGTTTTCCAGATAAGCCAGTCCATGGGTTGGAGGAGCAAGAAAAAGCTGGAAGAATGGGACAGGAGGTAGAAAAGGATAGGCAGAGGTGTCTCTTCTCAGATGTGTGAGTTGGGACAGTGACAGTCTCTGAGCTTTATTTACTTTTTTTTTTTTTTTTGAAGTTTATTTTTGAGAGAAAGAGAGTGCGAGCTGGGGAGGGGCAGAGAGACAGGGAGAGAGACTCCCAAGCAGGCTCTGTGCTCTGAGCGCAGCAGCAAGGTCTGTTGCCCTGATGCAAGGCTCCATCTCCCCAGTTGTAAGATCAAGACCTGAGCCCAGATCAACAGCCGGGCGCTTAACCAACTGAGCCACAGAGGCGCCCCTCTCCTCTTTGAGCTTTTAAGATCTGAGCTTTCCAGATCCCTCTCCCTCTCTCTCTCTCTCTGTCTCTCTCTCTCTGAGCCTCCCTCAAATGAGTACAGTATACTGTAACTACTCGGCCAGGCCCTTGTGAGGGTAAAGGGGAGTTCGTGAGTAAAGAACCTGGTGCCAGATAAAGAGCAGAGAGCAGTATTAATTGAGTGTGCAGATTGCAAATGACAAAGCAATGAGGGAAGGTGCTCTGGGGGTGCCTTCCCATAGTCCCCTGAAGGACTCACCGGTCAGGCAGGCTGTGAAGAGGTCCCCGCAGGCCACATGTTTGATAGTCACGCCCGACTGGCCCTCCAGGAAACGGGAGACGAACTGGGGCTGCGGCTGCTCCACGGCCCCGGGCAGGAGCGCGCCCCCTCCGGCGCCTAGGGGCGGGGCCTGTCGGAGGCCAGGAGGGCGTGGGCGGCGCCCCGGCCGCCCCTGCTTGGCCCCTGCTTGCCTGGGCCCCCCTTGCCGTCCAGGGCCACCCCAGCCTGCTCACCTCCCAGAGGATAAGGCGCCCCGAGCGCGTGACGCCCGCCTTCTGCGTGCGCCCAGCTGCCACCTGGACCACCTCTGTGTTGAGCATCGGCAGCCGCAGCGGGGCGCTGAGCCCACCGCCCCACGCGTAGACCGCCGACAGCGGTGGCGGAATGGCCGGCCGTGCGGGTCCCCGGGGTATACCTGCGGGGACAGTGCATCAGGCCTGTTAAACTAGTGGGAATGGCTTGGTGGCCGTGGGCACCGGCCGGGGGGCTCCGACTTACCCCTGCAGCGGGCGCCTGTGGTCCTGCTCCCTGTGCTGCCGGGGGCCATGGGTGGCCCTGGGACCAGGGACTTCTCTGCCCTGTGGGTCGGGGGTGGGGGTGGAGGTTCAAGACCTGGCCCATTCCTGGCACTCCCACACGCAGGAATGGAGGACTTGCCCCGAGCTCCCTCTGCCCCAGGCTCATTGTGCTCCCATTGGGTGCTCCCCTGGGCCCAGAGTCCCCCTCCCTCCCTGCACAGGCCTCCTCATGCGGATGCTCCCCAGGTCGGTGTGGAGGTTGAGGAGGGCGCGGATGCAGAGTGGCTGTGCCATGATGTGGCTGAGTGGTGGCCGCTGTGAGGGCTCCAGGCTGAGCAGACTGAGGACGAGCTGGCGCAGCTCAGGGCTGTACCGGTCAGAGATAGGTGCAAAGGTGCCACTCATGATCTTCAGCACCAGCGCTGGCAGGTTCTGTGAAAGCATCAAGTGTGAGGTTGGCCACAGCCGGAGTCATGCTCTTGGGTGGCAGCGCCTCCCTGCCCCAGGTCTAATGGGGTGGTCATTGACCTGCACTCAGAGCGTTCAGTCTGAAGAGGGGACTCCCAGTGATACAGTTGCTGAACTCTGCTCTCAAGAACTCCTGGTAGGGGAGCTTAGCTTCAGTTATGTCCTCAGGAACCCTAGGTTGTTGGGAGAACTCAAGCCTTGCCCTTAGGAGGGTCCCTAATCTGATGGGAAGAGCTCTGCTTTCAGGAGTCCTCAGTTTAGTGGAAAGGCCCAAGCCCTCCCTCAGGAACCCATAGCCAGAGGGAAGTCACAGCCCTGCCCTGGGCTGACCTACCGGTCTGATGAGGGAAACATAACTCAGCCAAAAGAGAAGAAATAAGAGGTGGCTGGAGCCGAGGACTTCCTGAGGAGGGACAGAGATGTCCTAGTTGTCCCCATGGGGGTGCTAACTCACCGCAGCTTCAAAAGCCCTCTTGAGACTGGCCAGTTCATAGAGGACACAGCCCAGGGCCCAGATGTCACTCTTCTGGTTGTAAGGCTTGCCCTCACACAGTTCAGGGGAGATGTAGCACGGAGTGCCCACCACCTGCAGGGCGGAAGAGGATATTATTATAGCCTGAGGGTGGGGGAGGGAAGGCTCTGTTCAAGGCCCACTGGGAGACAGCTTCTTCCCAAAGCAGGCCCAAGTGCTTCTTCCTGCAGCCAGCCAGGGCCTAAGGGGCCAAGGTCTTATGGTGGGGAGAGAGTTGGGACACAGAGTGGGCCTTGGCCATCAAAACCTCCAGCACCCTTGAGTTCCCCTCCATGCCCAGGCACCGTGTAGGCCTTGCTCTTGCTGCTAAGGATCTTGGAGATGCCGAAGTCCCCGATCTTGACAACCATGCGGTGTTTGTCAAGAAGGATGTTTTGAGTCTTAAGGTCCCGGTGCAGGATGAGATGGGTGTGCACGTGATGGAGCGCGAGCAGGATCTGCACAAAGAAGTGCAGGATGGTCTCCTCCTCCAGCAGGGAGTTACAGCGTTTTTGGATGAACTCAGCCAGGGTGCCACCTGCAGCCACAAGGAACCACTTCAGATCCAGGCCTCCCCATACCTGGGACTCTCCTTTTATGAAACTAAGCCCAGAAAGGGCAAGGGCCTGCTAGCCTCACACAACTGGGATGAGAACTCTATACCTCTGACCCTCCATCAAACTCATTCTGAGGAGGGAAGCCGGCTGATCTGTGTCTGCCTGTCCCAGAGGTGAGAGGCCCTTGGAGCCAGGACGATGCAAGAAGGCTGGCCCACCTGGTGCGTATTCCATGGCAATCATGAGGGCCTTGTCCTCCAGGAAGTTCTCATAGTACTCAATGACGTTGGGGTGATTGAGTAGCTTGAGGACCTGGCACTCATTTTGGGCTGCCTGCCGCTCTTCCTTGGTCATCTGCTCCACTGGGATCTGCTTGATGATCACCAGCTTCTGGTCAGCCTTGCGCAGGCACAGGTGCACAATCCTGGGGACACAGAGTACAGGGGTGGGTACCAGCTGAGCCTCCAGCCACACATCAGGCAGGGCAGATCTGGTCACTGGATAGTACTTAAGAGAGGGGAAAGGAAACCCAGACTAAGAGATCATCTAACTAAATGCACAGAACACTGAGTTTAGGAACAGGGAGAATTGACCACAAACTCTGTGTGAGACCTTAGGCAAGTCATTTAACTTATTTGAGATTCAGTTTCACCAAAGACACAGTGAAGTTAGTCTTCACACACACGTTAGTACGTTCCACACACACCCTGGAGTTAACTGCCTGGGTTCAAATCCTGGCTCCTCCTCTTACTACTTATCTACTCTTGCATTATATGATGTTATCATCTGAAAAACAGAATCAACTTCCCTGGGTTGCTGAGAAAATGCATGTAAGGCACTTAGCACAGCGTTTGGCACATCAAAAATGCTCAATGAGTAGAAGCCATTTACACTATTATTTTCTTCCAACTCTGGTTAGTATCCATAAAAAGCAGGATTCTTGTTCTCCTTCGCAACCATATCCCCAGAGCATAGCCCAATATTTAGCACACAGGAACTCAATAAGTATCTGCTGAATGAATGGATGATATGAATGAATGATCATCTAAGTATCAAATTTATATTTGATATATCTCTCCTCTGAGCCCCAGACTAACAAATCCAACTACCTGCCTTGCATCTCTACCTAAATGGCTTGCGTGCATCCTTAATTTTAACAAAAAAATCAAAATAGAACTTTTGATTCCTGCCCCCAAAACCTTTCCTTTCTCAGTCTCTTCCATCTCAGTAAATGACACCACCACAAAGTCAGACACCCTGAAAATCATGCCAAAATCTTTCCTCCATTTCAAACAAACACATCAACAAATCCTGTTTCTACCTCCAAAATATTGTGAACTCATCCATTTCTCTCTCTGATTTCTGCTACAACCCTTGGCCAAGTCATTATTTCCTGCCTAAAATACTGCACGAGTCTTTAAAATGGTACCTTCACTTTTGTCATCCTCAAATCTAAGTTCCATACAGCAGCCCGAGTGACATTTTAAAAATGCAAATCACATCAAGACCATTCTGCTTAAACCTCTTCCCTTTACACTTCAAATAAATTCAACCCCTTTATCTCCGCCCATAAGGCCATAATCTGGTCCCTGACCTCTGTGACAATCCCATTTTATACCATTCTTTCCCTTGCCCACTACATTCCAACTTCAGTCTTTTTCTGGGTTCCTTGAATACTCTGAATTCTTTCTCACATGAGGTCCTTCCCATAGACGGTTTCCTCTGTTTGAAAAGCTCTGCCTTCACCTTCGAATTACTGGTCTTCATTCCTTAAGTCTTGGCTTTAAACCTCACCTCTCAGGGAAAATTTCCTTGACCATCCCAAATAAGTACTCCCTGGTGTATACTATGCTCGCAGCTTGTTAGTAACTGCTTTAATATCTTGTTTATTGTATTATTTCCCTACAGTCTGTAGGCTTCGAGAGAGAAAAGGCCACGCCTATTTTGGTCTTGACAGTATACTTGGCGCCAAGAGCCAGACCGGTAGAGTTGGCGCTCAGTATTCGTAGAATGAATGAATCAGGCATCAAAGAACAGAACTCTGCGGGGGCGCACAGGCTTGTAGGGGGCGTGACCTCCTTAGAGGCGGAGTCTCCCAGCAGGGACTGAGACCGGAAGTCTGGGCGGGGCTTTCCAAGTGTGCGCTCACGCCTCGGGGCGGGGCTAACCGGGCAGAGAATTCGCGGACAGAGTTGGGACTTACTTTCCCTCTCCCCGACCAGTTTCCTTCCCCAGAGCCCTGGCTCACCCGAAAGCACCTCTCCCCACCACTCGGATCCGCTCGTACTTCTCCATCTCATTTCTCAGTCACATTTCCGGAACACCTACACCCAGACGCGGCGCGTGCGCGGACCCGCCCACCCTAGGGCCACGCCCCCTACGTTGCCAGATAATTGGGGGCGGAGCAAGTGAGATTGGAGTTGGTTCAGCCCTGTATCTGTTTTGTGCTGTTTAATGGGTCTTACCAGCCCCCACCCACAGTTACTTTTTCAGGGTCCGAGGAATGGAGTGTTATGCCGTTTCTTGGCGCGGTTAGCGGTACGGTACCAGCCACTTCCCACACACATCTCGGCATCCGGCCCTCAAAAAGCTTCCTTAGAGCGGAGGGGTGCCCTGCACAACCGTGTGAGGGTGGAAAGCCAGGACCGACCTCTCAGCGCAGCACCTCTTTGCCCATTAGTGACGCTATTTCGCAAGGGGAGAGCAGATTCTCATTGGCACGCAAATGATGAACTACCAAAACTGTACCGAGAGCGTCAGCACTCTCGGTCTGTGGGGCAGGGTGCAAGGTTAGCTGAGTTTCGTGTTTGCCTAGGGAGGGACCGGGGAAACCCCAAGCTGTGCAAATTGATTCACCTAGGGTGGAGGAGACACGGTCTCCAGGCCGTCCGGACTTGTGAGCACCGCGCTCGTCAGCACTTCCAACTCCCCCCTGCACACACACGGCTTTGCCTCAGGTAATCTGCCTTCAACGCTCAACTATAGGGAGAATCTCCTTGAGAGGGGGATGAAAGGGAAGTGGACCACTATCTGAAAACATCAGAGAGAGGAGGAAAGGGAGCTGTTTGGCCGATGTGGGTTCAAAGCTTCTGCCTAAACGTAGGGGGCTGGTCAGTACGACTGTCTTGAACAGGAGTGAGTTCAATTCCTGTTGTCTCCCTGTGCCGCCTCCTCTGTGTGAGCTCCATGAAAGCTCAAAGAGCGAGAGGATGATTATTAGCTAAGGGATAGCGTCCCTATTTCTGAGTGAATGAGGAATGTGAAGAAAGGAGTGTTTATGTTCTGTCCAGCTCCACCCCTCAAAAGGGTACTCAAACCTACCCAAGTGGAAGGACCACTTGAGGGTCCCCATGAGGGGCCCTCGGTCGCTGCCTCAGGCTGCTCTTGGCTGATAAACAAAGCTGCCCTGTGACTAAAGGGGAGCACAGAGGGGAAAAGCCGCTCAACCCGGGACACTCGTGCTCTCACCTAGAAACCAATCGGGCCGTGGTTGACCCAGGAGCCCCACAGGGGTTAATATGTAACCATGGAGCTATCAGGGGAGGCAGAGCAAACACCCAAACCTCTTGGTCCCCTAAGGCTTCTAGCTTTCCCTCCCTCTCGCAGCAGCTTTTCCCGAGCTCCCCCCTCCCCTCCAGCTACACCCTTCCACTCCCTTACCGCCACCCCCAGCCCCAGGTTCTCAGCAGTTCTGGCATTAGCTCTTCGTTCCACTGGAGGCGGGAGGGGATCCCGCCCCAAGGTGGGGATAGGCTGACACCTAGTGACCGCGAGCTGCAACTGCCTCGGGCCGCTGGCCTGAAGAGTAAGGGTCACCCCAGCAGCCCCGGCAAATCCGCGGTCTTTCCTCGTCCCAGTCTCCAAGGAGCCAGGAGAAGAGAGCTGGGACTGTCTGAGGGAGGACTGTGACAGCCGCACGGCCCCGGGAGCCCAAAAGCGAGCTGGGAAGAGGGGTGGTGATAGATTAGTCGACCCTTTCCAGGCACGGAGTTGATGCGGGGCGCCATACACGCAGAAAAACTGGCCTGAAGAAGCTAGAGATCCAGTGGAAGAACAGGGTATGGGCGGAGATCATTGTCGAAGTGAGGCTCGGATCCATCTGCAGGACCAGGGCTTAAAGGACCCGGGTGTGTGACGGGCCCCGCCCCGCTCTGCCAAGATTGGAGTTGAGGGAGGAGAGAGTGTACTCTCAGTGCCCGCCCAGGAGGGGGAGCCGGTAGCCCCGGGGAAAGTAGGGACGCGGGTTAATGAGGCCAAGCGAGGGAGGCGGGGCTCCATCGGTAGTCGGGAGGCGCCAGAGAGGGGTGCCGCGGGGGTGGCGGCGCCCCCAGTAGAGCTCCTTTTCGCCCGAAGTCCGCGGGAGCCAGGCGGGGCCGGGAGACCCCGCGAAACGGCGCTCAAGCCCTCGGTGCAGCCTAGGAACCGGAGGGGCGGGAGCAAGCGGCCGGGGCGGAGCGGGGCGGGGCGGGGGCGATAGGGGGCGGAGACAGAGGCCCGCGGGGAGGGCACGGGAGGAGCGCAGGGGCCTAGAGGGCTCCACGAAATCTGTGCGAGGCTGGCGGCCGGCAGCGAGGCGGCCGGGGTGGACTGGCCCGAGAGGGAGCCCCATTCCGGGAGCAGTCCGAGGAGGCCGCCTCGAGGGCAGACAGACGGCAGGGAGGGCCAGCATGCCCCCACTGCTTCACCCCGCCCTGCCCCTGCTCCTGAGCGCCACGCTGACCTTCCGGGGGCTCCGGAGAGCGCTCTGCTGCCTGCCGCTGCCGGCGCACGTGCGCGCCGACCCCCTGCGCACCTGGCGCTGGCACAACCTGCTCGTCTCCTTCGCCCATTCCATCGTGTCTGGAATCTGGGCGCTGCTGTGGTGAGTAAAGGACTGGGGTTTTGAAGGTGGGTGGCTAGGGATCCCGCGTTACCCTCCGCATCCCTCTCGGGCAGGCCGAAGCCATGCAGTCTTACCTGATTTCCCTGTTTGGAAAACTCTCCAACTAGGAGCGGCAGAGGACCCAGGGGGAGGGGAAAAAAAATCCCATCTGGGAAACGGGAGACACCTGGGTTTCAGCCAGGCCTCTCTCCTCACTGCCCGGTCAGCCAATAGCGCGAGCTCAGATCCCTGGGGACTGGGAAGGGTAATGGGGGATTAGAGGGTCCTTAGGGATGCCGAGATGTTGAGAGCCTGCTTTCTTCGCTCCCAGTATATGGCAGACCCCGGAGTTGCTGGTGGAGATTGAGACGGCATGGTCGCTTTCTGGCTACCTGCTAGTTTGCTTCTCCGCAGGTAGGTCTTGCCCAGAAAGCATTAAGTAGGTGGGGGACGGGGAAAAGCTTGTTCAGGTCTTTTCATGACCTTTTTCTCTCTCTCTGCTAGGGTATTTCATCCACGACACGGTGGACATCGTGATTAGTCATCAAGCCCGAGCTTCTTGGGAATACCTGGTTCACCACGTCATGGTAAATGAGACGCAGGGGATATGGTGTAGGCCTGGTGCTAGCAATCTAGTCTCAGCCTTGTCTGTCTGAACCTGGGAGGTAAAGACCCATCTTTTTCTTAACCCCATTTCTAACCTGTGTCCTACATCCCATTGCTGGGACAGAGGGTTGGCACTGTTTTGTGCTTTTGGCTATTTTAGGCCAGCAATCCCTGGCCTTACCTAGTATCTCAACAAACTGATGGTATCTGGGTTCCCTAACACATTCTCTAGTATCTCAACAAACTGATGGTATCTGGGTTCCCTAACACATTCTCACCCGTGTCTTCTAGGCCATGGGTGCCTTCTTTTCAGGCATCTTTTGGAGCAGTTTTGTCGGTGGGGGAGTCCTAACATTGCTGGTGGAGGTCAGCAACATATTCCTCACCTTCCGCATGATGATGAAGATCAACAATGCCCAGCACCTTCTCCTCTACCGGGTCAACAAATATGTCAATTTGGTCATGTACTTTCTCTTCCGCCTGGCCCCTCAGGCCTACCTCACGCACTACTTCTTGCGTTATTTGGGCCAGAGGACTCTGGGCACTTTTCTGCTGGGTATCCTGCTCATGCTGGACATCATGATCCTCATCTACTTTTCCCGTCTCCTCCGCTCAGACTTCTGCCCTCAGCGTGTCCCCAGCCAGCAACACAAAGACAAGTTTTTGACTGAGTGAGAGGCACAAAGCCTACAACTTGTGGCAAGAGCAAACACAGCCAAGAACAGAGCCTCACACATATATGAAAGAATTAGCCCCAAGCCTGGGGCATCCTGGGGATAACCTCTCCACCTTTCAAGTCTGCACCTACTATTGAAAATGCTAATGAAAGCACTCCTCCGAAGTCCTTGTCCTTTCTTGGGCAAGGGGTGAGGAAAGCAGACAGACCGGTTGGACATGCTGGTTGGGTGCGGGGACAAGGTGCTATGAAAGGCAGCCATCCCACACTGCCCTGAAGTGGATGCTAATGAGAATTGTGTATTGTGTACTGGTTTCATACAAAGCCTCTTCCAGGGATAAAGGGAGGGGTTCTTGTTTTTTCTCCTACCACTATGATGGTGGCAAATCGTAGTTGTCCTAGGACAGACAACCAACCCTCATCTGGGCCACGAATATTTGAGTTCCTGTTGCTAAAATGTTAACAAGCGTGGTGAGGTACTAAAGCAGAGTGTTCCAACAGGGTAAGTAGACCAAGAGTCTTGCCCAAGCCTTGTTACTGTGGTGTGTATACACCACAGTATGGCCTTCCTGAAGCCCAACCAGAAATCGACAGAGAAACATATATGTTGAAAAAATTTATATTTAGATTTAGCCAGCTGGACTCAGTTTAGATGATCCCAATCTGAAAAACAAAAGGGGAGCTTTGTTACTGCGAGATAAAATGTGAAGATTAAGCTGGAAGGTCATGATTAAAAAGCAAAAATAAGGCAAGGAAAGGGCCTATTAAGGACAGGGGTGCAGTCATTTAAGACTAAATCAGCAAGTCAGGTTTTGGTCAGTAATGGACACATAACTTGCACTTCGGGGGTGAGTTAACAGCAAAGGAAGCTTACTTTGTTGGCAACATCCAAAGCATCATAGTCAGGAGCCAGTCGAACATATGCTTTCTTTTCTCCATCGGGCCTAGGATGAAGGAAGCTTTAGTTCCCGCTGTTCTCACAGCCCCCAAACCCTCCCTTCTTCCCCTAGTTTTTATGGCACATCAGTGGTTCCTTTGTCCATGTCAGTCTTTTCCAGCATTTGCACAGGAGGCTAGGGATGCCACCAAGCCACAAATGAAGTCAACTCCCTTTTACATGGAACACCATATAACATTTTAAAACTTAACTCCAAGTAATCTGACATAAATTTTATCTTACTCTAGGGCCTGTCTGTCTAGAGGTATAGAGATCAAGAAAATGAACACTAACTCCATACATCAAGTCCTAGAGGCAGAACTAATGTGTCCTCTAAAGTCTGTATAGATACAAAGGACTAACTACAGCAGAAATCACTCATTTCTCAAGGCTTGCAAGCTGTGAAACCTACGGACTCCATGCAGATTTCTTGGCTCACCTGATCAGAGTGTTGACCTTGGCCACATCAATGTCATAGAGTTTCTTCACGGCCTGTTTGATCTGGTGCTTGTTGGCCTTGACATCCACAATGAACACAAGAGTGTTGTTGTCTTCTATTTTCTTCATGGCCGACTCTGTAGTCAGGGGGAACTTGATGATGGCATAGTGGTCAAGCCTGGGGAAGAGGCAAAATGGTGTCATCTGGCCTGGGTCCAATAAAAGGATTAGGTCTCTTTTAGATCTCAAAGCCAGAAGAGCCCAGGTGCATCAGACAATAAAGTAGCAATCATTTTTGTCAGACTTTGGTCGCTAAACAGTGTCATCATCTGCACCCTGTAACTTAGGGACCTGGAACCTCAGCCTGGGGGACAGAACCCTGTACTCTTCTGCTTGAAGGACTTTCACCCTTTAAGTGATTAAAGAATCAGCTCTGAGTTCCAAACCCCTCCATTATTTATTTGACCTCAACATTTTGGAGGGCAAACTTCTGGAAGAAACTTGACACTTCTGAGGTTAAACAACTTACCCCTAGAGCACAAAGCTGGACTATGGGATCTTAAAACCCAGGCTAGAGTTCCAAAGAATGTTGGTGCTTCATCAGGAGATTAGCCAGACATTTCTGCTCCCTCTGGTTGGTGAAAACTGGTTTGAGGGCCATCAACTGAGAGCAACCCTTATTTACAGCCTAAGTTAAAACTACAGTGGCTTGAACACACCTACAACACAGCTTTCCCCCTGAAATTCAGAGAAACAAGTCTCCATTCACCTGGACACCTGCTTCCTGTTTTAAAGCTAGACATCAGGTCTCAACCTCTCCTCACACTAACTCCTAGGTCCAAATGGGGCAGAACCCACTCCTGCCTTTTTCTTAGGAAAGCAGTGGGAGGTAGCAATTACTACTGGTGTTTTAATCTGTGGCCCTTAAGGTCAGTTATTACCAGTAGTGTGGCAAATACTCAAAAACTCCAACCCTCCCCTCCCCCCAACTATTCCTTGAGTTTAACGAGTTGAGAGTAAATGAGAAGCTTCTATACACCGCTGCAGGCCTTCTCTGATTAATACAGATTATTAAATATCCTTAACCTAGAATCATCCCACACTGTCACCATCAAGGACTGTCCCCTACAGTAATAGGGAACTCCAAAACAAAAGCATGTATCAAAGTCCTACTATATACTCCAAGAAAGCAGACTTTAAAACCCTGACCATATGTGAAGCAATAATTAACCTAATAACCAGAAGTCACTGAGTTGTCTTAATGCCTGCCAATGTTGTCAAAATGCCTCCTCTTGTCCTTAAATAGGGCATTAACAATCTCTTCACACTATTAAGAGACGCACACTAGGTACCAACAGATATTTGACAAGGCGTGCTGTAGGTCTGGTAAATTTCCAAATTACGAATGGAGGATACCCAAGATCTTTTCATGGGAAAGGGGCAGTACTGACTTGTTTCTCCTGGGGGCGCTCTTTCGAGGATATTTGGGCTGTCTTCGGAGACGCAGTGTCTTGGGCCGTCGGAATGTAGGTGACGTACGGATCTTCTTTTTTTTATGACTGTGGACGCCTTTCAGCACTGCTTTCTTGGCCTTCAAAGCCTTTGCTTTGGCTTCGGCTTTGGGAGGGGCAGGGGCTAAAATAAATATGAAGGCACGGGATTCAGAGACCATTCACTTCCGTCCTCAAGACCCCTAGCGGGCGCTCCAAGGCACACGTGCATCAGCGGTTCCTTTGAAGACATCACAAGTCTCAGGAGGTTACAATTTTTCCATCATATGCACGGTACTGGGGCGAACTTGGAATAACTCCAGCGATACGACGAAAAAAAAAAAAAAACACCTAGCAATGATCGAATGCTTGATACTTGACAACATATACTCTAATAGTTTTAACTGTTCATAGCCCCGTCTAACACGTGGAAAAAAGGAAAACTAGGTGCGGACAACAACTCAGGTCTGGAGACATGAAACTCCGGCCTATGGATGAGTGTAGTTCCCCAAAGCCAACAGTCTGGCAGCCCCGACAGGTGGTGGCGGCCGGACTTGCCTCCCCAAACCCTGTCACGGAGCTCAGCCCATGCGGCTGGGCCCACGCGCGCCGCAGAGTGGCAGAATGCTAGAAGTAGCTCCGGAGCAGACACCCCAAGAACTAGCTCAGCCTCCATCCTCCCAGTTTGTTCACTCTGCGGGAATCCCAGGCCAACTAGCTGCGGTACCCCCAGCCCCAGCACAGACCTTCCTTCTTCGCCTTCGGCGCCATCTTCGTGAAAGGGATTTCCGAGGCTTGTTTCCAGGGGCTTATAGAGCCAAGTCTCACGGAAGAATCGCGATACTTTTCATTTAAAGCTCATTGGATAATCTATGGCGCGGAGACCGCCGGGAATGGTAGTTAGGTTTAGTTTCCTCCCCAGAGTGATTAAGCATGCTCCACCTCTTCCCTCGAAAGACACTATAGCTTCTTGGGAGTTGTAGTGTTTTGGAGACACGTGTTTATTTGCTGCTGCGGGTGGATGGTGGATGGTGCAGCCAGGTGCCGCTTGCGTTTGGTCCTGAGCGCTTTCCATCTTGAGGAAAGAGGATCGTAGTTGCAGGAGACAGTAACACTGAAAACTGAAGTGAATATAATTAGGTTGATTTGGAGAGTAAAGCGAAGTTCTAGAACGTTAGAGCAGAATTTGGTTCAAGTCCTTCAAACAATATCTGTAGAAATTTGGGTCCAGAGAGGGGATGTAGTTTATCAATAACAGTGATTTGGTGTTAGAAAAAGTCAAGGGGAGCCTAGGTGGCTGCCGGTTAAGCGTGGGACTCTTGATTTTGGCTCAGGTCATGATCTCACGGTTGGGGAGTTGGAGCCCCACATTGACAGTTGGAGCCCGCTTGGGATTTTCTCTCTGCCTCGCCCCCATGTTTGCGCTCTCGCGGGCTCTCTCTCTGTCTCAAAAATAAATAAGTAAACATTTTTTAAAAATTAAAAAAAAAAGAAAGAAAGAAAAGTTTGAGTCAGGCAGAGGGGAAGAGGAAAGTATCCGAGGAGGTAGAAGGTGGCCACATCTGCCCCTCTTTACCTGTGACAGTCAGATTTTGTGTGTTTTCCCAATAATACTCTTGAAACTCTACCAATATTCCAAACACCCAGTGTACAGATTTCTCCAGGATTTGCTAATTCTTGTGAATAATTTCATTTACAGTCCCCTCCCTTTAAGTAGTCCTCCCATCCTTGCTCCAGTCATGTTTGCATCCTCAAAATCAGTTCCTGACACAGAGCAAGTTTTAGTAAAGCTCAGGTTTGCTTCTGTGAGGGTCTGTGTCTATCCCACCTCCACCCTGACCTTTCTTTCTTCCTCCTCTCCTCTTTGGAGCCAGGGCTCCCCCTCTGACAGTGAGAATTATTGTGTGCCACACCCCTCTTTTATCCTGCAGAACTGCAGAATGGAAAAGTTGTCCTTGAGGGTTGGTTCCAATGGGACCAGAGAGAACGCCTATACCAGAGCGGAGGCCCCATGTCCCAAAGCGGTGACCTACCCAAAGGGCAGAGTTTCAGGTCTACCTACCCCTTCTTTATCTTCCATCCAGGCGTGGTCTTCAGCCTCCCCACCCGTCAATCTACACCGCTTTAAAGGAAAAGACACCAGACTTCAGACGTCTCTTTTCTCGGTGAGCATCCCATTCCGACCCTGGCATCCCCTGTGTGCTTCCCCCCACCCCATCCTATCCCAGGGCAGAAGGGCGAGCGAGGGCAGACTCTATGAGTCACGTCCTGGGCCTGGAGTTGAGGAGGGAAGCGCCGCCTCTCCTCGGGCCCCTTCTCTCCTCCTTTCCCCTCCCCGCGGGTTCCTGGCCTAGCCAGATACTGCGCAGCAATCACGGTTCTCCATCACCAGTTTGCCTGGGTAAGGGTCCCCTTGAAGCCGCAGCCCGGCACAGAGTTGCAAGGGAGAGCAACCTGGGAGACCTCGATCTGGACAGGTTCCAGCCTGCGTGGAGGCGGTCCCGGTGCCCGTGGGGCATCTGGAAGGGTAGCCAGAGCTGGGACAGCGCAGTGGGGAGGAGAGGAGGGGAGGTTGGGACAGCCCGCGAGGCCGGGAGCTGCCGGGAGAGGGGCGGGGGGCGGCCCTTCTCCAGGAATTTCCGGGGATCATGTTACAGCGCTCGCGGAGGGAGAGCTGAGTGGGACGCCAGGTCCTGCTGCGGTCTGGGACCCAAGCCCCCTCCTCCAGCAGCCCGCGGGCCTTGCAGCGCCATCCCTGAGCACACTGACCCCGTGCGGCGGGGCCGCTCCGCGCCCCCAGGCAGCTCTGTTATGGTAGGGCCGCCTGAACCCCGAGTTGTCGTCGGGTCACCGCGGCCCCGAGTCATTGTAGGAACTATCCGACCCCGAGTTATTGTGGGGTCTGCGCGGGCCCGGCCCCCTCCGGACGGGACTTCCCGCCCCCATTTGGCGGCGGAGGAGTCTCCCCGCCCCCGAGTCATCCTCGGGACCCCCCGGGCCCGGGTGATTGTGGGTTCGCCCCGGCCTCGGATGATTGTTTCATCCCCGTGGCCCGCTGTGGTCGTAGCGTCTCCGAGGCCGCGAGCTCCTGGAGGCTCCCCGTGGCCCAGAGTTATAGTCGGGACACCTCGGTCGCGGGTGATTGTCGGGTCTCCACGGGCCCGGGTCGCTGGGGCTGATCAGGCTCCAGTGCCTTCTCGGGGCTCCCCGCAAGGCCGTAGGCGAGATGAACATTCTGGCGCCGGTGCGGAGGGACCGCGTCCTGGCGGAGCTGCCCCAGGTAGGCTCCAGGGCCACGTCGGGCTTCTGGCTGCGGTGGGGTGTGGGCGGGAGGAGGCGGCACCAGATCAGTTAGCGGCTTGGGCCCAGCCCTGCCACCCGGCTAGGTCGGCTGCTTCTGGGTGGTCCCCTACCCCCGCCCAGCGCAGCTTGGCTGCGGGACATGGGCCAGGAGTGGGTGAGTCCCATTCTCTTCGATTCCTCTCAGTGCCTGAGGAAGGAGGCCGCTTTGCACGTGCACAGAGACTTCAACCCCCGCGTCACCTGCGCCTGCCAGGAGCACCGGACAGGCACCGTGGGGTGAGTTAGACACCCTTAACAAAGAAAGGAAGGCTCAGGAAACCCTGTAGTCAAAGCTAGGGTGCACAAGCACCCCTGGGGCTCCATTTCAGCTTCTCCCAGCTTCTCCCAGCTATATATGGTTATTCCCCCTTTTTATATCCATGTGTTCTCCCTTTTCTTCCCAGCAAGCTTGTGTTGAGTCCTATGAAATGGGGTGGGGTAGAAAGGTGGTAGTTCACTTCCTGAAACAGAAGGTGTGCAAGGGGGAGGTGCGGGGCTGGCGTGGTCACGAGCTCAGCTTCCCACATACCACACATTTGAGCCCTAGGGCAGGGGGATGTGCCTGGAGGGATGTGTCCCATTATGGGTAAAAGAAGGTAATACTAATAACACTTGCCAACCATTAATTGAGCATTTACTATGTGCCCGGGCAGTGTGTTGGTTACTGTTATTGTATTTTATTAAATGGAAAACACCATCACTTTTAAGCTGTATCCTGTATTTCAGAGATGTTATCAAATGTATGTGTGGAGGCTGAAGGGGACGTATGTCTCAGAATATAGGACATTGATCTTCTTTCAATTGTCACAACAACCCAATAGAATATATACTAAATCTTTACCTAACACATGTTGAAACTGAGGCTCAGAGAGTCCAAGTAACTTGTCCAAAGTCACACAGCTAGTAAATGTAAGAACTGGGATTCCAATTCATGTTTCTTTGATGCTGAAGCAGAAAACACTCCTCCCCAGCAAGTGTGTCCAGGCAAGCTGCCTGGGAGGCCCGGTGCCTATGGTAACCTCAGCCTGGGTGCTGCTAACGTTATAGATCTAGTACGGAACATTGAGACTCTCTAGGTTGCAAGGGTTAGTGCTCATTCCTCCTGCCCACCTTTGTGTCCTGCAGATTTAAGATCTCCAAAGTCATTGTGGTGGGGGACCTGTCCGTAGGGAAGACTTGTCTCATTAATAGGTAAGAAGGCACCTCTAGTTGGGCTGGTTTGGGCCGGGCAGGGTTCAGCCAGACCTAGCCAGGTGGACTGGGCTCAGGGCCAGATCATCTGGTACTCCTGCAGGTTCTGCAAAGATACTTTTGATAAGAATTACAAGGCCACCATTGGAGTGGACTTTGAGATGGAACGATTTGAGGTGTTGGGCGTCCCCTTCAGTCTGCAGCTGTGAGTGCTTTCTCCATACCTTCCAGCCATTCCTTCCCCCAGCACCTATACCCCACCTCACAGGCCCCTCCCACATACCCGTGTTTTACCCCCTGCTTCCTCCCAGCTGGGATACTGCTGGACAGGAGAGGTTCAAATGCATTGCATCAACCTATTACCGAGGGGCTCAAGGTAAGGGCGGGGGTGAGATGGGGCAGGTGGGTGTTCCTGGCCTCCAATCTAGGACTTGGGGGGATTTGGGAAATGAGCCAGTAATGTCAGCTGTTTTTGCCACTTTTCCAGCCATCATCATCGTCTTCAACCTGAATGATGTGGCCTCCCTGGAACATACCAAGTATGTAGGGATGCTGCACTGTAATGGGGGATTTGGGAAGAGAGGGTTCAGAAAAGAGGGGTGGTCAGGTATATCGGTAGTGAAGAAGAATGCATCGGGGACCAGAGAGAGGGTAATGGGCATATGAGTGACAGCAGGAGGAGCCTGTCCAGCTCACTCATCCTTGATTGTCTACCCTCTATGGCAGGCAGTGGCTAGCTGATGCACTCAAGGAGAACGACCCTTCCAGTGTGCTTCTCTTCCTCGTGGGTTCCAAGAAGGACTTGAGTGTAAGTGTGCCAGTCAGGGGGTACTTCCATTTTGGTGAGGGGCTCCTCCCCAACCCTTGCCGTCTGACTCTGCCCTTCTGTCAGACTCCTGCTCAGTATATGCTAATGGAGAAAGACGCACTCAAGGTGGCCCAAGAGATGAAGGCTGAGTACTGGGCGGTCTCATCTCTCACTGGTGAGTCAGCGGCTTCAGGTCTTTTGAAATGGCACTCCCGCCTACCTGGCCTCTCATTCCTCTACCTTCAGCTGTGCCCAGTGACCCCAGGCTTGGAACTGCCCCTAAGCACCCATTTGCTCCATGTGTCAGGTGAAAATGTCCGGGAATTCTTCTTCCGTGTGGCGGCACTGACCTTTGAGGCCAACGTGCTGGCTGAGCTGGAGAAATCGGGGGCCCGGCGCATTGGGGACGTTGTCCGTGAGTGCCTACCTGGATGAGGGTGGCAGAGAGCACGGGGAACCTCTCATCCCTGCCTCACATATTTCCCACCCTTCTTCAGGCATCAACAGTGATGACAGCAACCTTTACCTAACTGCCAACAAGAAGAAGCCCACGTGCTGCCCGTGAGCGGTAAGGGGACGGTCGAGAGACTGGCCAGCCCTGGGGCACTGTGCCACCTTGATTGCCCTAGAGCTCGACCCTGGACACTTGCACTGATTGTTTTTCCAGACCAAAGAGCTGCCCCTTCGTGGCAGTACCCCTGGAGGGGTAGCAGGGACCATGCTAGTCACTTCCTGCCCCAGACACCATGCCAAAGACTAGATGTCCTCCCTCCCCAGGGGCTCTCCGGGCTGCCCAGCAGTGGGGAGGTAGTCCCTGCTGCTTTTGCTTAGCCTGCTGGACCCCTTGAGTATGAGGATGCTTAATGATCCAAGCCTTACACTGTGCCTTATGCATTAAAATCTCTGTTGTTAGCAGTTTGGGGACTGGAGTCCTTTGTTGGGGATGAGGGATGTGGAATGGGCAGAACTGTATGACTGTCTTGGGACTGGAGCTTCCTGTGGGATTCTGGCCATACCTGACCCCTGGGCAGGGCTCAGAAAGGCTGGGAGTGGGGCGCCTGGGTGGCGCAGTCGGTTAAGCGTCCGACTTCGGCCAGGTCACGATCTCGCGGTCCGTGGGTTCGAGCCCCGCGTCGGGCTCTGGGCTGATGGCTCAGAGCCTGGAGCCTGTTTCCGATTCTGTGTCTCCCTCTCTCTCTGCCCCTCCCCCGTTCATGCTCTGTCTCTCTCTGTCCCAAAAATAAATAAACGTTGAAAAAAAAATTAAAAAAAAAAAAAAAAAGAAAGGCTGGGAGCTCAGGAACCAGATTTGGAGGGCTATCCTGGACTCTCAGTGTTTGGTTTTGAGAGCTCTTTCCTTTGGTTCCTTATCCCCACCTGAGTCCTCCTACTTGGTGCTTGTTCCCAGATTTCTTCCATTGGATACTTTCTTCTTTTTTTTTCCATCCTCTTCCTACCTTCCCTTCCTACTTCTCTGGGGGCGCCTGGGTGGCTCAGTTGGTTAAATGTCCTACTTGTGCTCAGGTCATGATCTCATGGTTCGAGCCCCACATTGCACTCTCAACTGTCAGCGTGGAGCCTGCTTAGGATCCTCTGTTCCCCCCCCCATCCCCCCCCTCAAAAATAAACATTAAGAAAATACAATAAAATAAAAAATATTTCCCTGAGGGGAACACAGTAAGGAGTGACTGAGTTTTGCATGCTCTTTGGGTTGACCAGAAGGCCCAGAGTGGGTATGGGCTTGGCTTTTACTCAGAAGATGTGTTATATAACAACTAACTATATTAATGATATAAACATAAATGTATGAGTAGTATCATTTTAAATTATTATTATTATTATTATTTTTTTATTGTTTATTTTTGAGAGAGAGACAGAGCAATAGAGTGGGAGAGGGGCAGAGAGGAGACACAGATGTGAAGTAGCCTCCAGGCTCTGAGTTGTCAGCACAGAGCCCAATGCTGGACTCAAACACACAAGCAATGAGATCATGACCTGAGCCAAAGTTAGAGGCTTAACTGACTAAGCCACCCAGGTGCCCCTCATTTTACATTTTAAAACAGGATTAAAGGGGCACCTGGGTGGCTCAGTCAGTTGCGCGTCCGACTTCAGCTCAGGTCATGATCTCATACTCTGTGAGTTCGAGCCCCGCGTCAGGCTCTGTGCTGACAGCTCAGAGCCTGGAGCCCGCTTCAGATTCTATGTCTCCCCCTCTCTCTGCCCCTCCCTTGCTCATGCTCTGTCTCTCTCTGTCTCAAAAATAAATAAAAACATTTAAAAAAATGAAAAAAAATAGGATTAAATAAGTTCAAAACAAAACAAAACAGTCTGGCTGGTTCAGTCAGTGGAGCATGCAACTCTTGACCTCAGGGTGTGAGTTCAAGCCCCATGTTGGGCCTAGAGCTTACTTAGAAAAAAGAAAAGAAAAACAGCCCATTTTTTCCCTCTTCAAAAAGAAAAAGGCATGCTCTGAGTCAGGAGGTTCCCCCATTTAAGTCCTCACTGTTCCCCTCAAAGTATTTTTTTCCATCTCTCTTCCCTAACAGGACTGTGGTCATCACCTCTTGTCTTGTGGTCTTGCCCAGAGCCTGTATGTAACTCAATGGTGTGTGTGTGTGTGTGTGTGTGTGAAGCCTGCACCGCGGAACTGCTGTGGAATGTTTGTGCTGCATAGGGTGTGGGAGCAAGGATATGGTTCAATGTTCTGGGTGATGTCTGTGAGGGGCATGTGCATGTGTGCATATGGCATTAGTCCACGTGTGATGAGTAGACTTTTTATGTATGCATAGAGCAGGTTACTGTGAATGCAGCCGGCCCTGCTCCCCCTCACAGGCAAGCCTATGGAGACACCTGAGTTTGCAGAATAAATAAAACACTACTAACACACATAAGAAGAGCTGTAAAAAAAGGGGGGGGGGGGCGCCTGGGTGACTCAGTCGGTTAGGCGTCCCACTCTACATGATCTCACAGTTTGTGAGTTCGAGGCCCGCATGGGGCTCTGTGCTGACAGCTCGGAGCCTGGAGCCTGCTTCGGATTCTGTGTCTCATTCTCTCTCTGCCTCTCCCCCAACGTGTGCTCTGTCTCTCAAAAATAAATACATGTAAAAAAAATTAAGAAGAGCTCAAAAGCCTTAACTATTTTAATAATTGTTTTGGGGGAATTGTAACCAAGATCCTGGCTCTATGTGGACATCTTTATTGGCTGGTATTGTCTCTGGGACAGGGCGCCTGTGGGGGCCAGGAGCTGGGAAGGGGCTCTGGGGTGGGGGTGGGGTGACACAAGGGGCTGGGAGCCGACATCAAGTCCTCACCTAGAGTGGTGGGCCTTGGACTCCTGTGGAGGGGCCTGAGGGCAGAGAGAGAGAGAGAGAGAGAGAGAGAGCGCGAACGCGCGTGAGTCGGAGACTATTTTCCAGAGCGGGAGGAACCTCGGTAGGCTGGGGGGAGGCGGGAGGGGCTCAAGGGCCGGGGCTGAGTTCCGAAGGGTTGGGAGGGGCTGGATTGCGACCGAAGCTTGAGGTTGAGAGAATGGCTGGGGCGGGGCTAAGAACGGGGATAGGGGCGGGGCTAAAATCTGGGGACAGGACTAAGAGCTGGGAGTAGGTCTGGAAAGAAACTAGGGATGGGACTGAGGGCTGGGCCTCAGCGGCCAAGCTAGGGTTTAGGCCTGAGAGAAAGGGGAGGTGCCAAAATTAAAGGTGGGACAAAAAGGGGCCTGGAAGAGCTGGGAGGCCCCGGATGAAGAGCGCCGTTGAAGTTTTGATTGGGCTAACACAACGCAGAACCGGGGGAAGGTGGAGGGAGGGGTTGGGCAAGCATGAGGCGGAGTTAAGTGCTGGACTGGGGTGAAGCGGAGATTGGGGTTTACGGTTGCCTCGACCAAGCTGAGGTTCAGGACTGGACTTCTGCAAGGAAGAGTCTTGTAGCGACGAAGAACTGGGCTGAGCGATGTGGGTCAGGACGACACTGACGATTGAAAGGTGGACTAAGGAAAAGGCTAAGGACAATACCAGCGCCTGGGATGAGAACAGCACTGGTAAGGAAGGGGCGGGGCAGGAGTTTGGGGGTGGGTTTCGAGCTGGGGGCGTGGCACACAAGGAGAGTGCAGAACTGGAAAGAGCCTGGAGAAGGAGGCGGGACCAGAGGCCGGGCTGGGCGGAGTTAGGGCCGGGCCTGGGGGCGGGCTCACGCCGAGCCGCGGACCAATGATTGAGGACTGGGGTGCTGAGGCTCTGGGGAACGCCTGCGGGTTCGTCTGTGCCTGTCTGGCTGGAGCCCGAGCTGCTAACACCGGTTCTGTAGGCTGGAAGGCCTTGCCTTGTCGCAGCCGGGCCCCGGCCGCTGCCTAAGAAATTCGGGGCCTGTCTGGAGCCCTTGGTCCAGCACCCACCCAGTCGCCAGGCTGGGGCAGGAGGTTTCATTGACTCTAAGGGGAGGAAGGAGTCTGGGGGTTCCACGCGTGACATCACAATCGCCTTCAGATGTGGGAGGAGCCGGAGAGGCATTTCCCAGGAGACTGTCCTGCCTTGCTCCCTCCTTCTCCCTTCTTCCTTTCTTTTCTCCCTTTCCCCCACCCTTCCTCCCCCATTCAGCTGCTTTGGTGCCCAACCTGGAACTCCGCCCCACCTGTGCCACAAGGTCAGGGGGAGTTCCTCAGCCCGCAGGACTGAGAAGATTCTGTACAAATGAGCATCACCTGTGAGTTTTGAGTTAGAACCCTGTTCTCCGGATTAATTACCTACCGAGAAAAAGACCACAAGCCTCCCTCTTCCTTTCAAGCTATCACTCTCCTCATTTCATTATGAAGCTCGCTCTGTGTCCCGCCACCATTATTTCTCCTGCAGGAGCGATGGACTGCTGCTTCAGTAGGAGCTCTCCTTCTGCCTGTGAAACTAGAGAGCAGATTGCCTTCCTCAGATCTGAGGAGAGTTACTAAACCTCACCCCTTGGCAAAAGGAGTTATGATTGTCAGGGCTTCTTGGGGGTTTGGGAAGAGTTAGTGGATCCTGTCTACAAGCTTCCTTCATGGTGACTCCGGAGACAGCAAAAACAGTGGAGTCAGATAAAGCAGAATTTGAATCCTGACACTGGCTCAGGTTCCTCTGACTCCTTCCGTCTGACCTTAGGGTGGAGGCTGGATATGGGAGGTTGTGAAGTCAGGAATGAGTAAAAACAGAGGATGAAGAATTGGCTGTGTTGGAGCTGGAAAACAGGTGCAGTAGGAAGTGACAGCTAGCAGGATGGGGTTTGGATAGGAACCCCAAGTAGACAGGGCTAAAGAGCACAGGTCATACAGAGCTCTTTCCTCTGCCATCTATTAACTTGTCTTTTTTTTTTAATGTTTTTTTTTTTTAATTTTTATTTTTGAGACAGAGAGAGACAGAGCATGGACGGGGGAGGGTCAGAGAGAGAGGGAGACACAGAATCTGAAGCAGGTTCAGGCTCTGAGCTGTCAGCACAGAGCCCAACCCGGGGCTCAAACTCACGGGCCATGAGATCATGACCTGAGCTGAAATTGGACACTTAACCGACAGAACCACCCAGGCACCCCTATTAACTTGTCTTTGAACAGGCTCCTTCCTGAGTCTCTGAGTCCCCATCCACAGACTGGATTGTGGCGGTGATTTAGAATCAAAAGCAGGGGCACCTGGGTAGCTCAGTCCGTTGAGCGTCCGACTTCAGCTCAGGTCATGATCTCAGTCTGTGAGTTCAAGCCCCTCGTCGGGCTCTGTGCTGACAGCTCAGAGCCTGGAGCCTGCTTCTGATTCTGTGTCTCCCTCTCTCTCTGCCCCTCCCCCGCTCATGCTCTGTCTCTCTCTGTCTCAAAAATAAATAAAAACATTAGAATCAAAAGCATATTCTAAAAGCCCAGCACAGTGTGTAACATTGGGAGGATGCTCATCCTGGGTTAATTCTCTTTTCCTAGAAAAGTCCCTGGCTTTGAACCCTGGGTAGAACCTCCAATGCAGTAGCTTCTTTGTGTGTGGTTCCAATAGTGGGTTTATTCTACTTTACTCATGTATTCTTAAAAAAAAAAAAAAAGACCAACCCAGTATTTACTGAGCACTTTTCAGAGGCTGATAAAATATGGGTTTGTTCTCAAGTTGCTGTGGAATAACTTGATGAAGTACCATGGCAGGGTAAAGGGTATAAGACATGTGTGACCAATTCTACTTGGATAGCTAGCTTTGTTCTTTCCAAGGTGAACAGGTGTTTCTGGGGAGTGGGAGGCAGGAGAGAAAGAATGGAGAAGGGAGGGGTGGGAGGAAGGATGGATGGGTGAGAGAAACTTGTGACTGAGGAAGGAACCAGGGGCTGGGTCCTGGGGGGCCAGTTATGTCATGATAAGGAGTTTGCACCTCATCCTGAAGGCAGTGGGATGCTGTTAAACAGAAGGAATATAGTGGGCCAGTGCCCACTATAGTGCAGGAGGCCCCTGCAGCTGTCTTAGAGATAATGAAGGTTTCAACCAACATAGAGGTAGGTATGGCGAGACTCGGATCATCAAGGTGGTATGGAGGTGAGGGAAAGAATGATCCTTAGATTCCTAGCTGGGATGCCTATTCCTCTCTGAAATGGAAGAGACAAGAGATGGTTCATGGAAGGTAGGGAGAAGATGATAGGTTCGTGTGGGACATGCCAGCCTAAGAGGTTTGGAGAACGCCCAAGAGGATATTGACCGTGTGCTCAGGAAAAGCAGGCTGGATTGGAGACCCTGATTTGTGTCATTTTATTGGTGGATGTTTATTGGCGTCCCTCTCCTCACCCCTCCCCCAGCCCCTTGAGAGCAGGGACTGTTGGGTGCCTGTTTTAATTTCTGTATCTCCAGGGGGCTGGTGGAGCTTCTCAGGAGATGTTTGAAGAGTGAATGGCTGGTGGGAGGAAAGGGGTGCTGCTGCTGTTGCCACTCTGTACTCTCTCAGATGTAAACAGGTTACCCAGCTGGGAGAGACGACACCTGCTGGCTGGCGTGGCGTCTAGCACTGATGCGTCTACCTTCTCCGAAGGTGGGTTCAGGGAATCTCTGGCCCCAGGCTTCCCCACCACCCCTCACTTGGGAACGCTGACACCCCATGGCAGGCAGGAGGGAGGGAAGTGTTTGGTCCAAAAGGGGTCCCTCAGCTGCCCTGTCCCCAGCCTCCATTCCTCACTTCTGTCAGGCAGGGAGGGCCCCTTCCTGGAGGCCACCATCACTCCCCTTTTTTTAAGTTTATTTATTTATTTTAAGACAAAGGGAGAGTGAGAGAGAGAGAGAGGGAGAGAGAGAGAATCCAAATTGGCTCTGCACTGTCAGAGCCTGACACAGGCCTCGAACCCATGAACCTTGGGATCATGACCTGAGCCTAAATCAAGAGTCAGACACAACCGACTGAGCCACCCAGGCGCTCCACCCGTCTTTGGCAAAGCACTTTATCATGCACAAATTTCTCTGACATATGTGAACAGAGTCCTCCCAACAATCCTGCAAAATTAGGGATTTCCTCCATCTCCATTTTGTGGATAAGGAAATGAAAGCTCGGAGAGGTTACTTGCCCTAGGACATCCAGCTAGTAAGTGAGGAGCCAAGACTAGTACTCAGGTCTGTCTGACTACAAGTTCAGGGCACTTGCCACTATGCTGCCTCTTGCCCCCAGTCAGCCAGCAGTGCTGAAGAAGGTGGTGGTGGTCTAAGGTCCGGCCTTACATGCCTTATTCCTCCCAGAATGGAGAAGGGGCATGGGAGAAGGACAAAGTGGTGCCATCAAGCGTGTACAGGGGACCTGGGACCTTCATAGCCTGGTGGGGGAAAGGAAAGGTGGAGGAATGTGGGGCAGAGCTCACACCAAGCTGCTGCTCCCTTATCTTCCAAGTACTTTTTTAAAATTTTATTTTTATTTTTTTAATTTTTAAATGTCTTATTTTTGAGAGAGAGAGAGAGAGAGAGAGAGAGAGAGAGAGGGAGAGAAAGCTGAGCAGGGGAGGAGCAGAGAGAGAGACAAGGGGACAGAGGATCCAAAGCAGGCTCTGTGCTGAGACCAGACAGCCCGATGTGGGGCTCGAGCCCATGAACTGTGAGATCATGACCTGAACTGGAGTTGAATGCTTAACCGACTGAGTCACCCAGGTGCCCCTCAAATAGTTTTTTAAAAAAGTTTATTTTGGGGGGCACCTGGGTGGCTCAGTCGGTTAGCTGTCTGGCTTTGGCTCAGGTCATGATCTCACTGTTCCCCAGTTCAAGCCCCACATCGGGCTCTGTGCGGACAGCTCAGAGCCTGGAGCCTGTTTCTGATTCTGTGTCTCCCTCTCTCTGCCCCTCCCCTGCTCATGCTCCGTCTCTCTCAAAAATAATAAAACATTTAAAAATAATGTTTATTTTTGAGAGAGAGATGTGTGTGCAGGAGGGGGAGGGGCAGAGAGAGGGAGAGAGAGAGACTCCCAAGCAGCCTCCATCTGCACTGTCAGCACAGAGCCCAGCTCGGGGCTTGATCTCATCAACTGTGAAATCATGACCTGAGCCGAGATCAAGAGCTGGACACTTAACTAACTGACTGAGCCACCGATGTGCCCCTCAAGTATTTTTTATTTTTTTATTTTTGAGAGAGCGAGCACACAGGGGAGGGGCAGAGAGAGAAGGGGACAGAGGATTTGAAGCTCTATGCTGACACCAAAGAGCCTGATGGGGGGTCTAACTCACAAAGTGTGAGCTGAAGTCAGACCTTAGCCGAATGAGCCACCCAGACACCCCACCTCTCAAGTACCTTTAAGGCTACTTGGATTAACACACCCCCAGGCTGGGTTAACTCCTGGCTGGTGGTCAGGGTGAGGTTTTGTCCTGTTCCACCCCTCGTAGAGGCTAAAGGCTCGGTCCTCCTGGCCTGTATGGAGGGAGTAAGCCAGCCAGAGGACCCCATACCAGCTTGTCCTGGAACTCATCAGTGCCTGCTCACTTCTTCCTCCAGGGGTGGGTGGAGCTGGAGTTCAAGGGGGACCTGCAGGAAGGTACCCTGTCCTCTGTCCTGGTACATGGAGCCACTTGCAGGCTCACCTTTTAGATGGTGGCCTGAGGGAGAGCCATTGGTAGACTGGAGCTTTAGGCGGGGTCAGAGGGGAGGTGGTGGGGGTAGAGGCTGGGAGATTCCAGTGTGTCCAGGGCTTATGTTCGCCTGGGTGAAAGATGTGGAGCTCTTCTCCAGGGCCTTCCCCAAATCCCAAATCCTCACCCCAGCGGCTTCTCCCCTGTGCCCTGGGACCTGTGCTGCCTACAAGAGGTGAAAGGGGTCAGGCTGGGGGCCGGTGTTTTAAGTCTGTGGCTCTGAGGACTGGGAGCGGGAAGAGATGGGATGGGGAATGGGACCTTGATGAGTGTGGAGCAGAGAAAGAATGGAGGGTGAGCATGTGGACAGAGAAGCGAGAAAAGTGAGGAGAGGTGTCAGGGGGAGGAGAGGCTTGGAGAAGAGGAGGGAAAGAAAGCACCAAAGTCAGGAGAGGCTGAGGAGCGGGACCTAATCTGCCTTTCACAGCAGGTCTCGGGGCTGGAGTGACTTCGGGGCTGAGGGGTAGGGGGTGGGTTTCCTGGCCTGTGCAGGGCAGGCTGGGGACTCTGAAGGGGTGTTCCTGTCTGCCATGTGGCTCCACAGTCTGCTGGCCCGAGGACCTTCCAAGACCCAGGCAGCCCGTGGAGGGCCCGGGTAGGATAGGCTCCCAGAGGAGGCAGAGAGTGGGAGAGGTGGGTGGCACAGGGCAGCAAGGGGGACTCAGTAAGACATCTTCCTGGGGGTCTGTGGGGGGTGGGGCGCGGGGCACGAGGGCAGACAGGCAGATGGGCGCAGGGGACCTGAGGGGGAAGAAAGGTACATAGTTCCCACTGGAGGGTTACCCACCTGAAGCAGAAAGCTGCCAGAGGTGGTGGGGTGGCAGCAGGTGCATTTGGTGAAGGCTTTAGATTGAGCTATGGGAGGGGAGACCCAGGGGCATGCTGCTGCCACCGCCCCGGTGTGACCCAGACTCCCACCCCCTCAGGTGAATTCAAGGACCCGGACAGGTGCTGCTGGAAACACAAACAGTGCACCGGGCACATCATCCACCCCTTCACCCCTGACTGTGGCCACCGTAGCCTGCACCTGCACTCTGTCAGCCACTGCGACTGTGATTCTAGGTAAGGGCCCTCCTTTTTGGGGGGCCCGGAGCCCAGGACAGACTCCTGGGCAGAGCCAGGCCCAAACTTCCCCTGTGTTTCCCCACTTCAGCTCTAACCTGGCACTGCCAGCCCAGCCCCGGCTTTGTAAACCTTGCTCTGCTCCAGAGCGATGGGAAGGTCTTTGGGCAGCCGGGGCTGAGCCGGGCAGAAGCCAGCTGTCCCTCAGGCTCCTCCCTCCGGGCCCCCGGGGGGTCACGGAGGCCTGGGAGCCACGCTGAGTCCTCTGTGTGGCAGGGTGAAGGACTGCTCAGAGAAGGCAAACAGCAGCAGCTCCCGAGACGTAGGCCCAACCTGCTCCCGAGATGTGGGCTCAACATGTTTAAACATCGTCCAGTCCCCTTGCTTTGAGCTCATCCCAGAGGAAGAGTGTGTGCAGCGGTTCTGGTATGGCTGGTGAGTGCCAACAGGCTGACAGGGGCGGCACTAAGGGACACCAGCCCCTCCCCCCCACTCTGACAATCTTCTCTTTCCCTGTCCCCCTCCCTCCCAGGTGCAAAAGCTATAGGCCTGTCTCTGTGGCAGTGATCCACCATCCCATCCACCATGACTGTGGGGCAGACGATCTGAATGAAGAGGAGGAGGAGGGGGAGGAAGAGGAGGAGGAAGAGGGAAGCAAGCCTCCCATCCCGACCCAGGTGGGGCCCGCCACCACACCCGCTGACACAGGCATGGGTGCAGTCACAGGCACCCCGGACTCAGCAGCTCCCATCACTATCTGGCGCTCTGAGAGCCCCACAGAGAAGTCCCAGGGCAATAAAGTGATCAAGAAGGTAAAGAAGAAAAAAGAAAAAGAGAAAGACAAGGAGGAGGAGACAGATGAGAAGGCAAAGCTGAAGAAAAAAGCCAAGAAGGGCAAACTGATTAAGAAGAAAAGCCCAGTTAAATCGGAATCTCCACCTCCAGACTTGACCCGATCAATAAGCCCAAGAGAGTTGGCCAGGATGTCAGAGTCCAGCCCAGACAGCCGGGAAGACCTGGAGAGTGAGGACAGTTACAATGACCCCAGGCGGGAGGAACCCTCCAGCGAGGATATTGTGGAGTCTTCATTGCCCAGGAAGAGAGAGAACACGGCCCAGGCTAAGAAACCCAGGGCGAAGGCCTCACCAGTCAAGAAGGTCAAGAGGAAATCTCCCCCAGCATCAAACCCCAATCTCAGTTGAGGCCAGGGCATCCAGGGTGAAGAATAAATGAGATCAAGCCTGTAGCTGACCCCCTGCTGCTATTCTCTCTCCCTCCAACCTGTCACTTCTGTGGGGAGGGTGCGGGTTCTGGACACAGCTGGAGCCGAGGGGTCAGGGGGCTGCAGGAGTTTCTGAAGGGTAATCTATCTTTCAGGAGGCAGTCCATGGGAAGGCAGGAGGGATGGCAAGGGAGGGGCACAGCCTGCTTCTCTGTAACATCCTAGGCTCAGGGCAAGAGAGGAGCACACCTGGGTGGGGTGGGAACGAGGCGTCCCATCTCCTGGGAGACTGGTCTGTGTGAAATCCACTCGGGGACAGGCAGTACTGTCTGCAGTGATAGCCCTAATAAACTGAACCTTTTAACCCACTCTGTGCCACTGTTTCTGGCCTTTCCCTCCTCTAAGTGGCCCTTAGGAGGATGCTGGTAACACCAAAGGGAACATGATCTTCCCAGCTCGTGCTCCTGCTAGGCCCTTCTAGACCTCTGTGCTGAAGGGAATAGAACTGAGTTCCTGG